>NC_137031.1:28810950-29045950 GCF_032717465.1 Coenobita brevimanus
ATGAGGGTGGGTTCATGGAATGTGGGAAGTTTGAGGGGAAGAGCAGGGGAAGTCATTGAGGCATTCAGTAGGAGGTGGGTGGATGTGGCGTGTTTGCAGGAAGTCCAGTACAGGGGTGGATAAGCCAGAAAGATTGTTGGGAAGGACTGTTGCTATAAGTTGTTTTGGCAGGGGGGGACAGACGGATATGGAGGTGTTTGTGTGATGGTTGCGGAGAAATGGGTGGAATATATATGTTATGAATGTTTTGAGAGTAAGCGATAGGATATTGGTAGTGAAAATTCTGTTGGGAAGAAAGATAGCTGTGATTATATCGGCATATGCTCCACAGGCAGGATTGGATGAATCAGAGAAAGATAGACTTTGGGATGATTTAATACGTGTAGTGGGTGGTATGCGGGATGATGAGATAGTGATTTTGGGAGGGGACTTAAATGGTCATGTAGGTGAAGCAGCACAAGGTTATGAAGGAGTGCATGGGGGATGTGCATATGGTCTAAGGAATGCAGAAGGGGAAAGGATACTCGAATTTGGGGAGGCAACGGACATGATTGTGTGCAACACATATTTTAGGAAAAGAGACAGTAGGTTAATTACGTATGAGTCTGGGGGAAATAGCAGTCAGATAGATTATTTTCTGGTTAGGAGGGCCGATAGGAGGTTAGTGAGGGATGTTAAAGTTACAGGAAGTGAGGAGTGTGTGCAGCAGCACAAACTATTGATTTGTGATATGGTGCTTAAAGAACAAGTGATGAAAAAGAGGACTTATGTACCTAGGAGGAAAACATGGAAGCTGAAAAACCAAGTAGTAAGGGATGCCTTCTATAGCGAGTTGAGGAGAGTGGTGGCTGAACAGGGAGCTGTAGACAGAGGCGTTAATGAACAGTACAGAGCCCTCAAGAACAATTTCTTGAGAGTTACTGATGTAACATGCGGCTGGACAAGAGGACCACCAAGACATAAAGTAACTTGGTGGTGGGATGAGGGTGTAGAAGCTGCAATTAAGGAGAAAAGAAGGCTTTTCCGGGAATGGAAGAAGGGTGGTAGCAAAGAGGAATATTTGGTTGCCAAGCGTAGGGCTAGGAGAGAGGTATACAGGGCAAAGTCTGAGTCACAGAGACAATTACTTGATAACCTAAATCATGGGGAAAGGAAAAATATATTTAGGGTGGCAGGTCAGGTGAAGAGGGATAATCGGGATATCATAGGTGAGCAGTGTGTGAAGAATGATGAAGGAAGGGTAGTGGTGAACAGTGAGGATATTAAAGATGCATGGAGAGAGCATTATAACCGGTTGTTGAATGAGGAGTTTGACTGGGACAGGGAAGGTTTGGAGCCAGCAGATCCAGTGTCTGGCCCTTGGCCTTTGATTGATACTGCCACTGTGAGTGAGGCAATAGGCAGGATGAGGGTGGGGAAGGCAGCAGGTGTGTCTGGGTTGACTGCCGAAATGGTGAAGGCCTCAGGCGATATAGGGGTGAGTTTAGTCACTGACCTGATAAATAGGATTATTTATGAGTGTGTTGTCCCAGATGATTGGCTGAAGAGTGTATTTGTAAATGTGTATAAAGGGAAGGGTGATGCCCTGGAAAGAGGAAATTATAGAGGTATAAAGCTTTTAGATCAGATAATGAAGGTAATGGAGAGAGTTTTAGAAGGTATGATTAGAGAAAGAGTGAATATTGATGAGATGCAGTTTGGGTTTATGCCAGGTAGGGGGACCACTGATGCCATATTCATTGTTCGACAGCTTCAGGAAAAATATATTGGTAGGAGAAGGGATCTTTATTTTGTTTTTGTTAATTTGGAAAAGGCCTTTGACAGAGTCCCTAGAGAGGTGGTGAAGTGGGCAATGAGAAAGCTTGGCTTGGAGGAGTGGCTGGTTAGGGTGGTTATGGCCATGTATGTGGGTGCTCACACCCAGGTGAGAGTGAATGGAGATTTGAGTGATGAGTTTTCCGTGAATGTTGGTGTGCATCAGGGGTCAGTCTTGAGTCCCATGTTGTTTATCATGGTACTTGAAGCCCTTTCACGTGACTTTAGAAACGGACCCCCGTGGGAGTTGTTGTATGCTGATGATTTGGTGTTGCTTGCAGAGAATGAAAGGGAGGCGGAGGAAAGGTTTAGGAAGTGGAGAGATGGTATGGGGCAAAAGGGTTTAAGGGTAAATGCAGATAAAACAAAAGTGATGATATCTAGGGTTGGTGGTGGTACTGTCAAAGACGAGGGAGAGTGGCCATGTGCAGTTTGCCACAAGGGCGTGGGAAGTAATTCCATCTTGTGTGGTGTGTGTGATAAATGGGTGCATAAGAGATGTAGTGGTATCAGAGGTAGACTGCGAGATAATGCTGATTTTATGTGTACGGCGTGCCGGGGTGAGCAGGTGGAGATCGTCAGACGTGAAAGGATTGAACTTGCTGGTGAATCTCTTGAGTGTGTGGAAGAGTTTTGTTATTTGGGAGACATGTTGTGTGCTGGAGGTGGGGCTGGAGCTAGCTCTGTGGCTAGGGTGAGAAGTGGTTGGAAGAAGTTCAGGGAGCTCTTGCCTCTCCTGACATTGAGAGGGCTCTCCCTACGTGCTAAGGGGTCTTTGTATGCAGCATGTGTTAGGAGTGTAATGCTGTATGGCAGTGAGACCTGGGCAGTGAAGGAGGAAGACATTCGCCGGCTCAGACGTACAGAAATGACAATGATTAGGTGGATGTGCAGTGCGTCCCTGCGTCCAAGGCCTGGAGGGGCTGGGTTTACAATGGAAGAGTTGAGAGGTAGGATGGGACTGGAGTGTATTGGTGTTGTGATGAGGAGAGGTAGATTGAGGTGGTTTGGACATGTGGAGAGGATGGGGGATGATAACTGGGTGAGGAAGGTGAGAAGTGTTAATATTGGCGGTGGGGTTATGAGGGGTAGACCGAGAAAGACATGGGACGAGGTCATTAAGTGTGACCTTAGGGTTAAGGGACTGAACAGGGAGGCTGCAATGGATCGTGCAGCGTGGAGAGCCGCCATTAGGTGACCAAGGCCGACACATGCAAGCATGTTGGAGCCTTTAAAAACGAAACGAAACGAAACGAAAGGCCCCCCTTCATGAAAATGCCCTAACGGCATCCCTTCAGGGTACGGCGTCATACTACGGTGAGTGACACTACCTGCAGGCCTTGAAAAAACAAGGACAACACTCCCGAGGGCAGGAGCGGGACTCTTGCAACGCAGCGAGAAATCGCTGAGCAGTGGTAAAAACACGGTCAACACAGCTCAAGCAGCACCGGGTAAGGCATGGTCACAGCTCCAGTGGCGAGCCAGTGGTGATGAATAAGAGGCAAGCCTCTAAAGACAAGACCACGACAAGGCAACGTAGAGACAGAGACAAGGCACTACTGTAGGCAAGGGCTGGAGTGCTGGGGGAGAATTGTTGACAGCACGACTACAGCAGCGAGAATGAATGGAGAGGAAATTAGCTGGAGAAGTACAGGGGGGATTTAGGAAGGGAAGAGGTTGTGTAGATCAGATATTCATTCTTAGATCTTTAGTGCAAAAGTTTCTCGAGAAGGGAAAGAAGTTGTATGCGGCCTTCATGGATTTGGAGAAAGCATATGACAGGGTGGATGGACGAGGATTGTAGAAAGTATTAAGAATATATAGAGTAGATGGGAAGTTGTTGAATGCCGTGGAGAGTATGTATGAGGGTGGATAGTGAACTGAGTGAATTTTTCTATTTGAAGGTTGGACTGAAACAGGGAATGTCATGTCTCCATGGTTGTTCAAATTGTATATGCATGGGGTTATAAAAGAGATACAAGGCAGGACAGTGGATGTTGGAGCGGCCCTAATGAAAGAGGACAATGTGTGGAAACTCCCTGTACTCTTGTTTGTAGATGGTACTATGTTGTTAAATGAAGACGAAGGTGAGCTGCAAGGCATGGTGGATGAGTTTGGGAGAGTGTTTAAGAAACGGAATCTAAAGGTGAAGGTAGGGAAGAGTAAAGTTATGGCCTTCGAGAGAAATGAAATCAGTGAATGTACAATGAGGCTGGATGAGGAGGAAATGGGAGTGAGTTTAAGTACATGGGTAATGTGATGAGTAAGGATGGAAGTTTAGAAGGTGAAGTGCTTGAAAGGGTACAACAAGAAAGAGAGGTTGCTGGTTCCTTGAAAGCAGTGATAAGAAACAGGGAAGTGAGCATGTAAATGAAAAAGTTACTGCATGACAGTATTGTGATATCAACTTTAACGTATGGAAGTAAAGCTTGGACCTAGCTGGAGGGACAGAAGTCAAGAGTGAGAGCAGTGAAAATGAGTTCTTTGAGAGAAGCATGTGGAGTCACATGGAGAGACAGATTGAGAAATGAGGAAGTGAAGGAGTGTTGTGGTGAGGATGTGGATGTGATAGGAAGCCTTAGGGGAAACACACTGAGGTGATTTGGCCATGTGGAGAGGATGGTAAGTGAAAGACTTTTTTTTTTTTTTTTTTTTTTTATAATGAATGGAGGAAGGAGAAACAAAGGAAAAAAATTAAGTCCATGTGCCTAAAGGCATCCCCCATTCATAAAATACTTATAACAATTGGATTTAAAATTGAGAGGATTAAATGTATGTGGGAAGCAACTCCCAGGAAGTGAATTCCAGAGAATAGTAGTTCTGGGGATAAATGAATTTTGATAAGCAGAGGTTCTGCATTGTGGGGGAAAGAGTGTGAGTTCATGGGCTTTCCCAGCTGCCCGAGTATTTCGGGAGAAAATGTGAAGGGGAGGCACAATTGAAGCCAGTTCGTTAGAGCACTTACGGTAAAAATATCGATAAAATAGTGCTAAAGAGGCAACATCTCTACGCACTAATAACGGAGGAAGGTCCTGCATTATGGCAGGATTATTGATTAATCTAATGGCTTTATATTGAATTTTGTCCAACTGCCTCACTGCAACCGCTCCACATCCACTCCACAGTGGTGAATAGTATTCGATCTGGGAACGCACATAACTTTTGTATATTGTGGCCATCTGCTCGTCAGTGAACTCACGAACTCTGTACGTAAGTCCCAGTTTTTAAGAAGTATTTTTAGCAAGGGATTTAACATAAGCTGTCCAGCTTAAGTTGGGGTTTAGAGTAACACCTAGGATATCAACTGTAGTGGATAAGGGAATACTGACATCATTTAAAATTATGTGAGAGTCTGAAGGATTCTTTGTAATGGAGAAATTAATGTATTTAGTTTTCTGAGCATTAAATGAGACCAGATTTTTTTGTCCCCATTGATTAATTTTAGAAAGGTCCTGGTTCAGAGAAATTGCTGTATTTATTTGGGAATTTATAATATCAAATTGTGTAAAGGAGGTACTAAATGTGAAAGAACTATGAAGGGTCGAGTCATCAGCATAAGAGTGTATTGGGTTGTGCGTGACAGATAGGAGGTCATTTATATATATGAGAAAGAGGGTTGGCGCCAAAACTGATCCCTGAGCTACGCCAGCATTTATGGAATGAAACTGATAATAAATTCCATATACCATGACCCGTATTTTTCTACTATGAAGGTAAGAAGAACTTAGAGGAACCAGTGATGCAAGGCCATAGTGTGACATCTGAGACAATAAGGCCTGGTGCCATACTCTATCAAACGCCTTTGAAATATCAAGTGCTACTGTGTGTGTATCACCATGTTGGTCTATTGTTTTGTTAATCTGATGGGTAAGAAGGCAAAGTATATCTACAGTTGAACGTTCCTGTCTAAATCCATACTGCAGATCATTGATCAATTTATTGATTTCTAGATGCTTGACTATGTGTTTGTTAATTAGTGTCTCAAAAACTTTATCGAGAACGGAAGTTATTGCAACTGGTCTATAGTTTGATGGATCAGAAGTTGCCCCCTTTTTAGGAACAGGATGGATATTTGCTTCTTTCCAAGGGGCTGGAAAAATTGAGGTACGGATGCATAAGCGGAAAAATTTTGCTAATACAGGAGCCAACACTGAGAAGCAATTTTTAAGTACTATTGAAGGAATTTCATCTGGACCAGTGGCTTTGTCTGCTGATAGCTTCTGTAATACGGCTTGTATATGTCTGGTGTGAATCATGAAAGGAGGTATTTAAGGGGAATCAAAATCAAGCATAGGAATATTATGATTTTCTGAATTTAGGGTTGAGTTTGTTGAAAACATATCAACAAGAAGGTTGGCTTTTCAGCGTGGGTCACTTACCAGTTTTCCATTGGGGTACTGTAACGGTGGAATGGAAGAGGTGGTAGTGAAGTTAGTTTTGAATGAATTAAGGGTTGACCAGAATATTTTGTTATCATTTGGATTGTTTAGTAGTTTGTTAGCTTGTCTATGTAGAAAGTTTGATTTAGAAAGATTGATAATAGTTTTAGCATGGTTTCTGATATTTCTATAATAGTTAAAGGCTTCTTTGGTTTTGGTCCTTGAATAAGTGTTATACACTATTTTTTATGTTCTGTTACTCTAGCACAATTGTGGTCAAACCATTTAGGAGAATTACATCTTTTTCTGTATATGATGGGAAATGAATGTTTCCATGCCGATTTTAATGAAATCCTGTATGTGGCCCAATGTGGAATTTGCATCATGGGAGAAAAAGGAGGTCCAAGGAACATCTAGGAGAAAATTTTGAAGTCCCTTCCAGTCTGCCCTGTCGTAGTGCCATTTAGTCATCAAGACAGGTTCAGAGCAGGAGGGTGTGGTAGGTGTGAAACTGGTGGCTTGAATCAGACAATGATCCGAGGATCCGAGGGGGGACTTCACTTCGACATTATGTATCTATCTATCTATAGCCCGACGCCCTAATCCCGCAAAGGGTGGCCGCAGACAAAACGCCTCCAAGTCACTCTGTCACCCACCATTTGACTACCCTCCCCCCAACTCACCCCCCCCTCCCTCATATATCTCTCGACTCCATCCCTCCACCTCATCCTCGGTCTGCCCCTCCCTCTCCCTCCCTCCACCTCACCTACATACACCCTATTAGTCAGTCTTTCATTCTCCATTCTCTTCACATGTCCAAACTACCTCAGTGTATTTCTCCTAATCTTCTCAACCACATCCACATCTACCCCACAGCGTTCCTTCACTTCTTCATTCGTCAACCTGTCCCTCCACGTCACTCCACATGCTCCTCTCAAGTAACTCATTTCCACTGCTCTCACTCTTGACTTGTTCCCCTCTTGCAAGGTCCATGCCTCGCTTCCATACGTCAGGGTAGGGATCACAATACCATCATGCAGTGACTTCTTAACTTCCATACTCACCTCCCTATTTCTCATCACTGCTTTCAGTGTACCAACAACCTTCCTTCCCTGCTGTACCCTTTCACGTACTTCATCCCCCAAAGTTCCATCCTTACTCATCACACTACCCAAGTACTTGAATGCACTCACATTCTCCATATCCTCACCATCCAACCTCACTGCACACTCTGTGACTTCATTCCTCTCAAACACCATAACTTTACTTTTGTTTACATTAACTTTCAGCTTCCTCCTCCTACACACTGTCCCAAATTCATTCACCAAACCTTGCAACTCCCATTCATCTTCACTCAACAATACTGTATCATCAGCAAACAGCAACACCGGAAGCTTCCAAATCTCACCTTCATTCATTAGGGCCAGCCCCACATCCACTGCCCTACCTTGCACCTCCTTTACAATCCCATCCATATATATATTAAACAGCCATGGAGACATCACACACCCCTGTTTCAGTCCCACATTGAGATCAAAGAACTCACTCAGCTCACCATCCACTCGCACCGTAGCCCTAGCTCCCTCGTACATACTCTTCACAGCACTCAACAATTTCCCCTCCACTCCATATATTCTTAATACCTTCCACATACCTTGCCTATCTATTCTGTCATAAGCTTTCTCCAAGTCCATGAAGGCAGCATACACTTTCCTTCCCTTCTCTAGATACTTCTCCACTAAACATCTTAGAACAAATATCTGATCTACACACCCTTTTCCCTTCCTAAATCCCCCTTGTTCTTCTCCAACTAGCACCTCTGTCATATGCCTAACCCTATCAATGAGTATTCTACCATATATTTTACCAGTCACACTAAGAAGGCAAATACCCCTATGGTTACCACATACTTCTCTCTCCCCTTTTCCTCTGTACAGAGGAACAATTATACCTGATTTCCAGTCCTCTGGAACCCTTTCCTCTTCCCAAGCCAATCTACACAACTTCCATATCCACTCCACAATAATCTCACCCCCATACCTAAGCAAGTCCAATAGGTGGGAATTTTGATCGGGGTTGTCTGGTACACGGGTGGGTTGACTGACTAACTGGGTGAGGTTAAATGAGTCTGCAAATAGCTCACATTCAAGACCAGAGTCATCAGTTCTGGGTGAATAAGTGAGCCATTCGATATTATGGACATTAAAATCACCCAGAATAGTAATTTCTGATGCAGTATTAATGTTGAGGACACTCAGTTGTGAAGACAGAGAGTCAAATAAACTCGGCTCTGAAAGGGCATTAGGGGAATGATAAACACAACAGAAATATTTAATTTTACCAAAAAAAATCTAATTTGTATGTGGAATAGGCGAAAAAAGGACAATTAAATTTAGTAATCTCCTCCAGGGCAATTTCTGATTTAGCAAGGCAACATACGCCTCCTTTGGGTCTGAAATTTTGAATCAAGATATAACCAGGATTTAAATCTAGCTAAATCAGAGGTGGAGCTTACTTGTGTCTCTGTCAGAAATAGCAGATCAGAGGATTCAAACTGGAGGAAATTTTGAACAGAGTTGATGTTGAAGTGAAGTCCCCTAATATTGCAAAAGAAAATTTTACTCCACTGACGAGCACATTTAGGGCGCCGCAACACTGGAGGTGGCACAGTCGCTTGATGACGACCGAGAGGGCACTGTGCAAACGACCCAGCCCTGCCGGTGGTGGTCACCCGAGAAACTCTGCACTGATTCCCAGTATAGCAGCAGCCATGGTTCTTTTCATGGGGGGGAGAACAGGGATGTGTTGCGGAATGGGTATGATATGTAATGACAAGATCGGTGTTTTTTTTGGAGAGAGAATAGCTGGTTTAAGGTAATGTAATATAATGTGGATGTGTGTGTTGTGTAAAGAGGGCAGCCTGATGCCCTCCGGTGTGTGAGGCAGAAAGATGTGTAACCAGCTACCAAGGCCTAGGAGAGAAAATGGAATCCAGGCTGTTCCTTGAGTCTCCCGTAACCTTGTCGGTAGTACTTCCCTGGGCGGGGCTTCCTACCCCTACTACTCTAGACGAGGAGAGTGTATATGAGTGAGGTGAAGGGGAGAAGAGGGAGGGGGGAAGCCAAGGATGAAATGGAGGGATGGAACGGAGAGGTATATGAGAGAGGGCGTGTGAGCTGGGAGCAGGGCGGTGAAATGGCGGGTGACAGGGTGACATGGAGGCCATTTGTTTGTGGCCACTCCTTACGGGATTAAGGCGTCTGGCAACAGATAGATAGATGGATAGATGTGTCCGACTCTGGGCATAGGTTTCACAGCCCAGTACCGCATGTATCATCACAGAATCTATCTTTTTTCTACATCATCGAACCCAGCCTTTGAGGTGAACACCAATATAACTGAAATTATGAGTTTACCGAAGAATATTTTCACTGGTGTAATCCTTTCGTTCACCCTTATTACATTCATGACGCATTCTACCTATTTTTCCTCAACCAGCAAACCACACCATATTCGTCTACATATTCCTGCCAAAAAAAGCTTACACCTACACTCCCCTCCGACAGAGACGTAGCAAGGTGTTGTGGGGCCACCCCAGAAACTTATACTCGGGGCCCTCTAATAAAACCGTGAATCTTTACATCTTCCACCACAGTTTTGATGTAAAGCAAGTTCGTCTGGGTAAATGTTTTATGTAGGGACACCTGTATGGCAACATCATTAGGTGGGTATACTGATTGCTTGTTTATATGCCAGTGTGATATAGCTATAAAGAAATGCAACAAAGAAATGCAACTTATAAAATACCAAAATAAGGTCGAAAGTATCGGTGATGAATTAACGAGTGACAGCCAATCAACAGGCAAATTGACGATGTTGCCATACAAGTTCCATAAATTATCCAGACTATCTTGAACGGGCTATAGGTATAAACATATACACTGTACATACAGAAGGAAAGAAAAGAAAAAAAGAAACATAAAGAAACAAACACACACACACACACACACACACAGAACCACGACAATTTGCAAACGACAGCCGTTGGGAGCGAATAAATTGGATGATAAGACGAGATGGAGAATTGGACGATTGATAAAGGAGATGAAGTGTAGAAATGTCGAGAAAGGAAGGAGGAAAATAAAATAAAATGAGAGAGAGAGAGAGAGAGAGAGAGAGAGAGAGAGAGAGGGGGGGGGAGAATAATATTAAAAAGCATACCTATGGCATTTATTTTGTAATACAGCAGCAATACAGCTATCCATAATACAACATTCACAGTACAACTGCCACAGGTTTCACATCAAGTCTCGACAAACTTCATCGGAAGTACTTTTTCCGAGCCTTTGCTTCAGCAAACTTGATCACCAAAATGTCAAAGTCGGGAAACTTTGCGACGTCGTGCTCAACTGATATATTATTCCCTGAGCATTCAGTATTTCATTGGACATTGTTGACCGCAGGACATTTTTTATTTTCATTCTGCTGCAGCTCTACTGGCTTGTTCTTTTACCCACGTGATATCATACTTCCAATTTTCGTCGAAAGCAGCCAATGCCATATCCTGAACCCGGATATGACGTCATAAAATCCCTATCTGGATCACCCCCAAAATCTAAACGATAGCCCTACGTCCTTGGCCCATTTCCAACCTCTCCTGAAAATATCATCAAAATATGTTCATAATTTTTCGAGTTAAACTCTTAACACAAATAAATAAATTAATACGTAAATATATAAATAAAAATAAACGACGACGAAAACATTATCTGCTTGGAGGAGATAATGAATAATCCTGTGCCAGATCAAATAGTGTGCAGTACCATCTCGCTACACGGCAGTTAATAATAGGTTAGGCTAGGTTAGGTTAGGACAGATAGAACTGAGATTATGTTAGGTTAGGTTGGGTTAGCTTTGGTTAGGTTAGGTTAGGTTTTCTATTTAAGTTCTGTTTAACCTGAAAGTTTAGAACAAACAACTAACATTTGGCTAATAGTGCCGAGGAACTTCGTTGTTTTTGCAGTTTGCTAGTTTCATACATTGCCTAGAACTCTGTAATCTACAGAACGCCTAGGAAATGTGTATGTACAGATGATTTAATTTTATTCTTTGCCTTGAAGCTTAGGGATTAGATATAATACCTAGGTATTCAATACAGTGGCGTTATTGAGCCTTCATTCATGGGGGACGGGGGCCATGGTGGAGCAGTCCTTTATCTGGAAGGGCCAGGGTAGAAGGTAATTTGGGGATTTTCTTAGAATCACGCATGATTTTCTACACGAAATTTTAAACAAATACACACATGAACGCTTAAATAAAGCATTACAGCGGTACTGTATATATGTATCATAGTATTGGCTATGATAAAAAAAAAAAAAAAAAAATGCAAGCAAATGTACATTTCGTAAAAAAAAAAAAAAAAAAGCACCAAACTTTGAAAGCAATTTGCGACACAATAAAGAATTGATTAAACTATTTGATATCAGTGCTGTACATGTGAACAACACCATATACATAATGTTAGAGACACAGTCAGTATTTTAAGAGAAGAATAATTCACTCTTAGGAAAAAAAAAAAAAAAAAAAAGGTGACGCCACCCAGTAGACACTACATACGTCATAATCATCCCAGGAACACTTTACCATGGCTGAACTTGTACTAGTACCTTCGCTCCAGCTGAGTCACCTGTATATATGGCTGTATTATGTAATGCTGAGTGGTGGTCACTATATTTTCACTAATGTCACTTTATCAGTATCAGGGTGTGGGCGGTTATCATGGAAATTTTATCAGGAGTCTTTCAGGACTACCCTATTTCACACAATTATTTCCCACAAAATGTTTTGTTGTGGCTGAACTTACGCGTTGTCCACAAAAAGAAGCCATGCTCTGTACACTGCTACATTTTCATAACTACACCCCACTATCCTCGTCTTGTCACTGAACATCGCTCCAAACTTTCAGTCACCTGAGACACCTGTAATCACTTTTTTCTTGAAAAAAAAAAAAAAAAAAACAATATTAGTAAAGGTTGCGCCACCCACTTCGCACTGGAGACGAATGTCACGAGAGAACTGAGATGTTTAGCAAAAGGGATGCCAGATTACTATCAGCAGAAACACGTATGCGCTTCAACCATCTGGTTAGTACTCGCTGATTTTCAGTGAAAAAATGCCAGAATATTGCCAAAATGTGGTTGGCAATTTTCCGTGAAAATGTGATGGCCAAAAATTGTTCAGAAAAGCCAAATTCCATAAAATGCCAAACCTAGCGACCCGGAGCGCCAACTGCCAACCACACGATATACATTGGTCGCTACTGGCCGGCATGGTGGGAGTCATTCAACTCTATTTTTGATGATTTTGAAAAATTAGAGTACGATAGTTTTTCGTTTCTTTGCTATATTCGAAATCATTATTGCTTAGTAATCGTGAACACAACGCGCACCCAAACATAATTTCCGCCCTTCTGTCTACCGTTTGGTGCGGCCCCCTAAAGGGGCCCCTGGTGTTAAGGGGGCCCCATTTATTACCCGGGACCCCCCCCCGCCGGGGGGTACGGGGGGCGGTTGCTACGGCTGTGCCTCCCGGGTATCATTCTGACTGATACTTCTCTATAGGCCTACATCATTTCCTGTATACAACCAACATCCACCGGCCTCCTACTTATAGTCTCTACTACTCCCTGTCTTTCGTTCTACCCTTCAAACTACCCATATACCATGATGGCATTCTGAACCCCTTGGCTGATTATATTTCCTCATGCTTGCTTTTATTATTGTTTTTTCTCCTCATTTTTTTCTTCTCTCTAATTCGTGTATCTGAAATAAAAATTTCTGTCACGTCATGTCTCATGCTTCATGACTCATGTGGAGCGAACCATTTAACTTCCTACCTGAAAGACCAGCTGTTCCCTCACAGTGAGCAGTTCCGCAAAGAGATCCTCCTGTTGCACGTAAGCGGAGTTGTTGGTAAGGGTTTGGGGCTGGACTCTGCTACCGTTGAGAAAGATGTCCCCAGCAACATGCAGTCCAGCGCCAGTGCGCTGTGTGAGAACATCCAACAGCGTCGTTTTGCCCGCCCCGGAGGCTCCCAAGATGGCAAGCAACTCCCCAGAGCGACAGATCCCAGACACTGCCAAAAACACAGGGAATATTTTTAGGCACACTGCCAAGAGCAACACATCCTAGACGCTACCAGTAACACAGGGTATATTTTTGGCCACAATGCCCACTATTAGAATGTTACCAATTGGCAGACCTACCTAAGTCTTATTAAGAGGGTATACTTCCCTCATCATGCCCCATCATTCAGTATTGCTCTTTCACCTTAACCTGACCCAGATTTTAGTCATTTTGCAGTTAACTTCACATAGCTTAGCAGTAGCAAAAACAAGGCTACGGCTATAGATCCTTTTTATAGCCCTTTTTTGGGACTGGCATATTATATTGTTAAATTATTGCCGCAACACAGCATACAAGGTAGAGATACGGCAAAATTTAGAGCCAAAGGATTATATCATCTCATCTTACCATATACATTCTTGTCCGTCCACAGATGAGCTGGCAAGGTACTGTACAACAGTGCTTATCGAAAATCAGCAAACAGATTGAGGAAACATACCCTATATTTTATGGCAACCATTTTGACTATCTGGATAGTATATGGACTGACTACTGATTTATTTAATCCTAATATATTTTTGCTACAGATGTAACAGCATCAACCTCGTTAACAAATCGGATACACGAAATGGTTGAAAAGACAAAAAAAAAAAAAATGATGCAGTTGTCAACAAGTTAGTGATAAAATATGGGTGAAGAGAAGGACGGGGCTCCATTGTGATGTTAGGTACCACGTAGGATTCCACTGTAATACAGCACTGTGGAGGGATGCCTTCATTTGGTGGCATCGATATAACCAGGGGATTCAACTGTCTGGTATTAAAAACATCCTTCAGCTACTTCCTGATATTCCGAAAGGAGGATGGTGGACTGCAAGAGAGTAATTTAAGCCTGCAGACCACTGGGTCCACACCTCATAGGAGACGGGAGTTTACTGCTATTAGTACTATTACTACACGCTCTACTAACCATTCCAGATATATTTGATCTGCAGCGAAGCAAAAGTTCATAAACCGTTCTCTAAACTCTAGCAACACCTTGGTCTCACAGCTGACATGCAAGAACTATACTATATCGCTTTTACTTTAATTTGGCTATGGAAATTATGTAGAGCCGCAGTGTTATCTTATTCTGCTACTGGGGAACGTAAAACAAGCTGTATAAAGACGAGAATCATGGCCAAGTTAAGATTAATAGGGTATTTTGAGTAGCTGTCTAAAGCAAGAGTTATTGGATCGACAAGTTTCGCAATAAAGAATTAAGTGCAGTTGCTCCCATGTTTCATTTACTTTAACATATTGGAGATTATTCGTCATTTTCTAGCTGTTTCACAGAACTCTCAAAACTGAATGCAGTTCATATCAGATTGAGGATCACCGACAGACAGTGAAAATATGGGAGAACGAACTCATATCAAAACAATGTACTCGTATGATAATCAGAGAATAATTTATGATAGTGTATTTTAAATATGAAGCTTCAGTCTACTTGACCAAAGATCGAAGTGTTAATAGGTTCATGTGGTTTACAGAATGCTAGGTTTCTCAAATCCTTAAACAAATCGACCGGTTCAAAGTGGTGATGGTTTGTGTGACTTGTTCACAGTTCTTACTCAACACCTTAATCAATAAACTTGTTGATCTGGCAGAGGAGGCCACAAGCAAATTGTCTCGGGGCTATGTTGACTCCCTACAGGGCAGCAGTGATACACAAACCCTATTGGACGCGTACTGGCAGCCCCAAAGACTACTTATCTAGGCCCACCTCTACCTCACAGATTGGGTTACTAAATGTGACTTACTGTGTCACGTCTTTTTCGATGGTAAAACATTTCGGTAAGCGACTGAAGTTTTGGCAAAAGCATAAAAAATGACAACCATTTAGTTCCTTCACTACTGCAGGTTTAAGAGTGCTGAGGTGGGGCATGCGGAAGACGTGTGTGGTGTGAGACGTGTTGGTGGTGGTGTAAGAAAAGGAAGTGAATGGTGGTGCGAGGAAGTAAGTATGGCTGTGGCTCAAAAGAGATGTGCATATGAAGTGTGGCTGCAGAGGAAGGACGAGGTGTCATATGAGAGGTATAAGGAAAAGAGGAATAGGGAGAGAAGGGCTGTGTGTGATGCTAAAGTGGCAGCAGATGAAAGGTGGGGTAGGCGGTTGACTGAGAATTTTCAACAGAATAAGAAAATGTTTTGGAAAGAGGTCAAAAGGGTGCGAAAGGGAGAGTTTGGGAAGGAAGAGTGAGTAAAAACAGAGGATGGAAGGATGTTAACTGAGATGGATACAGTAAGGAAGAGATGGGCAGAGTATTTTGAAAGATTGTTAGATGTAGAGGAGGAAAGGGAGGCTGAGATTGTGGCAGATGGAAGGATGCAAGGAATACATGTGTTGGGAGAGTTGAATGATTCTTTGATCACGAAGGATGAAGTGCAGGAGGCAGTAAAGGATATGAAAACAGAGAAAGCTGCAGGTATGGATGAGTGTGCTGTGGAATGCCTGAAAGGTGGTGGAGCAACAATTGTTGACTGGTTAGTAAGATTGATGAATGTGGGCTTTGTGAAAGGTATGATGCTAATTGACTAAGCTAGTGCTTGTGAGGTCCCGTTGTATAAAGGTAAAGGTGATATGTATGAATGTACTAGCTTTAGGGGTATATGTCTGTGGAGTGTTGTAGGTACGGTGTATGGTAGAGTATTAATCAAGAGAGTTAGAGAGGGTACAGAGGGAGTGATTGGTGATGAGCAGTGTGAATTTAGGAAAGGGAGGGGACACGTGGATCAGGTGTTTGCTGAGACAGGTATATGAAAAGTACTTAGCAAAAGGTAAGAATGTGTTTTGGGCGTTCATGGATTTAGAGAAAGCATATGATAGAACTGATAGGAAGGCTTTGTGGACTGTTTTAAAATTGTATGGACTTGATGATAGGTTACTAAAAGGAGTGAAAAGTTTTGAAAATAGTAGAGCGTGTGTATGAGCGGGAAATACTTTGAGTCACTGATTTCCCGTGAGAGTGGGGCTGCGGCAGGGATGTGTGATGTCGCCTTGGTTGTTTAATACTTATATGGATGGTGTTGTAAGGGAGGTGAATGCAAGAGTGTTAGGAGGAGGTCTGAGTCTGGTGAGAGTGGACTCTGAAGCAGCTGCTGTTTGCAGATGATACCGCACTGGTGGCTGATCCAGAGGAGAGATTGAGACAGTTGGTAGAGGAGTTTGGAAGGGTGTGTGAAAGGAGGAAATTGAAAGTAAATGAGAATAAGAGTAAAGTGATGAAGTGTATGACGTTGGTAGATGGTAGTAGGATGAATACAGTTTTGAATGGTGAGTTGCTTGAGGAGGTAGAGTGTTTTAAGTATTTAGGGTCACATGTTGCTGTGGATGGAAGAATAGATGCAGAAGTGAAGTTCAGAATGAATGAAGTAGGAAAGGTGCTGGGAGGAATGAAAAAAGTTTTTAGGTATGTTTTTCGCTTAGAATGTATGTAAAAAGAAGGCTGTATGAGGGTGTTGTGGTACCAACTGCATTATAAGGGGCTGAAACATGGAATATGGGTGTAACAGAGAGGAAAAGTTTGAATGTAATGGAGATGAGGTGTCTGAGGAGTATGTATGGAGTGACACGTATATATCAAGTGAGAAATGTTGAAGTGCGAAGGAGAACTGGAGTTGTGTGGGAGATGGCTGATCGAGTTGAGCAGAGGGTGTTGTAATGGTTTGGGCATATGGAGAGAATGGATAATGAGCGATTGGTGAAAATATAACTAGGTCTAATGTGAGAGGTGTAAGGCTGAGAGGGAGACCACTAATAGGATGGATGGACAGTGTGAAGAGAACTTTGGATGCGAGAGGGATGTCTGTTGAGCAAGGAAGAGTGGCTGTGAGTGACAGAAATGAAGGGAGAGAAACTGTGAATGAATAAATGATGACGTAGCCCTGAGGGGATATTCTCCCACACTTGTCTGATCAGCTGATCAAGTCAGGTGCGGGAAAGGGGATGGGTCTATTATCATGTGGTAGAGGTAAACCAGCTCTGCTGTTGGGCCCTGCTGCGGATGTCACTGATTGCACTGTACAACTGACCCTCGTGCGGTGTGGTGTGGTGAGGATCTGTCCCTTCTCCCTTTTGGGGCTAAGATGCAAATGAATGTGTTTGGGTGGATGAATAAATTGGGAGTGTGTCGTCCTTGGCTACTTCCCTTTCCTTGGGGGAAGCAGCCTAGGTATATAGATAGAATTTACTACTGCAAGTGGGGGGTGTTATTTTGGGTAACTTTAAGTCCGATGGAGTCGTATTTCTGTTAGTTTCTCCCACTTTCTGATCACCATTCTGCTGAGACAGCACCAATTTTAGCTGTGCCAAAGAGACAAGCACGCTGTTATTTTCATATATGGAATTATCCCATAGTTTTCTAGATCTTTGTCTTCATTTATGTTTCAGAAATTATATCATTCATTGATAACACCTTATTCTGTTCCTCTTGGACCAACCTGTACTGAACCTTTAAGGCTTAGCCTACTGTTGTCGATAAGATGAAATCGTCCAAGTTACTTGCAGAGTCGTCATGTAACGAAGAAATATATCTGACTACTGTACTCAAGTAACTTTTGAAAGTATCAACTTTTCAAAAAGAAGGTATTTCTTTCACTACTTTTACTTTAATACATTTGAAAATAAGCAAAAATTACAAAAATATATAATTTTACTACCATACTTTTACCTTTACTTAAGTATGGTTTTCAAATACTTTTACTCCAATGCACTTGGAAATAAATAAAAAATTATTAAGTAATGGAGTTTGACTATGGCCGCTGCCCAGTGGCAGAGCACAGAACAGTGCAGACATAAAGTTATGACTACTCACAAACAGCTGTTCATGTTTAGACCAACCGTGTGTATTCTTTATCTATCTATCTATCTATCTATCTATATACAGTTACAGTACAATATATATATATATATATATATATATATATATATATATATATATATATATATATATTGTTACATAGCCTATGATTTCATCATCCTTTGTGTAATTTTAACGCACAGTATGCTGCATGTTTGATCACGAGCGTGTTCTGCCTCAGTCCCCCCCTTCTACCGTTATAGTATAGTAAGTCGGCCTTTCTGTTGTTCAGAGCAGGATTGTCAGCTCTTTGTCCCTTATGGTTTCATTTGCGCGTCCTTCTTACAAGTTGTATCAAGCTCTGCTGGCCCCTATATAATGAGCTCAGTCTCTGCATTATTGCCACTTAGATCTGCTCCTCATTTTGTTCACATCTCTGTCCTCCCCTGTACAGTTATTATTGTGAGTGCTCAGGAAGTCTCCAACCATCTAGCAGCTGTGTGTAATTTGAGTATAACTGTTGTCGCATTTTTTTTCTTGTACTGTGTTGCATAAGGTTAATTCTTAGGCCTAGTAAAGTTTTTTGTAATTTATGTAAAGGTTCTTATTGTCAGCCATCATTAATAATATTTTGTATCTGTAGTAAGATATCTGGCATTCACTGAGTATTATCTGGTATCTCATTTTAACAGGGCTGACTTAGATAAATTTACTCATGCTAATTTCGTGTTAATAGAGGCTATTGCAGTTAACCATATATTTAACCTGTTTTTTGCCATTACATTATACTTATGAGTCCTGAATGTTTTGTTGTTAGTTTGAGCATTAAACTTTAACTTGTAATTTTACCTAACTCTTTTGTTTTGAACCTGGAACTTTACGGGACAGTAGTGATTTTTAGTATTTTCACTTAAAGTGTACATTATCTTTCTTTGTTCCGTAACATAAATTTGGCGACCTCTTATCAGGATATTCAGGATATAATCATAAGGATATTGCTTGATATTTTGTGACTGTGATTTATTCATGATGTCTACTATTACTACACTTGATGAAGCCAAAGATTTTTTGTCAGATGTGCAAACAGTGTGTGATGTAGAAAACAGAACAAAGAATGAACTTAAGCTTGTTGCTCAACAATTGGGAATTGCAGTTCACTCTCATCATTCTAAAGATCAAATTGTTGGCATGATTAATAAAAGCTTGTTTAATGTAACTCCTCCAAATGAGCAAAAGCAGATTGAATTAGCTAAGTTACAGCTAGCCCTGCAGGAGGCTCGTGTTAAGGAGGCTGAATTTCAAGCACGTGCTAAGGAGGCTGAGTCTCAGGCTAAGGAGGCGGAGTCTCAGGCTAAGGAGGCGGAGTTTCAGGCTCGTATTCAGGAGGCACAGATACAGGCACAAGTTGAACTTGCCAGGATTCAGGCAGACCATGAGTATCGCATGAAACAAGGTGGAATTGGATCATCTAGCTCTGATGATTTTGATGTGGCAAAAATGTTAAACTTGTCCCTCCTTTTAATGAATCTGATTTAACAAAGTATTTTCAGTTGTTTGAGAGGGTAGCTACAGGTTTTAATTGGCCCAAAAAGTATTGGCCAGTACTCCTTCAAACTGTTCTCACCGGTAAAGCTCAAGTAACTTATGCATCTTTGCCTCAGGATCAATGTGATAATTATGATGTAGTTAAGAGCTTGATTCTTAAGGCCTATGAGCTTGTTCCTGAAGCCTATAGAGTAAAATTTAGGACAACTTATAAGCAAGATAAGCAATCCCATGTTGAGTATGCAAAAATCAAAGAAGATCTGTTAGAGCATTGGTTAAATTCTAAGAATGTGGATTCTGATTTTGGTAAATTTAAGCAGATGATTTTGCTGGAGGACTTCAAAAGGTGTATTAGTAAAGATGTAAGCCTATATCTTGATGAGAGAAGAATAGATAATTTGTCTGATGCTGCAGTTTTAGCTGATGAATATGTTCTCACTCACAAGAGATATTGTAGAGAAAAAGGGAAAGCTGAGAGTAAGTACGTTGCCTCTACTCAGAGTACAGGTAACAGGAAAGAGAATAAAGATGATGTTTCTCAGGAAGTAAATACCAGCTTCACCTCTAGATTTCAGAAAAGTAAATGTACATATTGTAGTAAGCTTGGTCATACTACGGAGAGATGTTTCAGGAGACAGCGTGATGTGAACAAAAAGGAGTCTTTAAATATTCAGTCAATTGGTCTAGTGTCCACCCTTGAGAGTTCCCATAATTCTTTAACTGAGTTAACTGAACCTGCTTTGAGGGGTAACTTAAATTCTCATGATGGAGCTCCTCTTTTGAGCAGTAACGTGGGTGACACTCTCAAGAGTTCATGTGCTAATTTCCTGTCTGATGGTTTTGTCAGTCCTCCGGACAGTAATGACAGGAAATCAGTTAAAATATATCGTGATACAGGTGCTTGCCAATCCCTTATGCTGACCAGTGTTCTAGGCTCTAATGTTAATTCCTCTGATGAAACTGTAATCTTACAAGGTGTAGGGAATAATTACTTCTCTGTCCCTCTGTGCAGAGTGAATTTAGAGTCTGGTTTTGTTAATGGTTCCGTTATGGTTGGGTTGGTTGAGACACTCCCAATGTCAGGTGTAACTTTCTTACTTGGAAATGATATTGGTGGAAGTCAAGTGTGTCCAGCTCCTCAGTTGTCTAGTGAGCCAGTGGCTGCGACCCAGGATTGTGATGTCCCTGATGTGTTCCCTGCATGTGCTGTCACTAGGGCTAAGTCTAAAGTTACTGGTGACTTAGAGGATAATGATGATGATGATGTTATCCTAGCTGACACTTTTCTTGCTAATTTGGACCACTCACCAGATGAGGCAGTACCGCGTAGTGTTGATAATTTGTCTCGTCAAGAGTTGGTTGAGTTGCAGGTTGCTGACCCTGAGTTGAAAGGTCTAGCTAACTCTGCCTGCAGTGAGGAAGAGTCAACTGGTGCTTCTACTTGTTATTATATAAAGTCAGGAGTACTTATGAGGAAGTGGAGACCCCCAACAGCATCAGCCGACTTTGAGTAGGAGGTTGTACATCAAGTTGTCATCCCTCGTGTTCGTAGGCAGGATATCATTAGAGTGGCTCATGATTCTAGTTTGGCAGGACACCTTGGAGTGAGGAAGACTGTGGCACGCATTTTGAAACACTTCTACTGGCCAGGTATCTTCAGGGATGTTTCCTGGTATTGTAAGTCTTGTCACACCTGTCAAGTTGTTGGGAAGTGTAATCAGACCGAAAAGGTTGCACCTCTAGTTCCCATTCCTCCTTTTGAGGCGCCATTCACCCGTGTGTTGGTGGATATTGTGGGCCCTCCTCCTAAGACTTCTTCAGAATTTTCTTATGTGTTGACCCTGATTGATATGGCTACTCGTTATCCTGAAGCCATTCCACTTAGAAATATCTCAGCAAAGAACGTGGTTAAGGAAATGCTAGGGTTCTTCACAAAGTTTGGTCTGCCCAAGGAGGTACAGTCAGACCGGGGAAGTAATTTCATGTCAAACGTTTTCAAGCAGTCTCTGAAAGAGCTGGGCATCACCCAGGTCACGTCTTCAGCTTACCATCCCCAGACCCAAGGAGCGTTGGAGAGATATCATCAAACACTCAAATCGATGCTCAAGAAATACTGTTTGGAACATCAGAAAGACTGGGATAAAGGTCTTCCATTCGTTGTGTTTGCCGCAAGAGAATCTCCAAATGAATCACTGGGCTTCTCACCTTTTGAACTACTGTTTGGGCATGACGTAAGAGGACCCCTTAAGCTACTCAAGGAATGCTGGCTGTTGGAGGAAGATGACGTCAACCTGCTGGAGTATGTGATGAAGTTCAAAGAACGGCTGTCCACTGCTTTACAGCTGGCGAGAGAGAATTTAGGAGCTGCTCAGGAGAATATGAAGACTTGGTATGATAAGAAGTCCAGGTAACGCCACTTTCAGCCAGGAGATCAGGTTTTGATTCTGCTACCAGTTCATGGGCAACCTCTTCAAGCCAAGTTTAGTGGTCCTTATTTCGTGGAGAAGAAACTCAGTGATGTCAACTATGTCATCGCCACACCAGATCGTAGAAAGAACAAGCAACTTTGTCACATCAACATGCTAAAGTTATATCACAGGCGGGACGAAAAATAATCCAGTCTGCACTGTAGCTGTTCCACCCGAGTCTGCAAGTGAAGCTCTCCCATGCAGTATGAGCCTGAGTGATAGTTTGGGGAAGAATCCTGATATAATGAATGATCTCCAGACTAAGCTTTCTCATCTACCTCCCGAGGAAAGGCAGGAGTTTTCGGCATTACTGCAGGAGTATCCGCAAGTGTTCCGTGCCACTCCAGGAAGAACCACTGTGTTGATGCATGATGTCGATGTTGGAGACGCAAAGCCAATTAAACTGCCTCCTTACCGTGTGAACCCAGTGAAAGTTCCTCTCATCCAGAAGGAGCTTGGCTACCTGTTGGACCACAAGATGATTGAGCCCTGTCAGAGCGAGTGGAGTTCTCCTGTCACTCTAGTCCCTAAGCCAGGTGGGTCACAGCGGCTTTGCATTGACTACCGACGTGTTAATCAGATAACCAAAACAGACACTTACCCTCTCTCTCGCGTGGAAGATTGCATAGACAAGATCGGAAAGGCTAGGTACATAAGTAAGTTTGATTTGTTAAAGGGATACTGGCAAGTACCTATGACTGAACGTGCTAGGAAGATCTCATGTTTTGTAACACTAGGAAAGACTTTTGCATGTTCTGTAATGCCACATGGTATGAAGAATGCACCAGCCACATTTCAGAAGCTCATGAATATTGTAACAGAGGGTTTGGCAGGGTGTGTTCTTTATATTGATGATTTATTAATATTCAGTGACAGCTGGAAAGATCACCTATGCCATGTCAGTAAATTTCTTGAGCGTTTGGTTCAGGCTAATCTTGTAGCTAATTTATCAAAGTGTGAGTTTGGTCAAGCTAAAGTTCAGTACCTTGGGTACGTAATTGGTGATGGACATACTGTACCACCAGGAGCTAAGGTTCAGGTTATAAGTGATCTTCCCAGACCTAAAAGTAGGAAAGAGGTACAAAGATTTTTGGGAATGGTAGGTTATTACAGGAGATTTGTTCTTAACTTTTCAATTCTTGTATCACCACTTACAGACCTACTGAAAAAGGGAGTTAAATTTGTCTGGACTGATAACTGTGAATCCTCTTTCAACAAACTTAAAGCTATCCTATTAATTCAGCCAGTGCTCGCTACTCCAAATTTTGCTAAGCCTTTTAAGATGGCTGTTGATGCAAGTGATACAGGAGCTAGGGCTGTTTTGCTGCAAGAGGATGATCAGGGTATTGAACACCCTGTATCTTATTACAGTAAGAAGTTCACTCCACCTCAAAAGAACTACTCAACTATTGAGAAAGAGCTTTTGGCCTTGATTTTGGGTTTACAGCATTTTTCATTTTATTTGTGTTCTGGTTTTGACCCCATAGTCATTTATACCGATCATAACCCACAGAAATTCCTTAGTAAGTTTAAAGATAAAAATCAGAGATTGACAAGATGGAGTCTACTTCTTCAGGAGTATTCATTAGACATACAGCATGTCAAGGGGAAAGAAAATGTTATTGCAGATTGCTTATCTAGACTTTAGACAGATTGTTTTAGAGTAATAAGAAATTTCCTTTGTAAATTTCTTTTTCTTTGTGGGGAGGTGTTACATAGACTATGATTTCATCATCCTTTGTGTAATTTTAACGCACAGTATGCTGCATGTTTGATCACGAGCGTGTTCTGCCTCAGTCCCCCCCTTCTACCGTTATAGTAGAGTAAGTCGTCCTTTCTGTTGTTCAGAGCAGGATTGTCAGCTCTTTGTCCCTTATGGTTTCATTTGCGCGTCCTTCTTACAAGTTGTATCAAGCTCTGCTGGCCCCTATATAATGAGCTCAGTCTCTGCATTATTGCCACTTAGATCTGCTCCTCATTTTGTTCACATCTCTGTCCTCCCCTGTACAGTTATTATTGTGAGTGCTCAGGAAGTCTCCAACCATCTAGCAGCTGTGTGTAATTTGAGTATAACTGTTGTTGCATTTTTTCTTGTACTGTGTAGCATAAGGTTAATTCTTAGGCCTAGTAAAGTTTTTGTAATTTATGTAAAGGTTCTTATTGTCAGCCATCATTAATAATATTTTGTATCTGTAATAATATATCTGGCATTCACTGAGTATTATCTGGTATCTCATTTTAACAGGGCTGACTTAGATAAATTTACTCATGCTAATTTCGTGTTAATAGAGGCTATTGCAGTTAACCATATATTTAACCTGTTTTTTGCCATTACATTATCCTTATGAGTCCTGAATGTTTTGTTGTTAGTTTGAGCATTAAACTTTAACTTGTAATTTTACCTAACTTTTTTGTTTTGAACCTGGAACTTTACGGGACAGTAGTGATTTTTAGTATTCTCACTTAAAGTGTACATTATCTTTCTCTGTTCCGTAACAATATACATACAGTATATCGTACCAGCCGCAAAGTTTCTTTCCCGCAAGATGATCGTCATCACGTGTATCTTAATCATCGTTACGACCTCTTTTTATTTTCTCTCTCTTTCCATGGGTGGGGTGAGGTAGGGCTCAGAAAGCAATAAAAGAGAAGACTGCCACTGAGAGAAAACTAATTAACAGCATCTTCAATTAAATAGGTCACACACCATTATGTGCCATTCCAACCCCAGAAACCCTGATCGTGTCCCACAGGCATGATGATCGGCACGTTTTATAAAATAAATGTGGTTCACGTTACCAATAAGACAAGGCCAGTCAGATAACACACTACCGTCAATTCACTTACTTAGACTCCATACCATGCTTTCTCACATACTAATTTACCATATCGATCCACCATTTTCTTGGCCTATCACGCCTTCTCCGGCCTTCAGACTCACTCACAGATACCCGTTCCATCACCCTTCTTACATCATTTATCAATCTATCAAACCATCTGAGCACACTCTCTTCAGCTCTACTGTCAAGACACTCCTTAACTCCACGTCATTCACTAATCACATCTTGCACACTAACTTCTGCACTTCAGTTACCGGTACGTTCTTCAATAACCCGATTTCCACTGCCCTTACTCATAACTCGTCGTTTTTTGCCCATTAAGATTTCACACCCATACCTTATTGAGGGCACAAACACCTTTATGTAATTCTCTTGCAGCCTCTCACTCAGACCTCTGTTTAGAATTAAGGCCCTCAGAGCACCAGCCACTTTCATCCTTAGTCTTCTCTACTTTCCACTTTCTTTGCACATTTGCCTCTCTTTTCTACTATTTCACCAACGAAAAAGTAAATTCCCTTGGCAATTCAAGTATCTCTCCATTCACCATACATCACTCTGGGAATCAGCTTCTCCTGACACAGATATCACTTTTCTCTGCTTAACAGTTGTCATCAAAGCGTAACCTCGCAACACGCATCTGCATACATCAGATTCTCTCTCTCTCTCTCTCCCTCTCTCTCTGTCTCTCTCTCTAATACCTTACAGTCCTCTTCACAAGCTTTCTCCATTGTGTGTCTCATTTCAGATACTTGTCCCGCACATCCGTTACCACTCCCAACCCCACCCTGTTCGTAACTCACCAGACACCGTTGCATTCCTACTTTCTCTAGCATTATTCTTCCAAAAACCCTTCGTAGAACCATATGTAGCCGTATAGTGTGATATTTTCCTTACTTATTTCGATCACCTTTGTTTCTGTACCAAGCATAATCACAGTCTTCTTCGACTCTACTGGCACAAGAGCAGCCATCCAATCTTTCTTACATCTTAATCATCTCTATGTACACCCACGAGCCAAAGTTCGCCGACAGTCCCTGCCAGGCATATATTTCCAAACATAGCCAATAGAGGGAGCAGCGCTCGTCCACCGGAGTAAGGAAGAAGGGAGGAGACGGAGAGGGGGAGGGGGAGGGAGGTAACGAGAAGGTAGGGAGAGGGAAGCAACAAGACGGGGGAGGGAGAGCTTGTGGCGATGGTTAATGGCACATATCGGGTGTTTTATTATTATTATTATTATTATTATTATTATTATCATTATTATTATGTATGAGATAAGTATAAGAAAGAAGGACATAATCCAGCGTTAACCCTTAGAAAACGGCTGACACCTTCTGTATTCTTTCTGAATAATACTAGATGATTTTTCTTGTGTGACAGAAGCACTAGTCACGACAAGAGGCTGATAATTTGATAAAGTGTATCATCCCATAAACAAAGGTTTGAATTTGATTCAGACGATAAAAGAGACCACAAGAAAATTATCATCGTCTAAGGGTTAAGGAAGCAGGAAATTAAGTTAATCGTGTCATGTAATGTGAAGGTAAACTGGGAGGTAGAAGGACGTAAACTAAGAGGCAAGGAGAGAGAGAGAGAGAGAGCAAGGCGTTTGCAGTGAAACAGCTATAGTGATATGCCTAGTATGGTGGTAAGTATTTAGGAATCATATAATTACATACTATACTCCAAAAACGGGAGAAGCTGATAAATACACTGTAATGATGACAACTTTACAAGGTAGTAAGCATATTAATCCTTATTATTTTGATGAAAAGGCGGGGTCAGTGTTGCAGTTTTACATTTCTGATGTTACACACATGTAATTACCATTTCTATTCGACCAACTGCGATGCCATGCTGCGAAGTGGCCAACGAATCCCCCTTCAATCGCAGTGCAGTAATACATAATGTCTGTCAACAATATTATTCTATTACCTTTCACCCTTCCATTTCTGATGTATGTAATTATATGATTCCCAAATACTACCAGACTAGTAATAACCCTTTACGTGTTTCACTTGCTAACTCCTTGTTCCCTTCCTCCCCCTTCTTGCCCCCCCCCTCTCTCTCTCTCTCCTTGCCTCTTAGTTTACGTCCTTCTACCTCCCAGTTTACCTTCACATTACGTGACACGATTAAATTAATTTCCTGCTTCCTTAACCCTTAGACGATGATAATTTTCTTGTGGTCTCTTTTATCGTCTGAATCAAATTCAAACCTTTGTTTATGGGATGATACACTTTATCAAATTATCAGCCTCTGGTCGTGACTAGTGCTTCTGTCACACAAGAAAAATCATCTAGTATTATTCAGAAAGAATACAGAAGGTGTCAGCCGTTTTCTAAGAGTTAACGCTGGATTATGTCCTTCTTTCTTATAACTATCTCACAAATGATGATAATAATAATAATAATAATAATAATAATAATAATAATAATTTATTATCATCATCATCATAATCATCATCATCATCTATCTATCTGTCTATTGCCAGACGCCTCAATCCCGTTTGGGGTGGCCACAAACAAATCGCCTCCACGTCGCCCTGTCCCCCGCCATTTCACTGCCCCGCTCCCAACTCACACCCCCCTCTCTCATATACCTCTCCACCCCATCCCTCCATCTCGTCCTCGGCCTCCCCCTCCGTCTTCCCCCCTCCACCTCACTCACATACACTCTCTTCGTCAGTCTTTTACCCTCCATCCTCTCCACATGGCCAAACCACCTAAGTGTATTCCTCCTAACGCTTCCTATCACATCCACATCCACACCACAACGCTCCTTTATATTCTCATTTGTCAGCCTGTCTCTCCATGTGACTCCACAGGCTCCTCTTAAATAACTCATTTCCACTGCTCTCACTCTTGACTTGTGTCTTTCCAGCAACGTCCAAGCTTCACTTCAATACGTTAGAGTTGGTATCACAATACTGTCATGTAGTAACTTTTTCACTTCCATGCTCACTTCCCTGCTCACTTCCCTGCTTCTTATCACTGCTTTCAAGGAACCAGCAACCTTTCTTCCCTGCTGTACCCTTTCAAGCACTTCACCCTCCAAACTTCCATCCTTACTCATCACACTACCCAAGTACATAAACGTAATCACATTTTCCAATTCCTCACCATCCAACATCGCTGTACATTCACTGACTTCACTTCTCTCAGAGACCATCACTTTACTCTTCCCTACATTCACCTTTAGATTCCGTTTCTTACACACTCTCCCAAACTCATCCACCAAGCCTTGCAGCTCTCCTTCGTCTTCACTCAACAACACAGTATCATCTGCAAACAACAGTACAGGGAGTTTCCAAACACTACCCTCTCTCACCAGGGCCACTCCAACATACACTACCCTACCTTGTACCTCTTTTATTACCCCACCCATGTACGGATTGAACAACCATGGAGACATGACATATCCCTGTTTCAACCCAACCTTCAAAGAGAAAAATACACTCAGTTCACCATCCACACGCACTGCAGCCTTAGCACCATCATACATGCTCTTCACAGCATTCAACAACTTCCCATCTACTCCATATATTCTTAATACTTTCCACAATCCTTGTCTATCCACCCTGTCATATGCTTTCTCCAAATCCATCATCATCATAAAAACACCCAATATGTCCCATTTACCATCGCCACATCCCTCCCGTATCTTATTGCCTCCCTCCCCCTCCCCGTCGCGTTGCCTCCCTCCCCGTCCCCGTCGCGTTGCCACCCTCCCCCTCCTCCTCCCCCGCTCAGTATCCTCCCTTCTCCTTTACTCTGGTGGACTATCGCTGTGCCCGCTATGGGCTATGTTTGGAAACATACTGTGTGCCTGGCAGGGACTGTCGGTGAACTTTAGCTCGTGGGTGTACACTCATCAACATCATATTGCTTCCCATTTTTCTGTTCCTACATAGCATTCCTCACTTCTGACAATGTAACATTTCTGGCAGCAAATAATTGATTAGTTTACGGATTGACGCTCGCTCAAAAGTTAGTTGTTACTTTTACTTTCAGGACGTGAGTACTTTATGAAAAAAGATACTTCTGTATTTTTACTCGAGGACTTTCACGTTATGATACTTTCACTTAGACTAGTAGTATTTTGTAAATAAGTCATGTGCACTCTCAGGTTAAATATTGCTCACCCTTGTGGAATGGATATGGAGAGGCTGCATTAAAACAGACAAAATTTAGAACAAAGGTGTTGGAATTATTAATACCCCTACTATTATTAATAAACTACCTCCCCTACAAACAAGAAGGAATGTTGCCTCCCTTGCATTTTACGAGTATTACAGATTTTCTATGGCAAATGCTCAGACGAAGTTGCGCTTATTGTGCCACCTCTCCATGCTTTCCTCGTGCTACACGGGCA
Organism: Coenobita brevimanus; assembly: GCF_032717465.1. NCBI lineage: Eukaryota > Metazoa > Arthropoda > Malacostraca > Decapoda > Coenobitidae > Coenobita > Coenobita brevimanus. Next base: position 28,840,333 of record NC_137031.1, read on the forward strand.
TCTGGTAGTGTTCATGACTGGAATGTCACACAGCCATATTGCACAACTTCTGCCTATCAGATTTTTTTTTTTTCTCGAACTGTATCTCTGGAACGCGCGTCGCCGGAGTTGTTTCCCCCCAAACTTCAACGTACATTTGATATTCTGGGCCTTAATCTTTCCAGTAGTTCAAAACATCCAGGGTTTGGGCACCAAATCAGTGATTATTTTTGACTGAAAATATTTTAAACGTCAGAATTAGAAACTGAAACATGGGAGATCCAATTAAATATCGGCATATCACCGGTAATAAATATCGGATAGTCTCGTAACTATGCAGCTTCAGTTTATCTGTCCAGTTAGTACAAATGGTAGTACCAACACAATCATGGTACTATTGCGGCCAGGAGTTGTTACCCACCCTCTTCCAGCCAACCCGTGTATGTGGCAGTGTCGCATTCACGAGCACAGAAGTTGCCTTCTATGCATTTCTGTGGATAAATATCCCTTCAGCTTTGGGCCTGTACTAATGGATAAAACAATAGTAATATTTACTCTGAAATTTTGACTCTGATAACACGAATATATCACATTTATTATTTAGTAACTATTTTTTTCTCATACAGTACCAAACAAACGACAAATATGTATCTTTGATTTCACTCCACGACTTCCTGTACTGTAGATTTGAATCAGCGAACACAAAGCGTGAACAAGTTCGAAGCTTTCATTTGTTGCAGAGAGAGAGAGAGAGAGAGAGAGAGAGAGAGAGAAAGAGAGAGCGTGTATGGTGGGTGCCTGTGAATTTTGGAGAAATGAGGTGGAGGCAGACTGGCGCAGGGAAATGCAAAGGATGAGAAACCCTGGATTCATGTGCTTCATTGAAAACAGGCCACAGTGTGATTATTTCTTCCATCAGTCATTAGAACATGCCTTGTCCTGTGATAGTTTTTTTTTTTTTTTTTTGTAAAGATTGCTATCGGAGGAATAATGAATCAAATAAATGCTGTTGATTTAACAAAAAGCTGTGCTTAGCCCATTAGCTCCCAGAGTTCCTTTGCGAGGGATTTTGCTGGAAGGGTACTAGGCGTACCGCCCTCCCCCTGTCGGCTCATAGTCGCGAAGCTCATAGGTCCTTTCCCCGGGGTTCCCTTCTTTATTAAGTTTTGAAAATGACCAGTTCCGTCCTATATTGAGGAACTGGGCACCAATGGGTCAAGAAAGTAATTTACCTCTCTGTCCAGAGAGGGATATCCGGTTAATGAGAAAAATACTCATGAGTTTGCCAAAAATCTCCAGGTGTCAACCACCACAGAAAAAAAAATGTGAACATAAGGCATTTAACAGAAGTTACGCGGCCTGCCTAATAATTTGACAAAGTCGACTGGCGTTACCCAGAATAAAACCCATCATTCATTTTGTCCGAAGAGACGTTTAACTCCTTCGTCATCAGCCAATGGAAAAAATTCCCTGTTTAGCTCGAGCACGTTATTTACTCGTATCGCATAAAATCATGTGTATGTAGCCGCAATGAAGCCCATATCTACCCCTCTATCGGCCTGGCAACCTCCCTGTAAAGAGTACTATTTTCTACCGATGGGCTGTGTTAAGCGGCGAGACTCATCTTTCGTGTAAGGAAATCCACCCCGCCTGTCTCTCACTCTGTGTGTGTGTGTGTGTGTGTGTGTGTGTGTGTGTGTGTGTGTGTGTGTGTGTGTGCATGTTTTATGTGAGGAAGAAGGAACCAAAGGCAACGAGCCCGCAAAACTGTTCCTTCCAAGAGAAAAACAAAATACAAGAGAGAGCCAAATTCAAGTTCCATTCATTTCGAGATGCCTGGACACACTGCGTTTGAAAGACTGGAGATCATAGGAAGCAGGAAATACAGACAGAGGGAGACAGTTCCAGAGCTGACCTGTTTGTGTGTGTGTGTGTGTGTGTGTGTGTGTGTGTGTGTGTGTGTGTGTGTGTGTTGAACTGCGAGTCATACGACTTGTGGAGCATGGTATGCTGGTTGGTAGGTTGGTGACTGGGTGGGTGGATTGGTTAGTGTAGGCTGGTGGTTTCACAGGCAGATTAGGTGGAGTGGGTGGGCGAGAGAGAGGGAAGGGGTTGTTGGGTTGGTTGTGGGGTGGAGTGGGGTTCGTGTATAAGTGGGGTGGGTGGTGGGGTTACCTGTAGGACAAGACAAGAGACGGGTTTATGTCGTCCTAATTTTGAGACATACTATAATGATTAAGGTTGTGGGCATGTGCATTGTTGGTTTGGTGTGTAGGTGGATGGACAGACTGTGGGAAAACAGGCCTCTGGGAATAGGTCATTTGAGTGAATATGTCCGAGTTAGGAATAGATCAGTGTGCTGAAAATCGGTCCACAGGGGCTATTATTCTGGAATCATGCCGAAGTAGGTATACAGATCCAGTGGGTTACAAGTCCATAGTGCAATACGTCTGTTGGTTAAGAGTCTGTTTCAAATGCACGCATCAGTCGGTGATATAACCACGTCAGATATTAGGTTTATGGGGAAAATAGGTTCAATGTGAAAAATGTGTCCATGCATATACGACCATGTAGGAAATCTGCATCCATGGAGAGATTCCAGATCGACGGATAAATTGGTCCTTGGGGAAAAAATACATCAGTGGGGAAGATTAGTTCATGGGAAAATAGGTTTACGTAGAAAAGTAGGCGTCTTTGAAAATAAGTCATTAAGGAAAATAGGTCCATGGGGGATTGTGCTCCGAGGGGTGAAAATGTCCACTGATAAAAATATGGGGTGAAAATAGGCCCATAGGAGCATACACGTACTGTAAACATACATGGATATATTTAAAATAAATGGGACTTAAAATGTCCAACTTTTAACGGCGACCGTTGCCAGGAATTATGCTTACCACTGCACACCTTGTACCAAACAACCATCAGCCAGACCCTATTACCACTTCGTCATCCAGTTAATTTATTTCATAATTTACCTTCATTTAGTCATTTAGGCATAGAAAGCCAACCGAAACGAAAGGAAAAAATCCCTGTGTAACTGTGTTGAGCAACTCATTTCTCCACCTCCTCGCTCCTCTAAAATTCATAGGCACCCACTACTCTCTCTCTCTCTCTCTGTAACAAATGAATGCTTCGAACTTGTTCACTCTTTGTGTTCGCTGATCTACAGTACAAGAAGTCGTGGAGTGAAATCAGAGATGCATTTTTAAGTCACTTGCTTGGCTCTATACGAGAAACAAGTTATTAAATAATCAGTGTGATATATTCCTATTATCAGAGTCAAACCTTCAGAGTAAATATTATTATTGCTTTATCCATTAGTACTGGCCCATAGCTGAAGGGATATTTTTCGACAGAATTACATCGAAGGCAACCTCTGTGCTCGTGAATGCGACGTGCCACATACACAGGTTGGCTGGAGGAGGGTGGCTAACAACTCCTGGCCGCTATAGTACATCATATATATATATATATATATATATATATATATATATATATATATATATATATATATATATATATATATATATATATATATATATATATATATATATATATATATATATATATATATACAGGGTGATTCACGAGTTTTTCCGGAAACTCTGGTAAATGCAAGCTTATGCAATTCTAAGCATAAAATACTCTGTAAGTACAGGTGTTTAATGTAATGGTTTACAAGTGGGGAAATTTTCAAATCTGACAGATATGTGAGCGGGAGGAGGCGGGTGGCCTTGTGGCAACCTTCGCTGTGTTGCCAAGTTACTCAATTTTCTTTTAAATTTTACACGTTCTCAGTCTGAATTAAACTGTTCTTTCATTAATCATCAGGTAAGTAATTGTTCTACAAAGAAAAGTATGTCACTTTAAAGTGACAAATAAATCTACTATTGAAGGAGTAAACATGGCCCAGTGATACGAGATGAGGTACCTCAGAGCTCGGACTGACAGTTCCCGCCAAGTGCTAGGCGAGTGTGGAAGATGTATTCATTTCAGGGTCGGTTTCACCCACATGTCGCTACAATACTATTCACTTTTACAAACGTGGAGTATGCAGATAAGATTTTTATCTATGGGTTCTGCAGTGGCAACGCTGAAACTTCAGCAAGAAAATACAGACGAAAATATCTAAATGGAGCCCAGATGCAAAAGTATTTTACCACGTCTACCAGCATCTCCGGGACAAAGGTTGTTTTCCTGGAGTTGGAGTCACAGCTGAACGCATAGAGAGGCAAGAGGATTAGGCCTCCTGGGGAAACCTCTAAAAAAAAAAATGCGCCAGGACTTTTACCTCATGGGTGGTGTGGAAAAAGGTCAAAACCAGGGAATAATTGCTCTGCGGTAACTGTTGTGCCTAGTGGTGAGGGTGGTGTGGCATGTATATAGTTACCTCAGTGCCTTGGCACTGCCTCTCGTCGTCACTCGGCTAGTCCACTCACACACTGACGATTATTAAAAGAACAGTTTAATTCAGAATGAGAACAACGTGTAAAATTTAAAAGAAAATTGAGTAACTTGGCAACACAGCGAAGGTCGACACCAGCCCACCCGCCTCCTTCCCCTGCATATCTGTCAAATTTGAACATTTCCCCACTTGTAAACCATTACATTAAACACCTATACTTATAGAGTATTTTATGCTTAGAAATACATAAGTTTGCATTTACCAGAGTTTCCGGAAGAACTCGTGAATCACCGTGTATATAATATATACCTAGGTTGCTTCCCCCAAGGAAAGGGAGGTAGCCGAGACAGGATGACACACTCCCCATTTACTCATCCATTCAAACACATTCATTCACATCTTAGCCCCAAAGAGGAGAACGGACATATCCTCACTGCACCACACCGCATAAGGGTCAACTGCTCAATGCAATCAGTGACATCCGCAGCAGGGCCCGACAGCAGAGCTGGTTTACCCCTGCCACATCATAACAGACCCATCCCCTTACCCGCACCTGACCTGACTAACTGATCAGACCAAATACGGGAGAATATCCCCTCAGGGCTGCGTCATCATTTATTCATTCACAATTTCTCTCCATTTATTTCTGTCACGCACAGCCACTCTTCCTTGCTCAACAGACATCCCTCTTGCATCCAGCGCTCTCTTCACACTGTCCATCCATCCTATTCGTGGTCTTCCTTTCAGCCTTACACCTCTCACATCAGATCGAGTTATCTTTTTCACCAATCGCTCACTATCCATTCTCTCTATATGCCCAAACCATCACAACACCCTCTGCTCAACTCTACCAGCCATCTCCTGAACAACTGCAGTTCTTCGCACTTCATCATTTCGCACTCGATCCATACGCGTCACTCCACACATACTCCTCAAACACCTCATCTCCATTATATTCAAACTTTTCCTCTCTGCTACACCCATATTCCATATTTCAGCCCCATATAACGCAGTCGGTACCACAACACCCTCATACAGCCTTCTCTTTACATCCATTCTAAGTGAACGATATCTAAACACTTTCTTCATTCCTCCCAGCACCTTTTCTACTTCATTTATTCTAAACTTCACTTCTGCATCTATTCTTCCATCCACAGCAACATGTGACCTTAGATATTTAAAACACTCTACATCCTCAAGCAACTCGCCATTCAAAACTATATTCATCCCCCTACCATCTACCAACCTCGTACACTTCATCACTTTACTCTTATTCTCATTTACTTTCAATTTCCTCCTTTCACACACCCTTCCAAACTCCTCTACCAACTGTCTCAATCTCTCCTCTGAATCAGCCACCAGTGCAGTATCATCTGCAAACAGCAGCTGCTTCAGATTCCACTCTCCACCATCAACATTCACCAGACTCAGACCTCCACCTAAAACTCTTGTATTCACCTCCCTTACAACACCATCCACGTAAATATTAAACAACCAAGGCGACATCACACATCCCTGTCACAGCCCCACTCTCACGGGAAACCAATCACTCACAGCATTTCCCACTCTTACAAACGCTCTACCATTTACATAAAAACTTTTCACCCCTTTAGTAACCTACCATCAAGTCCATACAATCATAAAACAGTCCACAAAGCCTCCCCATCAGTTCTATCATACGTTTTCTCTAAATCTATAAATGCCCAAAACACATCCTTGCCTTTCGCTAAATACTTTTCACACACTTGTCTCACAGCAAACATCTGATCCACGTATCCCATCCCTCTCCTAAAGCCACACTGCTCATCACCAATCACTCCCTCTGTACCCTCTCTAACTCATAATTAACACTCTCCCATACACCTTACCTACAACACTCAACAGACTTATACCCCTAAAGCTAGTACATTTATGCTTATCACCCTTGCCTTTATACAACGGTAGCACACAATCACTTGCCCAGTCAATTGGCATCATACCTTTCACAAAGCACACATTCAACAGTCTTACTAACCAACCAACAATAGTTACTCCACAACCCTTCAGGCATTCCACAGCACACCCATCCATACCTGCAGCTTTCCCTGTTTTCATCTCCTTAACTGCCTTCTCCACTTCCTACTTCGTGATCAAAGAATCATTCAACTCTCCCAACACATTTATTCCTTGCACCCTTCCATCCACCACAATCTCAGCCACCCTTTCCTCCTCTACATTTAATAATCTTTCAAAATACTCTGCCCATCTCTTTCTTACTGCATCCATCTCAATTAACATCCTTCCATCCTCTGCTTTTACTCGTTCTTCCTTCTCACACTCTCCCTTTTGCACCCTTTTCACCTCCTTCCAAAACATTTTCTTATTCTGTTGAAAATTCTCAGTCAGTCGTCTACCCCACCTCTCATATGCTGCCACTTTAGCATCACGCACAGCCCTTTTCGCCCTATTCCTCTTTTCCTTATACCTTTCATATGACATCTCATCCTTCCTCTGCAGCTACACTTCATATGCACGTCTCTTCTCAGCCACAGCCATACTTACTTCCTCGCACCACCATTCACTTCCTTTTCATACACCACCACCCACACGTCTCACACCACACACCTCTTCTGCATGCCCCGCCACAGCACTCTTAAACATCTGCCATTCCTCCTCCACACTGCCATTTTCCCGATCTTTCACTGCGTTCCACTCATCTTTCAATTTCTCCTGATACTCTATCTTTTTCTCTCTTTTATCCAACTCACTTTCAAAACCTCCCTGCCACACCTAACCCTCCTAGCTCTCACCCATCTCTTACCTACTCTTAACTTTCCCTCCACCAGGTAGTGGTCAGACATATCTCCACCCTCCCCTCTCAGAACTCTCACATCCAACAATCTTCCTATTACATTCCTAGACACAACCACATAGTCCATCAAAGCTCTATCAACAACCCTTCCACCCTCCTGTCTCAGCCATGTATACTTATAAATATCTTTCTTCTCAAACAGCGTATTTCCAATCACCATCTCTCGCTCAACACACATCGCTATCATTCGTTCCCCATTTTCATTTCTTCCAGGCACACCATGCATACCAACTACACCTTCAACTGCTACATTTCTCACTCTAGCATTCAGATCTCCCATCATTACCACATTCACATTCGCTCCAAAACTCTGCAGACACTCATCAACATCATTCCAGAAAGACTTCCTCTCTTCTTCATCCCTTTCACTACCAGGCCCATATGCACTCACAAACACCCACAACTCACGTTCAAATTTCGCTTTCACCCACATCAGTCTCGATGACACCTCCTTCCATTCAATCACACACTGCTGTACTTCCGGACTCACTAACAAGGCCACATCTTCTCTTGCTCTTCCTCTATCAACACCTGACAATCTTCCATTCACACTTCCAAACATAGACTCACCCTTCCCTTTCATCTTCGTTTCACTCAAATCTAACACATCCAACTTTCTTCTCACAAACATTCTCCCAATCTCCTCCCTTTTAGCCTCAATCGTACTACATCCACGCACATTCATAGACCCAATCTTCAGGGTATGGGGATAACTCCATCCCCCATCCCTTTCTCTGGCCTGTCTCTTTTTAGGAACTAAAAAACAGAGGAGGGGGTCCCTAGTCCCCTCACCCCACCCCTTTTAGTCGCTTTTTACGACACGCAGGGAATACGGTGGCAGTATTCTTCCTAACACAAGCTGGCCGCAGAGTAGTAGTACCACCCAATAGTGTGGCCAGATTGTGTCCCCCCTGCCACAGGGGGGGGACACATATATATATATATATATATATATATATATATATATATATATATATATATATATATATATATATAGTGTACTGTATTTATATACTGTATATATCATCATCATCATCTTTAAGCATCCTTCTCTTCCCAGTGCCAGGGTTGGATGTGATATGAGTCATCTCCATCAATCTCTGTCCTCCGCGTCTTCTTCGCTTATATTAAAATGTCTAATATCTTTCGTAACCACTTGCCTCCAAGTAGTCGTTGATCTTCCCACTGGTCTCCTTCCTTCTACTTCCAGCTCCATAGCCCTTCTCAAAATGTTTTCTTGCTCTCCTCTGTGCAGATGACCGAACCATCTCGATCTCATTCTCCGACTCCTATCCTCTATGCTCTCCACTCCACATCTTCTCACCTCCGTATTTGACACTCTGTCTCACCACTTTACTCTTGCCATATACCTCAGCATCCTGTGATCACAAGTCATCAGGCGCCTCTCCAAATTTGCTGTCAGTTCCCATGTCTCTGCAGTATACAGCAGCACAGGTCTGATGCAGGCGCAGTAGATCTTTGCACAGTGAAGCAGAGGTATCCCCTGGTTCACTAACATACTGGCCAACTCTCTCCACTTTCTTCAGGTGCTTGTGATCCTGTGTAATGCTGGGAATTTTGAGACCACCACTAATGTCACCACTAATGCCCCCAGTGTAATGATGAGAATTTATAGTCACTAGTGTAACGATCAGAATTTTAGAGATTATGACAAATGGGGTAGCGTGATCTTCATTGAGAGTTTTAGGGGATTATGAGAAATGGAGTAGCGTGATCTTATATGAGAGTGCCTGAGCAGAATAGATATTAGTACCCTTTGCAGGCCACTCAATCTCGTCTGTACCACTCTTTAGAGGATAGCAAAATTTAATCTCGAAATAACTTAACCTAAGATTTACTAAGCATTAAGAACTGAAAGACACTTTACTCTTCAAACTGTGAATGAGACAAAACAAACAAAATATAATCACTCAGGATCTATAACTCCAGAAGCATGAATCTTTACAAGCTATATTGTATTGAATGAATACTGACACACAAGGATACATTATCTGAAGGACAGATTACTCTTCAAACTGTGAATGAAACCAAACAAAATATAATCACTCAGGATCTATAACTCCAGAAATGTGAATCTTCAAGCTAAATTAATATTGAAAGAATATTGATACATGGATACATTATTTCCGAGGTCTCTGACGAACTCTTCGACATGAAACCTAAAGATTACCACCAAAGATAATCTCTTAAAACTAAACTTGTACAGTAACTCAAGAATTATATACAGACTAGATACAGTAGTTATATGGACAGTAATCAAATGGACTAATAATCAAATGGACCAGCCGATATGCACTTTGACTGCATGAACTACGAAAAGGGGAGGGTATGTGATTTAGTGTGAGACAGGTTAGGCTGTAGCTAGAACTTTCGATCTGTGAATGAGAGAGAAGAGTGGCGTCTCATTATTCAGTACAAGTGGGATCAGGGGGAATATCACCAATTTAACTAACGAACTTATATGAGGACTTCATCACACCAGATTGAAAGGAGGGGTGGGGAGGATGAGAGTTCAGCACTAACCTGTGAACAATAGAGAGAAGAGCAGAGATCTGATTGTTTGGCGCAGCTCCCCACCTTTTATACTCATCATCACAGTATTCAGGAATCGGCTAAAACTTTATCTAATTACTTTGTAATATTATTGACTCTTCTAAGATCTCCAAAGAATACGAAAAATACGTTTTCACTCGACATATGTAGAAAAAATGACTTAAAATGTTCAAAATTTTTGTAATAGGCATACAGGAACTTTAATCATAACGAAGCCAAATCAATTAGGAATCCAAACAATTTATTTCTATGCTGGTTCATGTGCCTACGTGACTGATGACACGACACCAATAACATGAATTTTGCACTTCACAAGTGACTATCATCAACAATCATATCTCAGATAACTCTCAATCCACCACTGCATAGTACGAAAAGGGGAATACTATTAACTTCGGCATGTAAATCTGTAGATTAGATTATTAATCCCTACTAAAATTTCCACGGTTATACGCCTTGGTTGAAAACGGCTAGTTCATATGTAATAAAAGTTAATCATATTCACACCAATATTTGACTTATTACTATCAGTATCGGAATCATGCTCACATTATGAATATCAACTAAGACTAAACTTAAATATAGGACTAAATTATGATCTGTACAAACTATATTTATATCAATACCTAAGCTTAAAATTACACTTACAATACTAGTTTATACAAACTCATACTATACTTAAAATTATGGCACTACATAGGTCCTTCATCCGGAAAAAATTTTTAACATCGGAAGTCAACATTCAATATTCAGCTACATTTCCCAGGGACAGTGTCACGAATCAAATTCGCGACATTTTCCTTTTGTGAGAAACCATGAACTATTAGAGGAAAACTCACTGTGTATCGTTCAGTTAACCGTTTCTCTCTCCATTTCGGTGGTATACTTTTCAAAACATTCGTCACTGTTTCAAAAGTGACCGATCTAATGCACGTCATTAAATGCTCTACTGAGCGATATTATTGTTTCTTTATTGTTCGTCCCTGCTTGCCTCAACCGTTGGCCACGCCTTCTTCCGCTGGCCTGTACAATATCCTACCACACGCATCGTATTTGAATAGTCTTTTGTCTGTCGCGACACAGTGAGGTTCTGTGCTCCAGTAGTGAGAGTGAGAGAGGTCATCTAGCACCCAGACTCCACTAGACTACAGTTCTCCAGGCTCCCACCCTTCCTTGGTGATACGCTACATTGACCAGTATTTTCTTTTCGTTTTCCTAGACTTAAGAGTTTAGTTAAGGTGCTTTTCCTAGGTTTAAGAATTTAGCTTTTCAGTGAGTGAGTGAGTGCGATCTCATTATTTTGAATTCACTTTGAGATGTAACGTTGAATTTGCTCCTTTGTAATTAATAAATTTAACAGTTCTTTTTCCTTGAGCTTAATGTAATGTAAACTCGTGTTTCATTTCCCCATAATTAAGCTTATTTCCCTTATAGCTCCTAGCTTGCATAAACGCTTTGCTATTCATAACTGATACTTAGGCCAGTCTTGTTGTATTAGGCTTAGAATCCGTTGTGCCTTCTAGGAGTTAACGCATCCGCAAGAACCTGATATTATTAATTCAGCCAGTGCTCGCTACTCCAAATTTTGCTAAGCCTTTTAAGATGGCTGTTGATGCAAGTGATACAGGAGCTAGGGCTGTTTTGCTGCAAGAGGATGATCAGGGTATTGAACACCCTGTATCTTATTACAGTAAGAAGTTCACTCCACCTCAAAAGAACTACTCAACTATTGAGAAAGAGCTTTTGGCCTTGATTTTGGGTTTACAGCATTTTTCATTTTATTTGTGTTCTGGTTTTGACCCCATAGTCATTTATACCGATCATAACCCACAGAAATTCCTTAGTAAGTTTAAAGATAAAAATCAGAGATTGACAAGATGGAGTCTACTTCTTCAGGAGTATTCATTAGACATACAGCATGTCAAGGGGAAAGAAAATGTTATTGCAGATTCCTTATCTAGACTTTAGACAGATTGTTTTAGAGTAATAAGAAATTTCCTTTGTAAATTTCTTTTTCTTTGTGGGGAGGTGTTACATAGACTATGATTTCATCATCCTTTGTGTAATTTTAACGCACAGTATGCTGCATGTTTGATCACGAGCGTGTTCTGCCTCAGTCCCCCCCTTCTACCGTTATAGTAGAGTAAGTCGTCCTTTCTGTTGTTCAGAGCAGGATTGTCAGCTCTTTGTCCCTTATGGTTTCATTTGCGCGTCCTTCTTACAAGTTGTATCAAGCTCTGCTGGCCCCTATATAATGAGCTCAGTCTCTGCATTATTGCCACTTAGATCTGCTCCTCATTTTGTTCACATCTCTGTCCTCCCCTGTACAGTTATTATTGTGAGTGCTCAGGAAGTCTCCAACCATCTAGCAGCTGTGTGTAATTTGAGTATAACTGTTGTCGCATTTTTTTTCTTGTACTGTGTAGCATAAGGTTAATTCTTAGGCCTAGTAAAGTTTTTTGTAATTTATGTAAAGGTTCTTATTGTCAGCCATCATTAATAATATTTTGTATCTGTAATAATATATCTGGCATTCACTGAGTATTATCTGGTATCTCATTTTAACAGGGCTGACTTAGATAAATTTACTCATGCTAATTTCGTGTTAATAGAGGCTATTGCAGTTAACCATATATTTAACCTGTTTTTTGCCATTACATTATCCTTATGAGTCCTGAATGTTTTGTTGTTAGTTTGAGCATTAAACTTTAACTTGTAATTTTACCTAACTTTTTTGTTTTGAACCTGGAACTTTACGGGACAGTAGTGATTTTTAGTATTCTCACTTAAAGTGTACATTATCTTTCTCTGTTCCGTAACAATATACATACAGTATATCGTACCAGCCGCAAAGTTTCTTTCCCGCAAGATGATCGTCATCACGTGTATCTTAATCATCGTTACGACCTCTTTTTATTTTCTCTCTCTTTCCATGGGTGGGGTGAGGTAGGGCTCAGAAAGCAATAAAAGAGAAGACTGCCACTGAGAGAAAACTAATTAACAGCATCTTCAATTAAATAGGTCACACACCATTATGTGCCATTCCAACCCCAGAAACCCTGATCGTGTCCCACAGGCATGATGATCGGCACGTTTTATAAAATAAATGTGGTTCACGTTACCAATAAGACAAGGCCAGTCAGATAACACACTACCGTCAATTCACTTACTTAGACTCCATACCATGCTTTCTCACATACTAATTTACCATATCGATCCACCATTTTCTTGGCCTATCACGCCTTCTCCGGCCTTCAGACTCACTCACAGATACCCGTTCCATCACCCTTCTTACATCATTTATCAATCTATCAAACCATCTGAGCACACTCTCTTCAGCTCTACTGTCAAGACACTCCTTAACTCCACGTCATTCACTAATCACATCTTGCACACTAACTTCTGCACTTCAGTTACCGGTACGTTCTTCAATAACCCGATTTCCACTGCCCTTACTCATAACTCGTCGTTTTTTGCCCATTAAGATTTCACACCCATACCTTATTGAGGGCACAAACACCTTTATGTAATTCTCTTGCAGCCTCTCACTCAGACCTCTGTTTAGAATTAAGGCCCTCAGAGCACCAGCCACTTTCATCCTTAGTCTTCTCTACTTTCCACTTTCTTTGCACATTTGCCTCTCTTTTCTACTATTTCACCAACGAAAAAGTAAATTCCCTTGGCAATTCAAGTATCTCTCCATTCACCATACATCACTCTGGGAATCAGCTTCTCCTGACACAGATATCACTTTTCTCTGCTTAACAGTTGTCATCAAAGCGTAACCTCGCAACACGCATCTGCATACATCAGATTCTCTCTCTCTCTCTCTCCCTCTCTCTCTGTCTCTCTCTCTCTAATACCTTACAGTCCTCTTCACAAGCTTTCTCCATTGTGTGTCTCATTTCAGATACTTGTCCCGCACATCCGTTACCACTCCCAACCCCACCCTGTTCGTAACTCACCAGACACCGTTGCATTCCTACTTTCTCTAGCATTATTCTTCCAAAAACCCTTCGTAGAACCATATGTAGCCGTATAGTGTGATATTTTCCTCACTTATTTCGATCACCTTTGTTTCTGTACCAAGCATAATCACAGTCTTCTTCGACTCTACTGGCACAAGAGCAGCCATCCAATCTTTCTTACATCTTAATCATCTCTATGTACACCCACGAGCCAAAGTTCGCCGACAGTCCCTGCCAGGCATATATTTCCAAACATAGCCAATAGAGGGAGCAGCGCTCGTCCACCGGAGTAAGGAAGAAGGGAGGAGACGGAGAGGGGGAGGGGGAGGGAGGTAACGAGAAGGTAGGGAGAGGGAAGCAACAAGACGGGGGAGGGAGAGAGCTTGTGGCGATGGTTAATGGCACATATCGGGTGTTTTATTATTATTATTATTATTATTATTATTATTATCATTATTATTATGTATGAGATAAGTATAAGAAAGAAGGACATAATCCAGCGTTAACCCTTAGAAAACGGCTGACACCTTCTGTATTCTTTCTGAATAATACTAGATGATTTTTCTTGTGTGACAGAAGCACTAGTCACGACAAGAGGCTGATAATTTGATAAAGTGTATCATCCCATAAACAAAGGTTTGAATTTGATTCAGACGATAAAAGAGACCACAAGAAAATTATCATCGTCTAAGGGTTAAGGAAGCAGGAAATTAAGTTAATCGTGTCATGTAATGTGAAGGTAAACTGGGAGGTAGAAGGACGTAAACTAAGAGGCAAGGAGAGAGAGAGAGAGAGAGCAAGGCGTTTGCAGTGAAACAGCTATAGTGATATGCCTAGTATGGTGGTAAGTATTTAGGAATCATATAATTACATACTATACTCCAAAAACGGGAGAAGCTGATAAATACACTGTAATGATGACAACTTTACAAGGTAGTAAGCATATTAATCCTTATTATTTTGATGAAAAGGCGGGGTCAGTGTTGCAGTTTTACATTTCTGATGTTACACACATGTAATTACCATTTCTATTCGACCAACTGCGATGCCATGCTGCGAAGTGGCCAACGAATCCCCCTTCAATCGCAGTGCAGTAATACATAATGTCTGTCAACAATATTATTCTATTACCTTTCACCCTTCCATTTCTGATGTATGTAATTATATGATTCCCAAATACTACCAGACTAGTAATAACCCTTTACGTGTTTCACTTGCTAACTCCTTGTTCCCTTCCTCCCCCTTCTTGCCCCCCCCCCTCTCTCTCTCTCTCCTTGCCTCTTAGTTTACGTCCTTCTACCTCCCAGTTTACCTTCACATTACGTGACACGATTAAATTAATTTCCTGCTTCCTTAACCCTTAGACGATGATAATTTTCTTGTGGTCTCTTTTATCGTCTGAATCAAATTCAAATCTTTGTTTATGGGATGATACACTTTATCAAATTATCAGCCTCTGGTCGTGACTAGTGCTTCTGTCACACAAGAAAAATCATCTAGTATTATTCAGAAAGAATACAGAAGGTGTCAGCCGTTTTCTAAGAGTTAACGCTGGATTATGTCCTTCTTTCTTATAACTATCTCACAAATGATGATAATAATAATAATAATAATAATAATAATAATAATAATAATTTATTATCATCATCATCATCATCATCATCATCATCTATCTATCTGTCTATTGCAAGACGCCTCAATCCCGTTCGGGGTGGCCACAAACAAATCGCCTCCACGTTGCTCTGTCCCCTGCTATTTCACTGCCCCGCTCCCAACTCACCCCCCCCCCTCTCTCATATACCTCTCCACCCCATCCCTCCATCTCGTCCTCGGCCTCCCCCTCCGTCTTCCCCCCTCCACCTCACTCACATACACTCTCTTCGTCAGTCTTTTACCCTCCATCCTCTCCACATGGCCAAACCACCTAAGTGTATTCCTCCTAACGCTTCCTATCACATCCACATCCACACCACAACGCTCCTTTATATTCTCATTTGTCAGCCTGTCTCTCCATGTGACTCCACAGGCTCCTCTTAAATAACTCATTTCCACTGCTCTCACTCTTGACTTGTGTCTTTCCAGCAACGTCCAAGCTTCACTTCAATACGTTAGAGTTGGTATCACAATACTGTCATGTAGTAACTTTTTCACTTCCATGCTCACTTCCCTGCTCACTTCCCTGCTTCTTATCACTGCTTTCAAGGAACCAGCAACCTTTCTTCCCTGCTGTACCCTTTCAAGCACTTCACCCTCCAAACTTCCATCCTTACTCATCACACTACCCAAGTACATAAACGTAATCACATTTTCCAATTCCTCACCATCCAACATCGCTGTACATTCACTGACTTCACTTCTCTCAGAGACCATCACTTTACTCTTCCCTACATTCACCTTTAGATTCCGTTTCTTACACACTCTCCCAAACTCATCCACCAAGCCTTGCAGCTCTCCTTCGTCTTCACTCAACAACACAGTATCATCTGCAAACAACAGTACAGGGAGTTTCCAAACACTACCCTCTCTCACCAGGGCCACTCCAACATACACTACCCTACCTTGTACCTCTTTTATTACCCCACCCATGTACGGATTGAACAACCATGGAGACATGACATATCCCTGTTTCAACCCAACCTTCAAAGAGAAAAATACACTCAGTTCACCATCCACACGCACTGCAGCCTTAGCACCATCATACATGCTCTTCACAGCATTCAACAACTTCCCATCTACTCCATATATTCTTAATACTTTCCACAATCCTTGTCTATCCACCCTGTCATATGCTTTCTCCAAATCCATCATCATCATAAAAACACCCAATATGTCCCATTTACCATCGCCACATCCCTCCCGTATCTTATTGCCTCCCTCCCCCTCCCCGTCGCGTTGCCACCCTCCCCCTCCTCCTCCCCCGCTCAGTATCCTCCCTTCTCCTTTACTCTGGTGGACTATCGCTGTGCCCGCTATGGGCTATGTTTGGAAACATACTGTGTGCCTGGCAGGGACTGTCGGTGAACTTTAGCTCGTGGGTGTACACTCATCAACATCATATTGCTTCCCATTTTTCTGTTCCTACATAGCATTCCTCACTTCTGACAATGTAACATTTCTGGCAGCAAATAATTGATTAGTTTACGGATTGACGCTCGCTCAAAAGTTAGTTGTTACTTTTACTTTCAGGACGTGAGTACTTTATGAAAAAAGATACTTCTGTATTTTTACTCGAGGACTTTCACGTTATGATACTTTCACTTAGACTAGTAGTATTTTGTAAATAAGTCATGTGCACTCTCAGGTTAAATATTGCTCACCCTTGTGGAATGGATATGGAGAGGCTGCATTAAAACAGACAAAATTTAGAACAAAGGTGTTGGAATTATTAATACCCCTACTATTATTAATAAACTACCTCCCCTACAAACAAGAAGGAATGTTGCCTCCCTTGCATTTTACGAGTATTACAGATTTTCTATGGCAAATGCTCAGACGAAGTTGCGCTTATTGTGCCACCTCTCCATGCTTTCCTCGTGCTACACGGGCATCTGGTAGTGTTCATGACTGGAATGTCACACAGCCATATTGCACAACTGCCTATCAGATTTTTTTTTTTTCTCGAACTGTATCTCTGGAACGCGCGTCGCCGGAGTTGTTTCCCCCCAAACTTCAACGTACATTTGATATTCTGGGCCTTAATCTTTCCAATAGTTCAAAACATCCAGGGTTTGGGCACCAAATCAGTGATTATTTTTGACTGAAAATATTTTAAACGTCAGAATTAGAAACTGAAACATGGGAGATCCAATTAAATATCGGCATATCACCGGTAATAAATATCGGATAGTCTCGTAACTATGCAGCTTCAGTTTATCTGTCCAGTTAGTACAAATGGTAGTACCAACACAATCATGGTACTATTGCGGCCAGGAGTTGTTACCCACCCTCTTCCAGCCAACCCGTGTATGTGGCAGTGTCGCATTCACGAGCACAGAAGTTGCCTTCTATGCATTTCTGTGGATAAATATCCCTTCAGCTTTGGGCCTGTACTAATGGATAAAACAATAGTAATATTTACTCTGAAATTTTGACTCTGATAACACGAATATATCACATTTATTATTTAGTAACTATTTTTTTCTCATACAGTACCAAACAAGCGACAAATATGTATCTTTGATTTCACTCCACGACTTCCTGTACTGTAGATTTGAATCAGCGAACACAAAGCGTGAACAAGTTCGAAGCTTTCATTTGTTGCAGAGAGAGAGAGAGAGAGAAAGAGAGAGCGTGTATGGTGGGTGCCTGTGAATTTTGGAGAAATGAGGTGGAGGCAGACTGGCGCAGGGAAATGCAAAGGATGAGAAACCCTGGATTCATGTGCTTCATTGAAAACAGGCCACAGTGTGATTATTTCTTCCATCAGTCATTAGAACATGCCTTGTCCTGTGATAGTTTTTTTTTTTTTTTTTTGTAAAGATTGCTATCGGAGGAATAATGAATCAAATAAATGCTGTTGATTTAACAAAAAGCTGTGCTTAGCCCATTAGCTCCCAGAGTTCCTTTGCGAGGGATTTTGCTGGAAGGGTACTAGGCGTACCGCCCTCCCCCTGTCGGCTCATAGTCGCGAAGCTCATAGGTCCTTTCCCCGGGGTTCCCTTCTTTATTAAGTTTTGAAAATGACCAGTTCCGTCCTATATTGAGGAACTGGGCACCAATGGGTCAAGAAAGTAATTTACCTCTCTGTCCAGAGAGGGATATCCGGTTAATGAGAAAAATACTCATGAGTTTGCCAAAAATCTCCAGGTGTCAACCACCACAGAAAAAAAAATGCGAACATAAGGCATTAACAGAAGTTACGCGGCCTGCCTAATAATTTGACAAAGTCAACTGGCGTTACCCAGAATAAAACCCATCATTCATTTTGTCCGAAGAGACGTTTAACTCCTTCGTCATCAGCCAATGGAAAAAATTCCCTGTTTAGCTCGAGCACGTTATTTACTCGTATCGCATAAAATCATGTGTATGTAGCCGCAATGAAGCCCATATCTACCCCTCTATCGGCCTGGCAACCTCCCTGTAAAGAGTACTATTTTCTACCGATAGGCTGTGTTAAGCGGCGAGACTCATCTTTCGTGTAAGGAAATCCACCCCGCCTGTCTCTCACTCTGTGTGTGTGTGTGTGTGTGTGTGTGTGTGTGTGTGTGTGTGTGTGTGTGCGTGTTTTATGTGAGGAAGAAGGAACCAAAGGCAACGAGCCCGCAAAACTGTTCCTTCCAAGAGAAAAACAAAATACAAGAGAGAGCCAAATTCAAGTTCCATTCATTTCGAGATGCCTGGACACACTGCGTTTGAAAGACTGGAGATCATAGGAAGCAGGAAATACAGACAGAGGGAGACAGTTCCAGAGCTGACCTGTTTGTGTGTGTGTGTGTGTGTGTGTGTGTGTGTGTGTGTGTGTGTTGAACTGCGAGTCATACGACTTGTGGAGCATGGTATGCTGGTTGGTAGGTTGGTGACTGGGTGGGTGGATTGGTTAGTGTAGGCTGGTGGTTTCACAGGCAGATTAGGTGGAGTGGGTGGGCGAGAGAGAGGGAAGGGGTTGTTGGGTTGGTTGTGGGGTGGAGTGGGGTTCGTGTATAAGTGGGGTGGGTGGTGGGGTTACCTGTAGGACAAGACAAGAGACGGGTTTATGTCGTCCTAATTTTGAGACATACTATAATGATTAAGGTTGTGGGCATGTGCATTGTTGGTTTGGTGTGTAGGTGGATGGACAGACTGTGGGAAAACAGGCCTCTGGGAATAGGTCATTTGAGTGAATATGTCCGAGTTAGGAATAGATCAGTGTGCTGAAAATCGGTCCACAGGGGCTATTATTCTGGAATCATGCCGAAGTAGGTATACAGATCCAGTGGGTTACAAGTCCATAGTGCAATACGTCTGTTGGTTAAGAGTCTGTTTCAAATGCACGCATCAGTCGGTGATATAACCACGTCAGATATTAGGTTTATGGGGAAAATAGGTTCAATGTGAAAAATGTGTCCATGCATATACGACCATGTAGGAAATCTGCATCCATGGAGAGATTCCAGATCGACGGATAAATTGGTCCTTGGGGAAAAAATACATCAGTGGGGAAGATTAGTTCATGGGAAAATAGGTTTACGTAGAAAAGTAGGCGTCTTTGAAAATAAGTCATTAAGGAAAATAGGTCCATGGGGGATTGTGCTCCGAGGGGTGAAAATGTCCACTGATAAAAATATGGGGTGAAAATAGGCCCATAGGAGCATACACGTACTGTAAACATACATGGATATATTTAAAATAAATGGGACTTAAAATGTCCAACTTTTAACGGCGACCGTTGCCAGGAATTATGCTTACCACTGCACACCTTGTACCAAACAACCATCAGCCAGACCCTATTACCACTTCGTCATCCTGTTAATATATTTCATAATTTACCTTCGTTAGTCAATTAGGCATAGAAAGCCAACCGAAACGAAAGGAAAAATCCCTGTGTAACTGTGCTGAACAACCCATTTCTCCACTTCATTCCTCTAAAATTCACAGGCAGCCACTCTCTCTCTCTCTCTCTGTAACAAATGAATGCTTCGAACTTGTTCACTCTTTGTGTTCGCTGATCTACAGTACAAGAAGTCGTGGAGTGAAATCAGAGATGCATTTTTAAGTCACTTGCTTGGCTCTATACGAGAAACAAGTTATTAAATAATCAGTGTGATATATTCCTATTATCAGAGTCAAACCTTCAGAGTAAATATTACTATTGCTTTATCCATTAGTACTGGCCCATAGCTGAAGGGATATTTTTCGACAGAATTACATCGAAGGCAACCTCTGTGCTCGTGAATGCGACGTGCCACATACACAGGTTGGCTGGAGGAGGGTGGCTAACAACTCCTGGCCGCTATAGTACATCATATATATATATATATATATATATATATATATATATATATATATATATATATATATATATATATATATATATATATATATATATATATATATATATATATATATATATATATATATATATATATATATATATATATACAGGGTGATTCACGAGTTTTTCCGGAAACTCTGGTAAATGCAAGCTAATGCAATTCTAAGCATAAAATACTCTGTAAGTACAGGTGTTTAATGTAATGGTTTACAAGTGGGGAAATTTTCAAATCTGACAGATATGTGAGCGGGAGGAGGCGGGTGGCCTTGTGGCAACCTTCGCTGCGTTGCCAAGTTACTCAATTTTCTTTTAAATTTTACACGTTCTCAGTCTGAATTAAACTGTTCTTTCATTAATCATCAGGTAAGTAATTGTTCTACAAAGAAAAGTATGTCACTTTAAAGTGACAAATAAATCTACTATTGAAGGAGTAAACATGGCCCAGTGATACGAGATGAGGTACCTCAGAGCTCAGACTGACAGTTCCCGCCAAGTGCTAGGCGAGTGTGGAAGATGTATTCATTTCAGGGTCGGTTTCACCCACATGTCGCTACAATACTATTCACTTTTACAAACGTGGAGTATGCAGATAAGATTTTTATCTATGGGTTCTGCAGTGGCAACGCTGAAACTTCCGCAAGAAAATACAGACGAAAATATCTAAATGGAGCCCAGATGCAAAAGTATTTTACCACGTCTACCAGCATCTCCGGGACAAAGGTTGTTTTCCTGGAGTTGGAGTCACAGCTGAACGCATAGAGAGGCAAGAGGATTAGGCCTCCTGGGGAAACCTCTAAAAAAAAAAATGCGCCAGGACTTTTACCTCATGGGTGGTGTGGAAAAAGGTCAAAACCAGGGAATAATTGCTCTGCGGTAACTGTTGTGCCTAGTGGTGAGGGTGGTGTGGCATGTATATAGTTACCTCAGTGCCTTGGCACTGCCTCTCGTCGTCACTCGGCTAGTCCACTCACACACTGACGATTATTAAAAGAACAGTTTAATTCAGAATGAGAACAACGTGTAAAATTTAAAAGAAAATTGAGTAACTTGGCAACACAGCGAAGGTCGACACCAGCCCACCCGCCTCCTTCCCCTGCATATCTGTCAGATTTGAACATTTCCCCACTTGTAAACCATTACATTAAACACCTATACTTATAGAGTATTTTATGCTTAGAAATACATAAGTTTGCATTTACCAGAGTTTCCGGAAGAACTCGTGAATCACCGTGTATATAATATATACCTAGGTTGCTTCCCCCAAGGAAAGGGAGGTAGCCGAGACAGGATGACACACTCCCCATTTACTCATCCATTCAAACACATTCATTCACATCTTAGCCCCAGAGAGGAGAACGGACATATCCTCACCGCACCACACCGCATAAGGGTCAACTGCTCAATGCAATCAGTGACATCCGCAGCAGGGCCCGACAGCAGAGCTGGTTTACCCCTGCCACATCATAACAGACCCATCCCCTTACCCGCACCTGACCTGACTAACTGATCAGACCAAATACGGGAGAATATCCCCTCAGGGCTGCGTCATCATTTATTCATTCACAATTTCTCTCCATTTATTTCTGTCACGCACAGCCACTCTTCCTTGCTCAACAGACATCCCTCTTGCATCCAGCGCTCTCTTCACACTGTCCATCCATCCTATTCGTGGTCTTCCTTTCAGCCTTACACCTCTCACATCAGATCGAGTTATCTTTTTCACCAATCGCTCACTATCCATTCTCTCTATATGCCCAAACCATCACAACACCCTCTGCTCAACTCTACCAGCCATCTCCTGAACAACTGCAGTTCTTCGCACTTCATCATTTCGCACTCGATCCATACGCGTCACTCCACACATACTCCTCAAACACCTCATCTCCATTATATTCAAACTTTTCCTCTCTGCTACACCCATATTCCATATTTCAGCCCCATATAACGCAGTCGGTACCACAACACCCTCATACAGCCTTCTCTTTACATCCATTCTAAGTGAACGATATCTAAACACTTTCTTCATTCCTCCCAGCACCTTTTCTACTTCATTTATTCTAAACTTCACTTCTGCATCTATTCTTCCATCCACAGCAACATGTGACCTTAGATATTTAAAACACTCTACATCCTCAAGCAACTCGCCATTCAAAACTATATTCATCCCCCTACCATCTACCAACCTCGTACACTTCATCACTTTACTCTTATTCTCATTTACTTTCAATTTCCTCCTTTCACACACCCTTCCAAACTCCTCTACCAACTGTCTCAATCTCTCCTCTGAATCAGCCACCAGTGCAGTATCATCTGCAAACAGCAGCTGCTTCAGATTCCACTCTCCACCATCAACATTCACCAGACTCAGACCTCCACCTAAAACTCTTGTATTCACCTCCCTTACAACACCATCCACGTAAATATTAAACAACCAAGGCGACATCACACATCCCTGTCACAGCCCCACTCTCACGGGAAACCAATCACTCACAGCATTTCCCACTCTTACAAACGCTCTACCATTTACATAAAAACTTTTCACCCCTTTAGTAACCTACCATCAAGTCCATACAATCATAAAACAGTCCACAAAGCCTCCCCATCAGTTCTATCATACGTTTTCTCTAAATCTATAAATGCCCAAAACACATCCTTGCCTTTCGCTAAATACTTTTCACACACTTGTCTCACAGCAAACATCTGATCCACGTATCCCATCCCTCTCCTAAAGCCACACTGCTCATCACCAATCACTCCCTCTGTACCCTCTCTAACTCATAATTAACACTCTCCCATACACCTTACCTACAACACTCAACAGACTTATACCCCTAAAGCTAGTACATTTATGCTTATCACCCTTGCCTTTATACAACGGTAGCACACAATCACTTGCCCAGTCAATTGGCATCATACCTTTCACAAAGCACACATTCAACAGTCTTACTAACCAACCAACAATAGTTACTCCACAACCCTTCAGGCATTCCACAGCACACCCATCCATACCTGCAGCTTTCCCTGTTTTCATCTCCTTAACTGCCTTCTCCACTTCCTACTTCGTGATCAAAGAATCATTCAACTCTCCCAACACATTTATTCCTTGCACCCTTCCATCCACCACAATCTCAGCCACCCTTTCCTCCTCTACATTTAATAATCTTTCAAAATACTCTGCCCATCTCTTTCTTACTGCATCCATCTCAATTAACATCCTTCCATCCTCTGCTTTTACTCGTTCTTCCTTCTCACACTCTCCCTTTTGCACCCTTTTCACCTCCTTCCAAAACATTTTCTTATTCTGTTGAAAATTCTCAGTCAGTCGTCTACCCCACCTCTCATATGCTGCCACTTTAGCATCACGCACAGCCCTTTTCGCCCTATTCCTCTTTTCCTTATACCTTTCATATGACATCTCATCCTTCCTCTGCAGCTACACTTCATATGCACGTCTCTTCTCAGCCACAGCCATACTTACTTCCTCGCACCACCATTCACTTCCTTTTCATACACCACCACCCACACGTCTCACACCACACACCTCTTCTGCATGCCCCGCCACAGCACTCTTAAACATCTGCCATTCCTCCTCCACACTGCCATTTTCCCGATCTTTCACTGCGTTCCACTCATCTTTCAATTTCTCCTGATACTCTATCTTTTTCTCTCTTTTATCCAACTCACTTTCAAAACCTCCCTGCCACACCTAACCCTCCTAGCTCTCACCCATCTCTTACCTACTCTTAACTTTCCCTCCACCAGGTAGTGGTCAGACATATCTCCAACCTCCTCTCAGAACTCTCACATCCAACAATCTTCCTATTACATTCCTAGACACAACCACATAGTCCATCAAAGCTCTATCAACAACCCTTCCACCCTCCTGTCTCAGCCATGTATACTTATAAATATCTTTCTTCTCAAACAGCGTATTTCCAATCACCATCTCTCGCTCAACACACATCGCTATCATTCGTTCCCCATTTTCATTTCTTCCAGGCACACCATGCATACCAACTACACCTTCAACTGCTACATTTCTCACTCTAGCATTCAGATCTCCCATCATTACCACATTCACATTCGCTCCAAAACTCTGCAGACACTCATCAACATCATTCCAGAAAGACTCCCTCTCTTCTTCATCCCTTTCACTACCAGGCCCATATGCACTCACAAACACCCACAACTCACGTTCAAATTTCGCTTTCACCCACATCAGTCTCGATGACACCTCCTTCCATTCAATCACACACTGCTGTACTTCCGGACTCACTAACAAGGCCACATCTTCTCTTGCTCTTCCTCTATCAACACCTGACAATCTTCCATTCACACTTCCAAACATAGACTCACCCTTCCCTTTCATCTTCGTTTCACTCAAATCTAACACATCCAACTTTCTTCTCACAAACATTCTCCCAATCTCCTCCCTTTTAGCCTCAATCGTACTACATCCACGCACATTCATAGACCCAATCTTCAGGGTATGGGGATAACTCCATCCCCCATCCCTTTCTCTGGCCTGTCTCTTTTTAGGAACTAAAAAACAGAGGAGGGGGTCCCTAGTCCCCTCACCCCACCCCTTTTAGTCGCTTTTTACGACACGCAGGGAATACGGTGGCAGTATTCTTCCTAACACAAGCTGGCCGCAGAGTAGTAGTACCACCCAATAGTGTGGCCAGATTGTGTCCCCCCTGCCACAGGGGGGGGACACATATATATATATATATATATATATATATATATATATATATATATATATATATACTGTACTGTATTTATATACTGTATATATCATCATCATCATCTTTAAGCATCCTTCTCTTCCCAGTGCCAGGGTTGGATGTGATATGAGTCATCTCCATCAATCTCTGTCCTCCGCGTCTTCTTCGCTTATATTAAAATGTCTAATATCTTTCGTAACCACTTGCCTCCAAGTAGTCGTTGATCTTCCCACTGGTCTCCTTCCTTCTACTTCCAGCTCCATAGCCCTTCTCAAAATGTTTTCTTGCTCTCCTCTGTGCAGATGACCGAACCATCTCGATCTCATTCTCCGACTCCTATCCTCTATGCTCTCCACTCCACATCTTCTCACCTCCGTATTTGACACTCTGTCTCACCACTTTACTCTTGCCATATACCTCAGCATCCTGTGATCACAAGTCATCAGGCGCCTCTCCAAATTTGCTGTCAGTTCCCATGTCTCTGCAGTATACAGCAGCACAGGTCTGATGCAGGCGCAGTAGATCTTTGCACAGTGAAGCAGAGGTATCCCCTGGTTCACTAACATACTGGCCAACTCTCTCCACTTTCTTCAGGTGCTTGTGATCCTGTGTAATGCTGGGAATTTTGAGACCACCACTAATGTCACCACTAATGCCCCCAGTGTAATGATGAGAATTTATAGTCACTAGTGTAACGATCAGAATTTTAGAGATTATGACAAATGGGGTAGCGTGATCTTCATTGAGAGTTTTAGGGGATTATGAGAAATGGAGTAGCGTGATCTTATATGAGAGTGCCTGAGCAGAATAGATATTAGTACCCTTTGCAGGCCACTCAATCTCGTCTGTACCACTCTTTAGAGGATAGCAAAATTTAATCTCGAAATAACTTAACCTAAGATTTACTAAGCATTAAGAACTGAAAGACACTTTACTCTTCAAACTGTGAATGAGACAAAACAAACAAAATATAATCACTCAGGATCTATAACTCCAGAAGCATGAATCTTTACAAGCTATATTGTATTGAATGAATACTGACACACAAGGATACATTATCTGAAGGACAGATTACTCTTCAAACTGTGAATGAAACCAAACAAAATATAATCACTCAGGATCTATAACTCCAGAAATGTGAATCTTCAAGCTAAATTAATATTGAAAGAATATTGATACATGGATACATTATTTCCGAGGTCTCTGACGAACTCTTCGACATGAAACCTAAAGATTACCACCAAAGATAATCTCTTAAAACTAAACTTGTACAGTAACTCAAGAATTATATACAGACTAGATACAGTAGTTATATGGACAGTAATCAAATGGACTAATAATCAAATGGACCAGCCGATATGCACTTTGACTGCATGAACTACGAAAAGGGGAGGGTATGTGATTTAGTGTGAGACAGGTTAGGCTGTAGCTAGAACTTTCGATCTGTGAATGAGAGAGAAGAGTGGCGTCTCATTATTCAGTACAAGTGGGATCAGGGGGAATATCACCAATTTAACTAACGAACTTATATGAGGACTTCATCACACCAGATTGAAAGGAGGGGTGGGGAGGATGAGAGTTCAGCACTAACCTGTGAACAATAGAGAGAAGAGCAGAGATCTGATTGTTTGGCGCAGCTCCCCACCTTTTATACTCATCATCACAGTATTCAGGAATCGGCTAAAACTTTATCTAATTACTTTGTAATATTATTGACTCTTCTAAGATCTCCAAAGAATACGAAAAATACGTTTTCACTCGACATATGTAGAAAAAATGACTTAAAATGTTCAAAATTTTTGTAATAGGCATACAGGAACTTTAATCATAACGAAGCCAAATCAATTAGGAATCCAAACAATTTATTTCTATGCTGGTTCATGTGCCTACGTGACTGATGACACGACACCAATAACATGAATTTTGCACTTCACAAGTGACTATCATCAACAATCATATCTCAGATAACTCTCAATCCACCACTGCATAGTACGAAAAGGGGAATACTATTAACTTCGGCATGTAAATCTGTAGATTAGATTATTAATCCCTACTAAAATTTCCACGGTTATACGCCTTGGTTGAAAACGGCTAGCTCATATGTAATAAAAGTTAATCATATTCACACCAATACTTGACTTATTACTATCAGTATCGGAATCATGCTCACATTATGAATATCAACTAAGACTAAACTTAAATATAGGACTAAATTATGATCTGTACAAACTATATTTATATCAATACCTAAGCTTAAAATTACACTTACAATACTAGTTTATACAAACTCATACTATACTTAAAATTATGGCACTACATAGGTCCTTCATCCGGAAAAAATTTTTAACATCGGAAGTCAACATTCAATATTCAGCTACATTTCCCAGGGACAGTGTCACGAATCAAATTCGCGACATTTTCCTTTTGTGAGAAACCATGAACTATTAGAGGAAAACTCACTGTGTATCGTTCAGTTAACCGTTTCTCTCTCCATTTCGGTGGTATACTTTTCAAAACATTCGTCACTGTTTCAAAAGTGACCGATCTAATGCACGTCATTAAATGCTCTACTGAGCGATATTATTGTTTCTTTATTGTTCGTCCCTGCTTGCCTCAACCGTTGGCCACGCCTTCTTCCGCTGGCCTGTACAATATCCTACCACACGCATCGTATTTGAATAGTCTTTTGTCTGTCGCGACACAGTGAGGTTCTGTGCTCCAGTAGTGAGAGTGAGAGAGGTCATCTAGCACCCAGACTCCACTAGACTACAGTTCTCCAGGCTCCCACCCTTCCTTGGTGATACGCTACATTGACCAGTATTTTCTTTTCGTTTTCCTAGACTTAAGAGTTTAGTTAAGGTGCTTTTCCTAGGTTTAAGAATTTAGCTTTTCAGTGAGTGAGTGAGTGCGATCTCATTATTTTGAATTCACTTTGAGATGTAACGTTGAATTTGCTCCTTTGTAATTAATAAATTTAACAGTTCTTTTTCCTTGAGCTTAATGTAATGTAAACTCGTGTTTCATTTCCCCATAATTAAGCTTATTTCCCTTATAGCTCCTAGCTTGCATAAACGCTTTGCTATTCATAACTGATACTTAGGCCAGTCTTGTTGTATTAGGCTTAGAATCCGTTGTGCCTTCTAGGAGTTAACGCATCCGCAAGAACCTGATATTATTAATAGTATTAGTTATTTATTGTCAGGGGTGAAGTAACTTTCTCCAGAGGCTAACAGTACTAATAAACAGCAATTGTGAGTAATTAGTCTCTGCTGTGCACTGCTGAGAAAGTTTATAAATTCTCGTTCTGAGAGAGTCGGTGAAGCGGGCCGGCATACAGTAATCATTGCTTGATTTAGCAAGACAATTCATTGTCCCTGCTCTTCAGTATTATTGAACATTATCATTTAATAATTGCATCTATTTTAAAAACCCCGTGACAATTGGCGACCTCACTCCAGGATATTAACTCTTAGCTCTAAAGCTATTCACAAGAAAATATTTACTCGTTCATATTTAGGTATTTATCATTAAAGTTTATAGGCACAAGCTTACTGGTGTTTACCGTTAGTTTAGCAAGTGAATTTCTGCTTTATTAATCCATAGAATACTTAACTCTATTTAGTACTTTATTCTTGGTAACGCCAGACGACTTTATTCTCTCCTGGGAAGTCGCTGTACCCATTGCATTAATTATTGAGTCTTCCCAGTCATTTGCATTTTTGCTTTATTCTTTTCCAGTTAATTAGATAAGACTGGTCACCACTAGCTTGTGTCTGTATTCTTTACTTGTGTTTATTAGCATTCGTTTGCGAAGCAGCAGTCAGTACTCAGTTTCGGCTTGTTTAGTAAATTAGCGTCATGGCTACCACTTTATTTTTACAAGAAGCCAAAGACATGGAGCTTACCGTGCCCCAGGAAATTAAAGAGTACATACTCTCAAGGCATAATCAGGAGCAGCAGCGCAAGAATGATGCCCGTGAAGAGCGTAAAATTCAGCGCGAATACGAGCGACAACAGCACGAACAACGTGAAAGAGAGCGTGCATATGAGCAAGAGCAGCGTGAGAAAGAGCGCGAATACGAGCGAGAACAACGCGAATACGAGTGTCAACAACGAGACAGAGAACGAGAACGCGAACGTTCTGAGCGAGAAGCACGCGAAAAACATGAACTTGAAGTGCTGAAGCTCAAGTGAGATTCCTTGGCTTCAGACACATCTGGTGCAGTTGGTCCAAGCTCCACGAGCGTTCTCCCTGCACATGTTATGGCGACCCCACACATCAAGCTTCCTTCATACAAGGAAGGCGAGCGAATCGAGCCGTACATAGCTCGTTTTGAGGACATGGCAGACATGTATCAACTGGATGAGGCAGCTTTCTTAGTTTATTTGAGGGCCCTGCCGTCGATATTCTCCACAGAATTTGTGGAGACAATCTCACGTATGAGATGATGAAAGCTGCACTCATTAAAGCGTATGGTCTCACAGTAGACGACGCCAAAGTTCAGTTCATGCGAGCTCATCTCCAAGACAAGGAGACAGCTGTTCAGTTCCTCGACCATCTCACTGCTTACTTAAGTGAGTGGATGGAGAAAGATGAAACTCCTTCCTCGCGTGAGGAGATAAGTGACCTTATGCTGCGTACACAGCTAGAGAGATCGTGGCCTGCTGAGCTCATAGCACAGCTTAAGATCTGCCAGGTGAAAGATGCCAGCCAAATGGTAGAAAAGGCTGACGCATATTTCACTGCATACGGGTATCAAACTCGTAAGCAAAACACCTGGAACAGCAGAAAAGATACTGCCAAGTCTGGGAAGCCGTCTCAGACTGAACTCCAGCACCAAGGCCGTTCTCAGAGTAATGGCCAAGGTCCAAGCAAACCGCAGAAGGACCAGGGGCAAAATACACAGCAGCCTGCTTGGAACCAGTACAACAAGCACCCCAACCAGCAGCAGTTCCCCAAGCAGCAGCAGCAGCAGCAATACAAGGACAAGCCACGTAACCCTCAGTCAGGTCAATCAGTGTAGGGGAGGCAGGAGGCAAACGCAACCTTCATTCCACGACAAGCACACGGTGGTGCCATCTCTACCAGTATAGGTACTTCCCAACAGTTCACGAGTCCCCCTCCGACCATGATCTCTCCTCCACAGGTAGTCAATGCTCCACCTCCTCATATGGTGAGTACGACTCCTCAGACACCTAGTTCTCAGGGCACTACATTTGCCGCATCGGTTGTTCCGCAATCTCATGAATAACTGGCTGCTACCTCCTCAGACCCTTCCACCAGCAACACTACCTTTCTTGTTCAGTCAGGGTTTGTGGGAGGTGTTTCTGTAAATGTTCTGAGGGATAATGGTTCCTCAGGTTGCTCTGTTAAGCAGAGTTTAGTTCGGCCTGATGAGTATACAGGTCGACAGATCCAAGTTAGATTTATTGATGGATCAGTGAGATTGTTCCCTGAGGCACATATCCAGGTGGCGTCTCCATTTTTCACTGGCCTGACAGCTGCAGTTGTCATGCCAGAAACTTTATTTGACCTCATTATAGGCAACATACCTGGCGTCAAAAATAGTTGAGCCGGAGATGTTGCTACTCAGACTTCGGCTGCTGCGGTAACACGAGCCATGGCCAAGGCTCCAAATCGTGTCACTCCGTTGACCATCGCAATGCTGCAAGATCTGATTTGTAGTCAAGATGTTGTCCAAGAGCAACAGACTGACTCGACACTTGCCTCAGTGTGTAAGAAGCTGGAGGGTAAAGTGATCAAGTATTCGCGGGGAGGACAAGCCAGGTTCCTTCGTAAGCGAGGACGGCTGTACCGTGAGTCACAGACACCCCAGGGTGAGGTTCGACTGCATTTGTCGTTCCTGCAAAGTATCACCGAGCAGTGTTTGAATTAGGTCATTGTTCAGCGATGGGAGGTCACATGGGTCAAAAGAAGACCTCTGACCGCATCCATGCTGACTTTTTCTGGTCAGGAATGGGACGGGAAATAATGAGGCTCGTACATTCCTGCGATGTATGTCAGCGTACCACTGACCGGGGACGTGTCCGTCCTGCGCCATTGAAATCAATGCCCATAATCTCTAAACCGTTCAAGAGAGTAGCAGTTGACAGATGGGCCAGTCTCCCCTAGGGCTAGTGATGGATCAAAGTATATCCTCAATATTGTTGATTTCAGCACACTGTGGCCTGAAGCCATGGCCCTTAGGAATATAGAGGCCGTCACTGTTGCTGAGGCATTGATTGAAGTGTTCTGTCGTGTAGGTATCCCTAAGGAGGTCTTAAGCGACCAGGGTTTGCAGTTCACTTCAGCAATGATGAACGAAGCATTCAGGTTGCTGTCCATCCGAGGCTTACGGACTACGCCGTATCATCCCATGTGTAACGGGTTGTGTGAGAGGTTCAATGGGACTCTCAAGAAGATGTTGAGGCGCATGACCGCCGAACAGCCAAAGGAATGGCCGCGATTCATTGCTTCTCTTCTATTTGCTTATCGAGAAGCCCCACAGCATTCATTGAAATTCTCACCCTTTGAACTGGTGTATGGAAGGTCGGTCTGGGGCCCACTTCAAGTCCTTCATGAGTTATGGGACGATGAAGAACCCGATCCTGAAGTCAAGACCACCTACACCTACGTCCTTGATTTGGCTGACCGCCTCCAGTCGACGTGCGAGTTAGCTAAGGAAGAACTGATCAAGGCGTGTGAAGTTCAAAAGGCTTATTACGATAAGAAGCCAAGGCTTCGGAAGTTTAGTCCAGGCGATAAATGCTTGGTATTACTCCCCACTGCCCAGAACAGGTTGTTAGCACAGTGGAGGGGTCCATATGACATAGTTGAGCGCATCTCAGACCTCAACTATGTAATTCAGATGGGGAATCTTCGTAAGAGGTTCCACGTTAACATGTTGAAGGATTATCATGAGTCAAACCCCGAGGAGGCTGGCCTACGAGTGGCTGATGACAGTGACCAGCCACTGGAAGAAACTGGGGCAGCTGCGGTGATCCCAGCTGATGACCATGATGTCGAGCCCTTAACCGTTCAGTCTCACCAGGAGGAGACTGTCGGAGATGTCCTACTTAACCCTGACTTATCAATAGGAGACCAAAATGCCTTATGGTCACTGCTCTGTCAGTATGCTGATGTCTTCTCAGACCAACCTAGACTTGCAAAGGTTGCGTGTCATAAAACTGAGTTGACCAGCAATGCTCCCGTAAAGGTTAAGCCATATCCGATTCCAATGCGACTACAGGACGCAGTAGACAAGGAAATTGCCGACATGGAGACTGCAGGCATTATCGAAAAGTCCTCATCTCCTTACTGTAGTCCGATGGTAGTAGTTCACAAGAAAGATGGTGGAGTCAGGATTTGTGGCGATTATAGGAGGCTAAATGCAATCACCAAAGTGGATGCTGAGCCAATGGGTGACCATATTGCCATCTTCTCCAAGCTGGCAGGGTCATGATATTTCACGAAGCTCGATCTAGCGAAGGGATTCTTCCAGATTCCCATTCATCCTGAGAGTCGTCAGTTCACTGCCTTTGCTACTCCTAGGATGTTGTACCAGTATAAAGTCCTACCGTTTGGACTTACCAATTCCCCAGCAGTATTTAATCGTGCCATGAGACAAGTGCTCCATGGTATCATAGGAGTCGAAATGTTCGTTGACGATGTTCTCATTCATTCTGCCACGTTGAAGGAGCACCTCAGACTCTTGGAAGTCGTTTTCAGTAGACTCCAGAGTTTCAACATGTCTGTGAAGCCTACCAAGTGTAAAATTGCGCACAGTGAGGTGGAGTTCCTCGGACATGTCGTTGGCAACAATCATTGCAGGTGTCAGGGTGATAAGATTAGAAAGGTTAAGGAAGCCCCAAGACCTGTGACCAAGAAACAGATTAGGGCATTCCTCGGCCTAGTGGGGTATTAAAGAAGTTTTGTCCCCAACTTTGCCCTCATTGCTCAGCCGTTGTACGAGACGCTACGGAAACATGCTCCAAACACCATCGGATGGGGAGAAGCGAGAGAGAGATCTTTTGCCACCCTCAAGAATATGCTATGCAAGGAGCCTATCTTGCAGTTGCCTGATTCCAACAAACCTTTCATATTGCGCACTGATGCTTCACAAGATGGAGTAGGTGCCGTATTGATGCAGGAATCAGAAGGTGGAATCTTCCCAGTGGCATACCACAGCCGTAGATTAAAACCCACCGAGAGGAATTACAGTACTGTTGAGAAGGAACTCTTGGCTGTGGTTGATGGTGTTAAAAAATATTATTATTATTTGTTTGGGGCACCATTCACTCTGGAAACTGATCATATGCCACTCACTAGTCTTAGCACGACCAAGAGGGCTAATGCAAGATTGACACGCTGGACACTGTATTTACAACAGTTTAACCTTGTTGTGAGATACATCAAGGGAAGTGATAACGTAGGTGCAGACCTGATGTCTCGCCTGCTAACTACTGACTAACACGGGCAACTGTTGTATGCTGGGTTCCCTAAGATAGGTGTCCTCAGAGATTTGAGTAATCCAAGGAACCAGCCTGGTTCCCAGTTAAAAGTGTAGACCTGACATCTCACTTGTTGGCCCCACAGGACACAGTATGTCCAGGGCCTGTACATACATATGTACCATAAGTTAAGGGGGAAGTTAGAGAACCCCGCAGAGGTGACTCGAGGCTGTGTCTGCGGACACACGAGCTCGGGTTTGCACAAGGATTCTCAGCTTCCCGATATTGATATAAGTACTGTAGGTTAAGGGGGAAGTTCGAGAGAGAACCCCGCAGAGGTGACTCGAGGCTGTGTCTGCGGACACACGAGCCCAAGTTTGCACAAGGATTCTCAGCTTCCTGATATTAATATAGGCACTAGCTTAAGGCAGAGGTTGAGGACCCGTGTGTAGTTCAAGGCTGTGTCTGCGGACATATGAGTCCGAGTTTCCATAAGGATTCTCAACTTGCCAACACTAATCGTAAGTGTAGAGTTAAGTTTAACCAGTAAACTACACGAGTCCTCGAGCCCATTGCGTCCAGGGACTACGTTTCCTGGTTAATAATCTACCTAATAAATTAATGGCGACCTCGAATGTACGAAGCTTGGGCTGTCACTTGTATTTTTCAGCTAGAGCGTACCTGTCGTACCATGTACTGATTGCTAGGCAGAGAGAGTAATTGTAATGTAATAAAAATTTGTCTCATTGACACTTTTGATGCTCCACCTTAATTGATTTTGCAGGTACAGCGATGGGTGTAGCAGTTTTGCTGTCCGGGCCAGCTGATTGTCTGCCGCACACTGCCGCCTCTTCTTCTCTGCCTTCGTCATCACCATATTATATATATTTACTGTGTCATTTTACACGTAGGTACGGTTACACTACAACTGTCACACCTACACCGTGTATCACATACACCACGCTACACAACAATTAGTTATCAGTGTAAATGTAGCGAACTTTTGCTCAGTTTGACCTGAGTACAGGATTTTCACCGTATTCACGGAGTTCTTTCCCTCAAGCTTGCCTCTATTAACGTAAATACGAGGTTTTTACGCTCATTGGCGATAGTGATTTTCTCCTGTAGCAGGATAGCACACACACCACAGTGTGAATCTTGTGTGACTGAGTTAGGATATGTACATATATATATATCTCCACAAATTTTTTCCCATAAGGAAAAATTTCATATTGCATGGGCGTAATGTCACGAATCAAATTTGCGACATTTTCCTTTTGTGAGAAACCACGAACAATTAGTGAAAAACTCACTGTGTATCGTTCAGTTAACCGTTTCTCTCTCCATTTCGGTGGTATACTTTTCAAAACATTCGTCACTGTTTCAAAAGTGACCGATCTAATGCACATCATTAAGTGCTCTACTGAGCGATATTATTGTTTCTTTATTGTTCGCCCCTGCTTGCCTCAACCGTTGGCCATGCCTTCTTCTGCTGGCCTATACAATATCCTACCACACGCATCGTATTTGAATAGTCTTTTGTCTGTCGCGACACAGTGAGGTTCTGTGCTCCAGTAGTGAGAGTGAGAGAGGTCATCTAGCACCCAGACTCCACTAGACTACAGTTCTCCAGGCTCCCACCCTTCCTTGGTGATACGCTACATTGACCAGTATTTTCTTTTCGTTTTCCTAGACTTAAGAGTTTAGTTAAGGTGCTTTTCCTAGGTTTAAGAATTTAGCTTTTCAGTGAGTGAGTGAGTGCGATCTCATTATTTTGAATTCACTTTGAGATGTAACGTTGAATTTGTTCCTTTGTAAATAATAAATTTAACAGTTCTTTTTCCTTGAGCTTAATGTAATGTAAACTCGTGTTTCATTTCTCCATAATTAAGCTTATTTCCCTTATACCTCCTAGCTTGCATAAACGCTTTGCTATTCATAACTGGTACTTAGGCCAGTCTTGTTGTATTAAGCTTAGAATCCGTTGTGTCTTCTAGGAGTTAACGCATCCGCAAGAACCTGATATTATTAATAGTATTAGTTAATTATTGTCAGGGGTGAAGTAACTTTCTCCAGAGGCTAACAGTACTAATAAACAGCAATTGTGAGTAATTAGTCTCTGCTGTGTACTGTTGAGAAAGTTCATAAATTCTCGTTCTGAGAGAGTCGGCGAAGCGGGCCGGCACAAAGTAATCATTGCTTGATTTAGCAAGACAATTCATTGTCCCTGCTCTTCAGTATTATTGAACATTATCATTTAATAATTGCATCTATTTTAAAAACCCCGTGACAATTAGCGACCTCACTCCAGGATATTAACTCTTAGCTCTAAAGCTATTCACGAGAAAATACTCACTCGTTCATATTTAGATATTTATCATTAAAGTTTATAGGCACAAGTATTACTGGTGTTTACCGTTAGTTTAGCAAGTGAATTTCTGCTTTATTAATCCACAGAGTACTTAACTCTATTTAGTACTTTATTCTTGGTAATGCCAGACGATTTTATTCGCTCCTGGGAAGTCGCCGTACCCATTGCGTTAATTATTGAGTCTTCCCAGTCATTTGCATTTTTGCTTTATTCTTTTCCAGTTAACTAGATAAGACTGGTCACCACTAGCTTGTGTCTGTATTCTTTACTTGTGTTTATTAGCATTCGTTTGCGAAGCAGCAGTCAGTACTCAGTTTCGGCTTGTTTAGTAAATTAGCATCATGGCTACCACTGTATTTTTACAAGAAGCCAAAGACATGGGGCTTACCGAGCCCCAGGAAATTAAAGAGTACATACTCTCACGGCATAATCAGGAGCAGCAGCGCGAGAATGATGCCCGTGAAGAGCGTAAGATTCAGCACAAATACGAGCGAGAATAGCGCGAACAACGTGAAAGAGAGCGTGCATATGAGCAAGAGCAGCATGAGAAAGAGCGCGAATACGAGCAAGAACAACGCGAATACGAGCGTCAACAACGAGACAGAGAACGAGAACACGAACGTGCCGAGTGAGAGGCACGCGAAAAACATGAACTTGAAGTGCTGAAGCTCAAGCGAGATTCCTTGGCTTCAGACACATCTGGTGCAGTTGGTCCAAGCTCCACGAGCGTTCTCCCTGCACATGTTATGGCGACCCCATGCATCAAGCTTCCTTCATATGATGAAGGCGAGCGAATTGAGCCGTACATAGCTCGTTTTGAGGACATGGCAGACATGTATCAACTGGATGAGGCAGCTAAGCGGCTGCAATTTCTTAGTTTATTTGAGGGCCCTGCCCTCGATATTCTCCACAGAATTCGTGGAGACAATCTCACGTATGAGATGATGAAAGCTGCACTCATTAAGGCATATGGTCTCACAGTAGACGACGCCAAAGTTCAGTTCATGCGAGCTCGTCTCCAAGACAAGGAGACAGCTGTTCAGTTCCTCGACCATCTCACTGCTTACTTAAGTGAGTGGATGGAGAAAGATGAAACTCCTTGCACACGTGAGGGGATAATTGACCTTATGCTGCGAACACAGCTAGAGAGATCGTGGCCTGCTGAGCTCATAGCACAGCTTAAGATCTGCCAGGTGAAAGATGCCAGCCAAATGGTAGAAAAGGCTGACGCATATTTCACTGCATACGGGTATCAAATTCGTAAGCAAAACACCTGCAACAGCAGAAAAGATACTGCCAAGTCTGGGAACCCGTCTCAGACTGAATCCAAGCACCAAGGCCATTCTCAGAGTAATGGCCAAGGTCCAAGCAAACCGCAGAAAGACCAGGGGCAAAATACACAGCAGCCTGCTTGGAACCAGTACAACAAGCACCCCAACCAGCAGCAGTTCCCCAAGCAGCAGCAGCAGCAATACAAGGACAAGCCACGTAACTCTCAGCCAGGTCAATCAGTGTAGCGGAGGCAGGAGGCAAACGCGGCCTTCATTCCACGACAAGCACAAAGTGGTGCCATCTCTACCAGTATAGGTACTTCCCAACAGTTCACGAGTCCCCCTCCAACCATGAACTCTCCTCCACAGGTAGTCAATGCTCCACCTCCTCATATGGTGAGTACGACTCCTCAGACACCTAGTTCTCAGGGCGCTACGTTTGCCGCATCGGTTGTTCCGCAATCTCATGAATGACTGGCTGCTACCTCCTCAGACCCTTCTACCAGCAACACTGCCTTTCTTGTTCAGCCAGGGTTTGTGGGAGGTGTTTCTGTAAATGTTCTGAGGGATAATGGTTCCTCAGGTTGCTCTGTTAAGTAGAGTTTAGTTCGGCCTGATGAGTATACAGGTCGACAGATCCAAGTTAGACTTATTGATGGATCAGTGAGATTGTTCCCTGAGGCACGTATCCAGGTGGCGTCTCCATTTTTCACTGGCCTGACAGCTGCAGTTGTCATGCCAGAAACTTTATTTCACCTCATTATAGGCAACATACCTGGCGTCAAAAATAGTTGCGCCATAGATGTTGCTACTCAGACTTCGGCTGCTGTGGTAACACGAGCCATGGCCAAGGCTCCAAATCGTGTCACTCCATTGACCGTCACAACGCTGCAAGATCTGATTCGTAGTCAAGATGTTGTCCAAGAGCAACAGACTGACTCGACACTTGCCTCAGTGCGTAAGAAGCTGGACGGTAAAGTGATTAAGTATTCATGGGGAGGACAAGCCAGGTTCCTTCGTAAGCGAGGACGGCTGTACTGTGAGTCACAGACACCCCAGAGTGAGGTTCGACTGCAGTTTGTCGTTCCTGCAAAGTATCGCTGAGCAGTGTTTGAATTAGGTCATTGTTCAGTGATGGGAGGTCACATGGGTCAAAAGAAGACCTCTGACCACATCCATGCTGACTTTGTCTGGTCAGGAATGGGACGGGAAATAACGAGGGTCGTACGTTCCTGCGATGTATGTCGGAATACCACTGACCGGGGATGTGTCCATCCTGCGTCATTGAAATCAATGCCCATAATCTCTAAACCGTTCAAGAGAGTAGCAGTTGACATAATTGGGCCAGTCTCCCCTAGGGCTAGTGATGAATCAAAGTATATCCTCACTATTATTGATTTCAGCACACGGTGGCCTGAAGCCATGGCCCTTAGGAATATAGAGGCCGTCACTGTTGCTGAGGCATTGATTGAAGTGTTCTGTCACGTAGGTATCCCTAAGGAGGTCTTAAGCGACCGGGGTTTGCAGTTCACTTCAGCAATGATGAACGAAGCATTCAGGTTGCTGTCCATCCGAGGCTTACGGACTACACCGTATCATCCCATGTGTAACGGGTTGTGTGAGAGGTTCAATGGGACTCTCAAGAAGATGTTGAGGCGCATGACCGCCGAACAGCCAAAGGAATGGCCGCGATTCATTGCTTCTCTTCTATTTGCTTATCGAGAAGCCCCACAGCATTCATTGAAATTCTCACCCTTTGAACTGGTGTATGGAAGGTCGGTCTGGGGCCCACTTCAAGTCCTTCGTGAGTTGTGGGACGATGAAGAACCCGATCCTGAAGTCAAGACCACCTACACCTACGTCCTTGATTTGGCTGACCGCTTCCAGTCGACGTGTGAGTTAGCTAAGGAAGAACTGATCAAGGCGCGTGAAGTTCAAATGGCTTATTACAATAAGAAGGCAAGGTTTCGGAAGTTTAGTCCAGGCGATAAATGCTTGGTATTACTCCCCACTGCCCAGAACAAGTTGTTAGCACAGTGGAGGGGTCCATATGACATAGTTGAGCGCATCTCAGACCTCAACTATGTAATTCAGATGAAGAATCTTCGTAAGAGGTTCCACGTTAACATGTTGAAGGATTATCATGAGTCAAACCCCGAGGAGGCTGGCCTACGAGTGGCTGATGACAGTGACCAGCCACTGGAAGAAACTGGGGCAGCTACGGTGATCCCAGCTGATGACCATGATGATGAGCCCTTAACCGTTCAGTCTCACCAGGAGGAGACTGTCGGAGATGTCCTACTTAACCCTGACTTATCAGTAGGAGACCAAAATGCCTTAAGGTCACTGCTCTGTCAGTATGCTGATGTCTTCTCAGACCAACCTAGACTTGCAAAGGTTGCGTGTCATAAAACTGAGTTGACCAGCAATGCTCCCGTAAAGGTTAAGCCATATCCGATTCCCATGCGACTACAGGACGCAGTAGACAAGGAAATTGCCGACAAGGAGACTGCAGGCATTATCGAAAAGTCCTCATCTCCTTACTGTAGTTCGATGGTAGTAGTTCGCAAGAAAGATGGTGGAGTCAGGATTTGTGGCGATTATACGAGGCTAAATGCAATCACCAAAGTGGATGCTGAGCCAATGGGTGACCATATTGCCATCTTCTCCAAGCTGGCAGGGTCATGATATTTCACGAAGCTCGATCTAGCAAAGGGATTCTTCCAGATTCCCATTCATCCTGAGAGTCGTCAGTTCACTGCCTTTGCTACTCCTAGGATGTTGTACCAGTATAAAGTCCTACCGTTTGGACTTACCAATTCCCCAGCAGTATTTAATCGTGCCATGAGACAAGTGCTCCATGGTATCGTAGGAGTAGAAATGTTCGTTGACGATGTTCTCATTCATTCTGCCACGTTGGAGGAGCACCTCAGACTATTGGAAGTCGTTTTCAGTAGACTCCAGAGTTTCAACATGACTGTGAAGCCTATCAAGTGTAAAATTGCGCACAGTGAGGTGGAGTTCCTCGGACATGTCATTGGCAACAATCATTGCAGGTGTCAGGGTGATAAGATTAGAAAGGTTAAGGAAGCCCCAAGACCCGTGACCAAGAAACAGGTTAGGGCATTCCTCGGCCTAGTGGGGTATTATAGAAGTTTTGTCCCCAACTTTGCCCTCATTGCTCAGCCGTTGTACGAGATGCTACGGAAACATGCTCCAAACACCATCAGATGGGGAGAAGCGAGAGAGAGATCTTTTGCCGCCCTCAAGAATATGCTATGCAAGGAGCCTATCTTGCAGTTGCCTGATTCCAACAAACCTTTCATATTGCACACTGATGCTTCACAAGATGGAGTAGGTGCCGTATTGATGCAGGAATCGGAAGGTGGAATCTTCTCAGTGGCATACCACAGCCGCAGATTAAAACCTGCCAAGAGGAATTGCAGTACTGTTGAGAAGGAACTCTTGGCTGTGGTTGATGGTGTTAAAAAATATTATTGATATTCGTTTGGGGCACCATTCACTCTGGAAACTGATCATATGCCACTCACTAGTCTTAGCACGACCAAGAGGGCTAATGCAAGATTGACATGCTGGACACTGTATTTACAGCAGTTTAACCTTGTTGTCAGATACATCAAGGGAAGTGATAACGTAGGTGCAGACCTGATGTCTCGCCTGCTAACTGCTGACTAACACGGGCAACTGTTGTATGCTGGGTTCCGTAAGATAGGCGTCCTCAGAGATTTGAGTAATCCAAGGACCAGCCTGGTTCCCAGTTAAAAGTGTAGACCTGACGTCTCACTTGTTGGCCCCACAGGACACAGTATGTCCAGGGCCTGTACATACATATGTACCATAAGTTAAGGGGGAAGTCAGAGAACCCCGCAGAGGCGACTCAAGGCTGTGTCTGCGGACACACAAGCCCGAGTTTGCACAAGGATTCTCAGCTCCCCGATATTAATATAAGTACCGTAGGTTAAGGGAGAAGTTCGAGAGAGAACCCCGCAGAGGCAACTCGAGGCTGCGTCTGCAGACACACGAGCCCGAGTTTGCACAAGAATTCTCAGCTTCCTGATATTAATATAAGTACTGTAGGTTAAGGGGGAAGTTCGAGAGAGAACCCCGCAGAGGCGACTCGAGGCTGTGTCTGCGGACACACGAGCCCGAGTTTGCACAAGGATTCTAAGCTCCTCAATATTAATATAAGTACTGTAGGTTAAGGGGGAAGTTCGAGAGGGAACCCCGCAGAGGCGACTCGAGGCTGTGTCTGGGGACACACGAGCCCGAGTTTGCACAAGGATTCTCAGCTCCCTGATATTAATATAAGTACTGTAGGTTAAGGGCGAAGTTCAAGAGAGAACCCCGCAGAGGCGACTCGAGGCTGTGTCTGCGGACACACGAGCCCAAGTTTGCACAAGGATTCTCAGCTCCCCGATATTAATATAGGCACTAGCTTAAGGCAGAGGTTGAGGACCCGTGTGCAGTTCGAGGCTGTGTCTGCAGACACACGAGCCCGAGTTTGCATAAGGATTCTCAACTTGCCGACACTAATCGTAAGTGTAGAGTTAAGTTTAACCAGTAAACTACACGAGTCCTCGAGACCAATGGCGTCCAGGGACTATGTTTCCTGGTTAATAATCTACGTAATAAATTAATGGCGACCTCGAATGTACGAAGCTTGGGCTGTCACTCGTATTTTTCAGCTAGAACGTACCTTTCGTAGCATGTACTGATTGCTAGGCAGTGAGAGTAATTGTAATGTAATAAGAATTTTTGTCTCATTGACACTTTTGATGTTCCACCTTAATTGATTTTGCAGGTACAGCGATGGGTGTAGCAGTTTTGCTGTGCGGGCCAGCTGATCGTCTGCCGCACGCTGCCGCCTCTTCTCCTCTACCTTCGTCGTCACCATATTATTAATACTTACTGTGTCATTTTGCATGTAGGTATGGTTACACTACAACTGTCACACCTACACCGTGTATCACATACACCACGCTACACAACAATTAGTTATCAGTGTAAATGTAGTGAACTTTCGCTCAGTTTGACCTGAGTACAGGATTTTCACCGTCGTCACGGAGTTTTTTCCCTCAAGCTTGCCTCTATTAACCCCTTAAACGTGGATCATCGCGTTTGCGACGCTCGCCAAAAAGGACATAACGGCGGAGCATCGCGTTTGCAATTCAAGTTAATTTTGAATAAACGCGGGCAAGGATGTTCCAGCTGGTTGTGTCTATCAGTACCACCACCCTTTAGCTACAATTAGCATACTTTACCTTTGTACCTACTACTGACCTCCGTTGTTGCCAAGTATAGCGTTTTTCCCCCCTCCCCCCCCACCACGGCCCGGCCAACCTGGCTGTGATACATGGCAGCACTCTGACTGCTCCGAACTGTAAATCTGCGCTCTCCTCTCACAAGCAGTTTATGCTAATAGGAAACGCTTGTTTCCTCAGTTGTAACACTAGCTTTTTTTCGCACGGTTTGCCCCTGTTTAGCGTCAGTTTACCGCAGGCTTTCAAAGTGACATTATGGCGAGTTCTAGCTCTTCCGAGTCAGTGCAAGCGGCCGACAGGAACGAGAATAAAGTGACGGGCGTAAGGCAGAATAAAAAGCGCATCATGATCTTTTGGGAAGTAATATGATTGAAAACAATGTAGTATACATGTTTTTAGCTGTGAAAATGGAAATGTTTGTTGAGTGACGGGAAGACCGCCGCCGCGCTGCATGCCGGCTGTACGCTCCGTTGATTTTAGCCTTATTTTCAGTGCTTATTGTACAAATATGAATTCCAAACTACGTTTACGTTGTAGTATAAAGTTTACTGTGACAGAATGAGGCTGTGGTAGAGGGGAAACCGGGTTGCTGGAGGTGTGAAAGTGAAGATTTGGTTACCCAACTTTGCAAGTCTCCACAAGTCCTTGGGTAGTCCACGAAGGCTCAACACCTGTCTCTGGAGAAAGCTGAATGTAAGTACTATCTGCCAAACCAAGTTTAATGTTCTAGGGTTAATCTCTGATTTTTGGCTAATATTTTCCTACAGGTACTCAGACCGCGATACAACCCCGCCACTCGGGGGGGTCGACTGTTCATGGCCGCGTTTAAAGGGTTAACGTAAATACGAGGTTTTTACGCTCATTGGCGATAGTGAT
Source organism: Coenobita brevimanus (assembly GCF_032717465.1). NCBI lineage: Eukaryota > Metazoa > Arthropoda > Malacostraca > Decapoda > Coenobitidae > Coenobita > Coenobita brevimanus. Next base: position 28,884,058 of record NC_137031.1, read on the forward strand.
TTTCTCCTGTAGCAGGATAGCACACACACCACAGTGTGAATATTGTGTGACTGAGTTAGGATGTGTATATATATATATATATATATATATATATATATATATATATATATATATATATATATCTCTCTCCACAAATTTTTTCCCATAAGGAAAAAATTTCATTTTGCAGGGGCGTAATGTCACGAATCAAATTCACGACATTTTCTTTTTGTGAGAAACCACGAACTATTAGTGGAAAACTCACTGTGTATCGTTCAGTTAACCGTTTCTCTCTCCATTTCGGTGCTATGCTTTTCAAAACATTCGTCACTGTTTCAAGTGACCGATCTAATGCACATCATTTAGTGCTCTACTGAGCGATATTATTGTTTCTTTATTGTTCGCCCCTGCTTGCCTCAACCGTTGGCCACACCTTCTTCCGCTGGCCTGTACAATATCTTACCACATGCATCATATTTGAATAGTCTTTTGTCTGTTGCGACACAGTGAGGTTCTGTGCTCCAGTAGTGAGAGTGAGAGAGGTCATCTAGCACCCAGACTCCACTAGACTACAGTTCTCCAGGCTCCCACCCTTCCTTGGTGATACGCTACATTGACCAGTATTTTCTTTTCGTCTTCCTAGACTTAAGAATTTATTTAAGGTGCTTTTCCTAGGTTTAAGAATTTAGCTTTTCAGTGAGTGAGTGAGTGCGATCTCATTATTTTGAATTCACTTTGAGATGTAACGTTGAATTTGTTCCTTTGTAAATAATAAATTTAACAGTTCTTTTTCCTTGAGCTTAATGTAATGTAAACTCGTGTTTCATTTCTCCATAATTAAGCTTATTTCCCTTATAGCTCCTAGCTTGCATAAACGCTTTGCTATTCATAACTGGTACTTAGGCCAGTCTTGTTGTATTAAGCTTAGAATCCGTTGTGCCTTCTAGGAGTTAACGCATCCGCAAGAACCTGATATTATTAATAGTATTAGTTATTTATTGTCAGGGGTGAAGTAACTTTCTCCAGAGGCTAACAGTACTAATAAACAGCAATTGTGAGTAATTAGTCTCTGCTGTGTACTGTTGAGAAAGTTTATAAATTCTCGTTCTGAGAGAGTCGGCAAAGCGGGCCGGCATAAAGTAATCATTGCTTGATTTAGCAAGACAATTCATTGTCCCTGCTCTTCAGTATTACTGAACATTATCATTTAATAATTACATCTATTTTAAAAACCCCGTGACAGACAGACTTACCAAATTTTGACTGTGTCTATGAACTTATCTCTTTTACCTTTTGGAACTCTAGAATGAGATAAAGATTTCGCTGACTTCCTCCAATAAGTGGCACCTGTCGGTCCACAAGTAAAATTGCGTACCCCAGGGAGTCACTTCTCTGTCACAATAAACTCTCAAAATTCAGTGGAAAGATGTGCACCCAGCCAACCTCCTGCCTGGGTGGCAACATGGGCATCTCACCCGGACTGACCCATACTCTCGCTGCCAGGATCGTCCCAGGAGGGCTTCCCATTCATACAACCTATTAACTAATTGCATTCACGTTCCCATCCATTCATTCTTACGCTTCCAGCTCTTCACGCAGTAACTGATGAGTGCCTGTCAGGTCCTGAATTCACTGTTCCACCCTAGACCGTGTTGACTGTAACTTGAAGGGGTTCCTAGGTTTTCCCTTGAATTAAGGCAACCTAATATTCCCACTGAACTGGGCTGCACCCATAACCCAAACTCCAATGAACCTTAGACACAAGATGAAACTCTCTGAACTCTTGATAGAAGAAACTTTTCTTGAACTCTAAACTGTCAGTCATTAGTCAGACAGTCCGACCCACACACATTTCCCTATCCACCTCTTAACTTAATACTGCAAATACGAGCTTAAACACTCAACACTCCTCAATAAGTCTTCAGGGAAGACGTCTCTCATGGGGCAGCAACTATTCATTCACCAGATCAGGCTCAAAGGCTTCCTCCAGGGGTTCCAAGAGCCACTCTTCTCCTCTGCAACAGGGCTTCACCTGTCCTGCGGCTCTTTGTATCCTCTTCCCCGTGAACACATCCTTTACCACGTACACACCTCCGTCCATCAACATTTCCACTATAGGATAGCGTGATGTGTGTGAATTGTTTTGTTTTGAGGGGGAAGAACCTAACGAATCGCCTATAATGGTCCACTGAGCTACATTCGTTGTTCATGACATGTGACCCCCTTATTTCCGTCAACAACTCATCTTCCACTTTACTGCTCCTCTCACCAGACCAAACCACAAAATACATAAGTTGTGTTTCCATCTCGGTATTCATTCTATTATTGGTGAAGAATAATTTTCCTCGTCCTCTAGAAGCTTCAAAGATCATTAATTCCAATAATATCGTGAGATTAAGTGGGCCTCCAGTGTACTGTTATTGTGGGATTCTATCTCGATTCATGAACTGTAACAATATCTTATCCCACAACAATATCTTATCCCACAACAAAATCTTATCCCACAACAATATCTTATCCCACCACTTTAGCCACCAGTGTAATGATGGAAAATTTTGGAACCACTGCTAATGCCACCAGTGTAATACTGGGAAATTTTCACCACCACCACTGTAATGATGAGAATTTATAGTCACCAGTGTAACGATAAGAATTTTAGAGATTATGAGAAATGGGGTAGCGTGATCTTTGTGAGTTTTAGGGGATTATGAGAAATAGGGTAGCGTGATCTTATATGAGAGTGTGTGAGCAGAATAGATATTAGCACCCTTTGTAGGCCACTCAATCTCGTCTGTACCACTCTTTAGAGGACAGCAAAATTTAATCTCAAAATAACTAACTTAAAATTTACGAAGCATTAAGAGCTGAAAGACAGATTACTCTTCAAACTGTGAATGAGACAAAACAAAATATAATCTGTGAAAAATATTCTGAGGGTCTGGTGAACAAACTGAGGCTCCTCACTCAGGGCACCAATGTAAGAAATTTCTAATATTTTCTAATAAAGAAATCGTAGGTCGTTACTCGTCCCTAAAGTTGTCCTTCAGTAAATTAAAACAAGTCTCATAGGGTTAGGTGAACCGTAACTTAACCTTAACTCACCAAACTATTGCTTTTCTATTTTCTTGCTAATCCACCCTTCAGTTGACCAATTCTTAAAGGTTACTTTGCTAGAGATTTCGGATAGCAGATGACGACAAGCCACTTTTCTGTAGTTGCTTAGGCTTCAAGCATCCTTGAGTGTGTATGTACAAGCTGGCAACTCGACGAGGTCTAAGAGCAGAGAGAAGTGGCAAGGCAAGCCTCGATCTGCCTCGAGGTGCCAATTATTAATTAATTACTATGCATAATACAGTTGGATTACATCATGATATATTCAGGGTGAATCTAACAATTTAATCTTGGTTTTAATTAAACTAAAGTTAAATCAAATATTCCCTGTATCTATGAATATCTTAAATCCACATCTGCATTACATGAGGACCTTTTCATCCTCGCCACAATATCTAACCCGCAGATGCTGTTTAGCTCAGTGGAAATTTCCATATAATTACATGTATTTACACTACAGTTGTCCACAATGGTTAAACCTAGTAGCATTCAATTAATCAATAGTAAGAATTATTAAAGAGAACGTAATTTTTGGGTTATAAAAACTGTTTGAACCGGTGCCAACAATCTCTGGTTTTCCTCTGCTTCTAACCAGGGACGACTATTATAAAAAGTAGAGAGCGCATCTGCTCTGGGGGAAAATATTTCCCGTAGTTTTGGGGCCGGGCATAAAATGATAACCCTGTATCATGTAATGTGACCCTTAGTCAGGAGTTCCCTCCATAGATCTCGAGAACCCTGTGCTGCGGCCCTTCTAGGTCACGCATCCTGACCCATTTGATGTTCACCATCCCCTGTATCCAGAGTAGCAGCAAATTCAAGGGGTACCAGTTTATCAACAGTTTATATACTGGTATGTTCCCTACTTTTTATTTTAACGAGTCTCAGCACCCTCTCTGAATCTGGGTGTGTGGTGATCACCTTAGCTAATGACCACTGGGATCTTGGTTATTCGGTCTTCACTAAGACCACATTCCCTATGTTTATAACAGATTTCTTGCTGGCAGGCTGAGCCCCATAGAATCTTTCTCATAAGCTCAAAAGATATTCCTCGTTCCAATGTCTGTTCCAAGTATCCATCTCCGTTTTCAGACGTTGATATCCCTCCTGCAGATGTTGTCCTAAATCATTATTCTCTGTGGCAGGATCATCTACTTCTTCCTGGATATTCACACAAGGCACTGGATGGAGCTTCCTGCCATATAACATATGAGCTGGTGTCAAGGGGTCTATTATTAATCCTGGTTTCAGTTTCAGTTATTACTGTTCTTGATTCTTCTCTCGTGATCTTAGTTCTGTGTAATGTTTTCCTCAGGCAGTTCTTGACAATACCAATCATTCGTTCGGTAAATCCATTTTGCCCTGGAGCTCCTGGAACTGTGAACTGCCAGGTACAATTTCGGATTCCCAGCGCCGACTTAACCTTTGGGTCATTCATTATGCTCAACAGTAAAGGTGCTGCTCCAATGAAATTAGTTCCGTTGTCGCCTATTAACTTGCCAGGACATTCAGGAATGTCTCTGAGCTCAGATCTTCCGCCATATCTAGGTGGACTGCCCTTGAGTAGGTACAGTCGTGGTCATAAATAATCACCTATCGTCTGTTATACCGTACCTCAGGCTGGCTCCTTTATGCACGGAAGGTCACACTAGAATAAGAGGGTCTGAGAGGGAGGGGCCAGAGAGACAGTGGAAGGTGGGTGGGGGGACGAGTGATGGTGCAGGGGTAGAGAGAGGGAGAGGAGGTAGGGTAGGTAGGGGATGGAGAATGAGTTTGGAAGTGTTGGTCACATTATTTGTCTATTTCCTTTCATTCAGGGCTTGATATAAAGGAGTTAATATTCGGTAGATAATGCTGCATTACATCCTGTATAGCGGCACCAGCAACAAGCTTTAGATAGGTGGTGATATCAAGGGCTGGCTCGTGAGAGAAATATATTGACGTGATAGATCAAACATTAGTGCAGAGCCATCGACACTGTGTGGGCCCAGATTATCAACGCGTGGGAGCCAGAGAACGAGAGGACACGGGCCCGCCTCCTCGAGCACACCAAGGACGCGTGGGAGCTGTTCTGACAGAATCAGCAAACCATCAACAACATTGTTTCCTCGGTGCCAGGAAAACTGCAAGGGGTTATCGAGAGAGGAGGTCATTGGACTACTTACTAAGGCTTTCCTGGTTGCTTTGGCTTGACTATGGTCAGACTCAAATATGAAGTCCGTTTGGGTGGGGCCCGCGTGGGGATTTCCCTTTCTACAGCTCTGCCAAACCTCCTCTCTCTCTCTCTCTCTCTCTCTCAGTTGACTGAGAAAGTTTTTATATATTTATAAGTTGTGTTTTCTTCTATATTGTTTCGACCTTTTTTCCACACCACCACTGAGATAAAAGTCTTGACGCGCTTTTTTTTTATAGAGGTTTCCCCAGTAGGCATAAGTCCTCTCTCTGATCTTTCTTCTAGAAAGTACTTGTTCACATTGTAAATAAGTTCTTTCTCCCGACTGTGGAGCACACGAGAGCGAGTCGGAGTAGCTGCCATCGTGGGTGGGGATCAGGGAGGAAGTGACCGGTCACCTGTAGTCTGAGGTGGGTGTCCTTGACCTCTGGCAACGTCGGAAAGCGACGTTGTCACGTGGTGTGGAATTTATACAAATCATTGCTATTATCCTAAAAAGCGACACATTCATATCACTATATAGCCTTATTTAATATATTTAATAAGTACATAATATTTAATATACAATTTCAAATAGTAAATAGCTGACATATGACAGAGAGAGATAGGTACTGGGGTTGATGCGGCAGAGATGTAGAGAGGGAAATCCCCTCTCGGGCCCCACCCAAACGGACTTCATATTTGAGTCTGACCATAGTGTCAGTAAACATTAACTTATATATATTTTGGGAGTTTGGGTGGGATTTTGTGTCATTTTCCTTCTAACAGATTATGAGATATCGTTATTGTATCCACCCATGTGCACAGGCATCAGATTTATTTACCTTTTATGCACAATTTTTTTCAATAGACTTTTCACATCGAGATGCCATAAAATAGTTGACATGATGGTGACTCTATAGTGGGAGTGTATAGCGAGAGGATGATCATATTTACTGTTGACACAGCCGTGTCAAAGGCTGGATATCATACTTAGATCCATAATTAATTTACATGTAATGGTAGAGGACGTTTCTTATACAAACTTTACGGAAACCAAAGCCATCCAGATTCCATTCTGCGTCCGAAGTCAAAATACACATAAACACAAATATCTAGCTTCGTACTAATGTTTGATCTGTCACGTCAATATATTTCTCTCACGAGCCAGCAATTGATATCACAACCTATCCAAAGGTTGTTATCTGACGCCGCTATACAAGGTATAATGCAGCATTATCTACCGAATATTAACTCCTTTATATGATGCCCGGGCTGAAAGAAAATAGATCAATTTTGCGACCACGACATCACATTTCATTTTCCCTCCCCTACCTCCCCTCCCTCTCCCCCATCACTCCACCCTTGCACCATCACTCGTCCTCCCCACCCATCTTCCCCTCTCTCTCTTGCCCTCCCTCTCAGCCCCTCCTTCTCTAGTGTGACTTACCGCGCATCAAGGAGCCAGCCTAAGCCACGTAGTAGGCCTACCGGAGGATAGGTGATTATTTATGTCCACGACTGTACAGTCATAAGAAAAACTATCGTTACCCTTCAGAGCTATGCACTACGACACAACGACGAAGAATTGTGGAACGACGTGACAGGAAAGTTTGTACCTCAAACCCGTCCATGTCGGTTATGTGAGACACAGGTATTAGAATTTGTGCTAGAGGTAATAAAAGCTAATTAGATCGTTTGCCCTCTGTGCATACAGTACGTTTTATTATCCGGCACCGAATTCATTAAATAAAAATATAACCGAATGGTCGGAAGTCAGCAACACACATGCAGACGGGCAATGAATATGTTCACTCATGCCAGACGTATGATAGTACGTCAGCCGATACAAGCCAACTTAGTCAATTTCAGTGTAGTAATGATATGTATTGCTTTTTGCATATAATAAATGTTGAGTAGAAGGAAAATAATAATACATGTTCAGTCTTATTGCTTTAATACCAGTATTTTGTATACCCACCCCCTGCTTCGAAAACAGCCTCTAGACGTCTGAAGCATGCATCTGAAGCATTTAACCTCCCATCTAAAGCAACAAAAGTACTCGTGCACCCCTGCTAGACTATCATTAAACACACACACACACACACACGGTCGCTGCCTACAGATTTAATACCATTCAAAATAATTTATTTGTTGTATTCTATAGATAATAAGTGCTGAATAGTAGGAAAATAATAAATGTGCCGAGTTTCATTATTAATCCCCGGCGGGGCGCTCAGGGTAACGCAAACACGTTTTATTTATTTCCCCGCTAGGTGGCTCATTCTTGATCATTATTCCAACTCTTGTAATGGGATTGTGATGTGACAACACTAGATAGGGGAGGGGCGAACAGCAAGGACCCGCCCACATAGCTCAGCTAACGTTCGTTTCGAATTGAGCAGTCCTGGGGGTAATGATACTTTTTCTTATGATTGTACAAGTAAATAGACATGTAAACCTTATGGGGAATTCCCTCACCTATAACAGTTTTAGCCCCTGTGTAATCCACACCAGTTACTTGGAAGGCCCGACTTACATTTACCCTATCCCTTGGTAAGGCAGGTGGTCCTGGATAGTCATATGGTCGTTGTTCATACCTCCAACAAATGATTCAGCCTTTGAGATATTTCTTTATGGTCTGTCTACCCTTAGGGATCCAATACCTTTCCCGAATTTGGGCCAAAGTCTGTGGCACACCTCCATGGAGTGTGGAATCATGGGCTTCAATTATAATTATTTGTACAAAGTATCCGCTCTTGGGTAACATAATGTGGTATTTGGTTTGGAGAGGCAAATCAGCCATTGCTAATCGTCCCCGACATCTGATACGTCGAAGAAGAAGCCTAAATCCTTTATCAGCTTATTCCTGTTCCCAGTGCCTTGGCCTAAAAGGTTATATATCTCTCCGTAATAGTTCTTTTGTATTCTTTTCTGCCAATATTTCAGGGGATCTAACTTCTGAAACCCCACTTTCTTATTCAAAAATTCAACAACCAATTTAGTAGTGTTTATAAGTTGTTATTAATGAGAATCGGCTGATGTCAATTACTTCTGGCTCAGGTACTACAGGATCCAAGTTCACTACACTAACCTCAGCAATACTGTACTGTTTCTGCTCAGGCCAATCCTTAGTGAGTAACCATTTAGGACCTTTAAACCACAAGTTATCTTTGATCAGTCTCCTTACGGTCGAACCTATCGAGAGCAGATCAGCTGGATTTTGTGTGGAGGATACATGCATGAAATTAAATTTGGAGGACAGCTCTTTAATAGTCTTCAGTCTATTACAGACGAAAGGAATTTTACTGTCTTCCTTTCCTATCCAGTAAAGACTAATCTCACTGTCAGTCCATGTGTAAATATCCTCAAACTGAGTATCAAGAGTAGTGATTATATAGCTGGCCAATTTAGTTCCTGCTTCTATGGAAGCCAATTCCATTTGAGGTAAGGTTCTTCCTTTAATTGGCACAACTCTGGCTTTGGACAATATAATCTTACTATCCTCTCCTGTTACGCAATAAGCTACAGTTCCATAGGCTCTTTGAGAAGCATCACAAAATATGTGTAAGTGCGACTTCTCACTACTGCTTATTTTCCTGGGAATACATATGCTTGATGTGGTTTCAAACTCCTTTCTAATCTGTTCCCACTGTTCCACATATGTCTCACATATTTCCGTGTCCCAGTCTAACTTTTCTCGCCAAGCCTCCTGCACTAAACATTTCCCCCTAATAACTATAGGACTAACCAATCCTACTGGGTCAAATAACATGGAGACCTGACTTTTAACAAGGACCTCTTGGTAAGAGTGACATCAGAGAACTTAATTGGTTTCAAATTTATTTCATCAGCTGTTGTAACCCAGCATCTTGCCTATCACAACCTTCTTTCTGATCGTCAGTATGGGTTCCGTCATGGAAGCTCCACTGGCGATCTTCTCACCTACCTTTCAGACTCCTGGTTATCCTCCTTTGGGGCTTTGGCGAAAGATTTGCCATTGCACTTGACATCTCAAAAGCTTTCGATCGAGTCTGGTATAAATCTTTAATTTCGAAATTGCCCTCTTACGGTTTCTATCCTTCTATCTGTGCCTTCATCTCTAGCTTCCTTTCTGGTCATTCTATAGCCGCTGTTGTAGACGGCCATCGTTCTTCTTTTAGATTTAACAACAGTGGTGTTCCTCAGGACTCTGTCCTATCACGAACTCTCTTCTTTTTCTTCATCAATGACCTTCTAAGCTGCACATCTAACCCTATCCACTCATACGCTGATGACTCCACCCTTCACCTTTCCATTCGGTTCCCTCAACGCCCATCTCAGCAGTTACTTCAACAAACAAGGGATGAGGCTATGGCACACCTAATGTCTGACTTGGTTCGTATCTCTGACTGGGGTAAAAATAATCTTGTTGTATTTAATGCATCAAAGACTCATTTCTTACACCTATCAACCCGACAAAATCTCCCACAGGTATACCCAGTAATGTTTAATAATATTCAGCTTAATCCTGTATCATCCTTGAATTTGTTTGGGGTTCATTTACTCGGAACTTGTCTTGGAAAGATCATACTTACATCTCTTGTAAAATCTGCTTCCAAGAGATACGGTGTGCTAAGCCGACTCCGTTCCTTCTTTACCCCTGCACAATTGTTGACTCTATACATGATTTTTATCCGCCCCTGTGTGCAGTACAACTCTCATGTGTGGGGAGGTTCCCCACATACAGCTCTTCTCAATAGGGTGGAGTCAAAGGCTTTTTGTCTCATTAACTCTCCTCCTCTTACTGACACCCTTCAACCTCTGTCTCTTCGCCACAGTGTTGCATCTTTATCTCTTTTCTATCGCTACTTCAATGGTCACTGTTCCTCTGAACTTTTATCATGCATTCCTCTACCTCTACGACGGACCGACCGTCTAGTAGCAAACTCTCATCCCTTTTCTGTCCAACTCTCTAATGCAAGAGTTAACCGTTACTCCCGGTCTTTCATTTATGCAACAGCTCAACTCTGGAACTGTCTACCTCTGTCTGTATTTCCTGCTTCCTATGATCTCCAGTCTTTTAAACGCAGTGTGTCCAGGTATCTCATAATGATTGGATCTTGAATTTGGCTCTCTCTTGTATTTTGTTTTTCTCATGGATGGAACAGTTATTGCGGGCTCGTGGCCTGTGGTTCCTCCTTCCTCGCAAAAAAAAAAAAAAGTTAAGACCTAATACATTTTGAATTTTGGGAATGTCAGAATCTGGATAGCCCTCTTGTATTTTATTCCTCAAAAGCGGTGAATTTGTATTCCAGCTCTGTAACGGCAAAATTGCCTTCCCACATTCGGAATTTCCTATTTCATAAGCCTTCAAAGCTTTCGACTCTGTATCAGCAACACCTTGTAAATAATCCATGTAAAAAACCTGCCCTATTTTGGGGCATTTGGCATTTTCAAAATGATGCTTTAAAGTGTTGCAAAGTAGGAAAGGACTAGCGCAAGAGCCAAACAGCACCGATCGGAAACAGGAAGTTTTCAATGGACTCTCCTCATTTTGAGGATCATGAGGCCAGAGGAATTATGTAAATTTCCTATCCTCCTCTCTCAGTCCTATTCTGAGAAAAGCCTTACTAATGTCTGCTGTATAATCATAAGGTTTCTCTCTAAATCTTAGTAACACATTCCCTAACTTCTCTGTTAGTGTAGGTCCAGAGTATAGGCAATCGTTCAAGCTAGCTGATCTCTTGGACGCTTTACTACTACAATTGAATACTATCCTTACTGGAGCAGTTACCGCATGCTTGATTACAGCATGATGTGGTAAGTAACGTCCTTCTTTGTGATTAACAGGGAATTCTGCCTCTTCTATAAATTTATTCTTCAATTGATCCTTTATAATATTATCATGTATGGTTAGATGTTCCGGTCTGTCTCTCAACTTCCTTAGAAGAGAATTTAACTGAGCCTTAGCTGCTTGGTAATTTGTTGGTAACTCCGAATGATTCAGTTTCCATGCTAATCCTACCCAATACTGTCCATCCTTAAATTCCACTGACTGATTATACTAATCCAAAGTTATTTATCGTCAGTGGCTGCTTCCTCAGAATGTATTCCTACACACTCTGGTCCCACAATTTGTGTACAGGTTCAATATTTTCATCTAACAAGTCATTTATCTGAGTAGGTTCTAATTCTACACCTATTCTAGCTACCATCAATGACTGTGTGGGGGTAACAAAGACTGAGTCTACTAGTTTGGCCTCTCCTTTAACTTGTTTTGGAAAAGGCAACTGACCCATAAGAAGGTTACCCCCTGGACTCTTGAACAACTGTACCTCATTCCTTTTGAAAGTCCTGTGTAGGAATCTTCCACAATAATCAGGACCAAGTATCATTTTTATGGGACCCACAGTATCTGATTCCACATTCCGTTTAGCCAGCCTTATCCCTGAGGTTTGTAGATGATCAGAGGTTTCCTTCAGTCCTTTTATATATATACTTGTCTCCATATTATCAAGCACAGCTGCTGTTATACGGTATTTATTTCTGCCTAATTATATTACAGGTCTAACTAAATCAAAAGACTGAGCTTTCTTCGTTGTTAAGAATCCTGTAATGGCTAGATTTACCTTGCCAGTAATAGGTAACTTTAAATTCTTCACAATGTCTGCAGAAATGAAGGTTTTCTGAGAACCCGTATGAAACAGGGTACATGGTAGAAGGTTTCTATTCTCAGACAATACTTTCACATCGGCTATGGGAACTGCAGCTGGCATTACTAATGGAGCATTCCCTTTAGCAAATGTCATATTGACGCTTGCAGGTTTAGGAATCTCAATTTTCATCCTAGGGCATAAAGCACTATGATGATGATCTTTTTTGCATTTAAAACAAAGATTTAATTTAGTCTCACTGTCCGCGGAAGTATTTTCGGAGTTCATACAGATTATACAACATCCCAGTTCCCGAAGCTCTGCTACTAGAAGCATAGTCAGGATAATGTTGACAAGATGCACCGGAATACTGTTCAACACAAAATGCACAAACTTTCCTGTCTTTTACCATGGAACGTTTTACTTCCTTAATATCCTCAGCTAAGGAAAGTAGCTATCTCATCTTTAGGCACATACTTAGTCTTCTCTGACTTAGATTTCCCAACCAGTTGGTCAGTGGGTTTTTTCTTTATTTCTGTCTTCTGTTTGACCTCAGTAGGTTTTACTGTTCCATGCAAGTGTCTACAGAGTTGCATCCAGTCTTCCTCAATCTCTTCGCTGGAGAAATTATCCTTTTGATACCTACCATACAAAGCATCCTTGGTTTTTGGTAGAAGCTTTAAGGAAACAATTCTTGAAAGCACCCAATCTGATGTCTTAATATCTTCGTAAGTACCTCTGGCCTATAAATTACAACTTAGTGCAATCCTAAACTTTTGCAAGGAGTCAAAATCGTGTCTAGGTATGGGTAATTCAAATAGAGCTTTCAGTAACTGAGTAATAACTTGCTCCCTGTCTTCGTAGTTTTGTCTAAGGATGGTCAAGGCCACCTCATAATTATTTTCTTCTACTGGTAATTATTTTATCAGCTGATATGGTGTTCGTTTGACCTGTCCTAACAGATATGTAAGTTTACTGACTTTAGGGAGATCTGTTCTATCGTGTACTAAATATTTGAACTGGTCCCAGAAGGATTTCCAGTTCTGCTCCCCATCAAACTCTGGAAGCGTTATTTGTGGTAACACAGCTCTACTCTGCTGTTCCACAACTTATGTTTCCGCGGCAGTCTCAGCTAATTTTGACTCTAGTGTCTTTACTACGGTTAAGTATTCTTCTAATTTACCTTCAAACTTCGTAGTTTCTGACTCTAAGAGTTCCTTATCATTAGCCTTTACTATAGCCGCTTCTAAGGTTATATAACTTTCTTCACACTTGTTCCATCGGTCTTTCAGGATATTTAGGAGACTATTCAATTTCTCCTTGGACAGAGGTTTTTCGTCCAACGACTGTTTGCAGTCATTTATGGCACTAGTTACCCAATCTGCCATACTACTAGAAGGTCTTTGCAGCAAAGAAACAGACATGTTGACTGGTTTCTAATTTAATAATTTAATTATGAGTTTCAACCACAGTTTTACCCCAGCTTAGTAATTATCTGATTCTTTTAAATTTTGAAGAGGGTAGAGATTAGGTCCTCTATATCAACCTATCCCCCTGGGATGTTAAACCTCTTGGGTTGTATTTATTCCCCCCCCCCCTCTCAATTTCCAGATATTCATTACAGCTCAGATAACCAATCATTTAATTTTGAGGAGTGTAGGGATTAGGTCCGTAACTTCAAGCCTATCCCCCCTGGGTTATTAAACCTCTAGGGTTGTATTTTATCCCCACACTCAATTTCCAAAACATCCATTTTCCCTGAACTCGGTATTTACAGTTGCGAAATTATATTCTGCCCCACATTTTGTGTTGCTGGTGGAGATATCTGGCAACTCTCTGAGCAGTATACAGCTCGTACGAAGCCTCCGTGAATGAACCAGCCGCGAACTCACGCAGGCGGAGTGTGGATGAAGCAGGTGCCGGAAATAATTTTGTTAGTCTGTCTTCTTAGTTACACGTTTTTTTTTTTTTTTAACAGTCTCACCAGAGTTAGGCAGGCTCCCTAAGTTACACGTAATGGTTATTGTTTTATGTGTGTTACAGCAATAATGTGTGGAATCATTTTTTATTATAAATGGTCGAATAAAGGAAAATAGATCAAGTCCCAGCAGTTATGTATCAGGTTTTAGGATGATTATCACACTTTCCTTGTATGAGCCACGACGGGCATTCGTACAGGCTGGCCCCGAAACCAGTCTGACGGATTATGCATAAGATCACTAAGCAACCAGTACAGTATATTATCTACTTCTTTGTTTTAATCATTCCTAAAATCCATTGTTTAAAACATTATAGACGTTATTATTACTCTTGTGTCTGCTTATTTGACATGACACGGAGAGCATTATATTGAGCTGCATTAATGCTTTTACACCTATATAAGCTTATTAGATATAAAATATGATCATTCTTGTGCTTTCATTCATCCTTCTATGGGTGTGTCGATGAGTAAGGGTAAAAAAAAAAAGAGGTTTCTATGCCACTTGTATTTGTCATCTAACAAAAACCAATTATATATAGCATTACTGTTTTCCTATAACCAAACATAACATAATACAACTAGTTACAACTTGGGCACCAAATATACAGTACCAGTCAGTGCCTCGTCCATCCGCCGTTGTTGGTAATAACCTCTCGCAAGCGGTCAGGAACTGATGTCACATGCTTGTAAATGAGGTCAGGGTTCCTTCAGAGCACCTCCCATTCTCTTTGAACGTGTTGCATCATACATCGAGATGTCCGCTCTTGCCCATCCTCCCACACATTGACAATGATCGCCCAAACATTCTCAGTAGGGATGAGATCACATGATTTGCTGAGCCAGGCAAGAACCTCTAAATGCCTTTACTCTTCAAACCAACGAGTTACAATCCTAGCTTTGTGTATCGGACAGTTGTCATGCATGAAGATGACACGCTCTGGATAGGGAAAAGCATACGTCCTAACAGAGGGCATCATTGCTTCCTCCAGAATCTCAATATATTTCTCTGCCGTAAACTGTCCTTCTATATCTGCCAGCTCTCCAATGCCGTAAAGGTAAATCCAGCCCCACATACCGTGACGTGACCGTTTCTCGCCACCTCGAAGATGTTTTGACGGGCATGCCTAATCGGGAAAATGAATGTATTATTTAACTGTCGTGCATAGGAAACTCTTGTAGTAAACACTCAATACTCAGATAAGTATTACGTGTTCCTATCCATCTCCCACACTAGGTCTGTTGATGATTCGCCTGGTCATTTGCGAGTTAACTGATGAACACAGAGGGCTATGTAAAACGAACGGCATTATTGCAGAAAATGAAGTATAGATATTTTATGTATAACTATGGAGAAGAGAAAAAATAAGTAGAGTCTTGTCATCAGAACATAGTTTGGCATACCTTGTGGTGTCTCTCCTCCAACAGTGAAGTTTACCAAGTGATGTAGAACAGAATGATTTCTCATCGCTCCAGATGACATGGCCCCAAAAGTCTAGTCCGTCATAGTCATGTTCCTGGGCAAATCTTAGCCGATCTTGGTGGTGTCCGTCTGTTAACATTTCTTTTGTAGATGGTGTGCGGTGGTGTATCCCAGCCTTGTTCATCCTATTTTGAACAGTCCTTGCAGCTATGTTAAGTTGGAGATCCCTTTTTATGGCAACTGCGTTTGTAAATGAATTTCTATGTGCTGCCTGTAGTATCAGCTCATCTTCAGCTTGAGTCGTCTTCCTAGGGGTCCCTGATCGATGTCGATCTGCCAGATTTCCTTCCTCATCCCATCTTTTCAGCCACCGATAAACAGTTTTCCGATCAATACCAAGTTCAGTTGCTATATCAGTGTTGCTTAAGCCCACATGTCTCATGGCAACAATTCTGGCCCGCAGATCAATCTTGGTATCCAGTGGTTCCATTTTGCAGAGTGAGGGCTGGGAACAGACTGAGGCAACCACAAACTCACAGCCACGATCTCACTTTATTTCCTTGGAAGTTGAGAATCGGTGTCTGTCGGACGAAAGATGCATTGAACAACACAAATCCCAAGTTACCATTACAAAGACACCTTATTTCCTGATTCATGTGCTACTGTTATGTGTACTATATTACAAGCATTGAATAATTATTGGATTAATGCCACCAGTCGGTAAGAGAAACATTAGTGACTGGAATGCAGTCTTACATAAAAGATAACTACATATCAGATATACTGATAGTGGCTGAAACATTAGCGACTGGAATGCAGTCTTACATAAAAGATAACTATGTATCGGATATACTGACAGTGGCTATGGCCTACAGATCTGTACGGTGATATTTCACAGAGGTAGGGAATAACGGAAGATAACGTCAGCAATCCTGATACGAAGGCGTGATAGGAATGTGTGATACAAGGAAAGTGTGATAATCACCCTAAAACCTGATACATAACAGCTCCGACTTGACCTGTTTTCCTTTATTCTATAAATATTAAAAAAAAAAAAATCCACACATTATTGCTGTATCACACATCAAACAATAACCGTTACGTGTAACCTAGGGAGCCTGTCTAAGTCTGGCAAGTCTGTTAAATTAAATTGGCACCATCCCAAAAACCTTTCTAACAACTTTACCTCATCATCCTTCCCTCCTCTTTTCTACTTTGATGGCTCTGTAGCTCCTTCTTCTACTGATAAAGCAGACCTCTTCACTCAGACTTTCTCCTCCAATTCTACCTTAGACGATTCCGGTACTGTTCCTCCATCACTTCCCCCCACTGACTTCCTCATGGCTAACATTAAAATTTCTTCAGCTGATGTATATTCTGCCATCACAGGCCTCAATACTAATAAGGCATATGGGCCTTATGGAGTCCCTCCTGTTGTTCACAAAAACTCTGCTTCTGTGCTTACACCCTGCCTAGGCAAACTCTTTCACCTTTGTCTATCAACTTGTACCGTTCCTTCTTGCTGGAAGTTTGCTCTTATTCAGCCAGTCTCAAAGAAGGGTGACCATTCCCAACCCTCTGACTGTCGTTCAATTGTGCTAACATCCTGTATCTCAAAAGTTTTTGAGTCTATTCTTAATAGAAAAATTTAAAAGCATCTTTCCTATCACAACCTTATTTCTGATCATCAGTATGGGTTCCATCAGGGATGCTCCACAGGCGATCTTCTCACCTACCTTTCAGACTCCTGGTCATCCTCCTTTCGGGACTTTGGTGAAAGCTTTGCCATTGCTCTTGACATCTCAAAGGCTTTCGATCGAGTCTGGCATAAATCTTTAAAATCAAACTGCCCACTTACGGTGTCTATCCTTCTATCTGTGCCTTCATCTCTAGCTTCCTTTCTGATCATTTTATAGCCACTGTTGTAGACGGCCATCGTTCTTCTCCTAGATCTATTAACAGTGGTGTTCCTCAGGACTCTCCTACCACCAACCCTCTTCCTTTTTTTCATCAATGACCTTCCAAGCTGTACATCTAACCCTATCCACTCATACGCTGATGACTCCACCCTTCACCTTTCCATTTGATTAACACAACGTCCATCTCAGCAGTTACTTCAACAAACAAGGGATGAGGCCATGGCACACCTAATGTCTGACTTGGCTTGTATCTCTGACTGGGGTAAAAATAATCTGGTTGTTTTTAATGCATCAAAGACACAATTTTTGCACTTATCAACCTGACAAAATCTTCCACAGGTATACGCACTAATCCTGCATCATCGTTGAACATGCTTGGGGTTTCATTTACTTGGGACTTATCTTGGAAGGATCATATTACATCTCTTGTAAAATCTGCTTCCAAGAGATTGGGTGTACTAAGCCGACTCTATTCCTTCTTTACCCCTGCACAATTGTTGGCTCTATGCACGGGTTTTATCTGCCCGTGTGGAGTACAACTCTCATGTGTGGGGAGGCTCCCCATATACAGCTCTTCTCAATAGGGTGGAGTCAAAGGCTTTTCAGCTCATTAAACCGCGGCGTCCCGTCGACGTTCTTTAACGTCCACAAGTTTTGTCACTGCCAATCCCGTCGACGTACATAAACGCGAAAAAATTGCGAGGTCCCTAATTTGCACAATTTTCAATTTTCGCGAGTCATTTTTGCTACATATACACGTGACACCTTCCTCAACAAGATGCCAGGCAGGGACAATGCCTTACCCAGCATGACCTCCTCCCCCTTCCCGCATGCCATTGTCTCAGCAATTCACTTGTTATCAGTGACCTGGCCAGTATAGCCATGTCACGCCACGGTACGAAATTCAGGGCCAGAGTGATTCCCTAATCAATGACAATGTGGAGGACAAACTTTACATAGCATTAGAGGAAGAAACAGTTAGAAATGATGATCAGGTAATGTGGCAAACAAAGGTCAGGTATTAGTGAGTGAAACAATGCTTATAATGCCTATATTACTGCTTGAAAACCAATATACTCTTGTACTACATATAAATTCGTACCAAGTAAATAAATAAATACCGTTTATGAGTGGTGTGAAATACTTATCCTCCCATAGAAGTCGTTTTCTTTGGTGCCAGCCTAATAGAAAACCCAGTAAGGTAAGGAGGTACTCCTACCTGTAATGAGTATTTTAAACCTCAGGTGAGCGATTTCTCTATGAATTTTCGATGTTTCTCACCAAAAGCGAAGGTTTGAGCCAAAAAAAAAATTTTCCTAAAATGGTCGGGGGAGTCAGTGGTGGAAAAGTGGTCAGGATGGGGTGGGTTAACTCTCCCCCTCTTACTGATTCCCTTCAACCTCTGTCTCTTCGCCGCACTGTTGCATCTTTATCTCTTTTCTATCGCTACTTCAATGGTCACTGTTCCTCTGAACTGTCTGCATGCATTCCTCCACCTCTATGACGGGCGCATAGCACCCGTCTAGCAGCAAACTCTCACCCCTTTTCTGTCCAACTCTCTAATGCAAGAGTTAACCGTTACTCCCAGTCCTTCATTTATGCAACAGGTCAACTCTGGAACTGTCTCCCTCTGTCTGTATTTCCTGCTTCCTATGATCTCCAGTCTTTCAAATGCAATGTGTCCAGGCATCTCGAAATTAATGGATCTTGAATTTGGCTCTCTCTTGTATTTTGTTTTTCTTTTGGAAGGAAAAGTTTTGCGGGCTCATTGCCTTTGGTTCCTTCTTCCTCACATAAAAAAAAAAAAACTAAAACTAAAAGACAGACTAACAAATTTATTTCTGGCACCTGCTTCATCCACACTCCGGGTGAGTGAGTTCGCGGCTGGTTCATTCACTGAGGCTTTGTACAAGCTGTATACAACTCAGAGAGTTGCCAGATATCTCCACTAGCCACACAAAATGTGGGGCAGAATATAATTCTGCAACTGTCGTATTTCCACATCATCCACTGCACCCGAACGTGGTCATAAATTATGCCCAACAAGAGCATCTTTAAACACATTCAGTGCTCCGGCACACATCTGCCATCCTCACTCGGTCGGGGCACCAAAATATGAAAAATATTCTGAGGTTCTTGTGAACAAATCGCGGCTCATCACTCGGGGCACCAATGTAAAAAATTTCTAGTATTTTCTAATAAACAACTCGTAGGTCGTTACTCGTCCCTAAAGTTGTCCTTAAGTAAATTCAAACAAGTCTCATATGGTTAGGTGAACCGTGACTTAACCTTAACTCACCTAACCATTGCTCTTCTATACCCTAGCTAATACCCCCTTGAATTGGCCAATTCTTAAAGGTTACTTAGCTAGAGAGTTCGGACAGCAGATGACGAAGCCGCTTTTCTGTAGTTGCTTGGGTTTCAAGTGTCCTTGAGTGTGTACGTACAAGATGCTAACTCGATGAGGTCTAGGAGCAGAGAGACGTGGCAAGGCAAGCCTTGATCTGCCTCATAGAATGGTAGAGGTGCCAACTATTAATTAATTACTATGCTATGTACAGTTAGATTACATTATGATATATTCAGGGTGAATCTAGCAAATTAATCTTAGTTTAAATTTAAACCAAATATTCCCTTTATCTATGTGAATATCTTAAATCCCTATCTGCTTTACATGAGGACCTTTTCATCCTCGCCACATCATCTAACACAATAATGCAGTTTAGCTCAGTGAAATTTCCATATAATTACATGTACTGTATTTACAATATAGCTGTCCACGAGGGTTAAATGCAGTAGCATTTAATTAATCAATAATAAGAATTATTAAAGAGAACGTAATTTCTATCTATCTATCTATCTATATACCTAGGCTGCTTCCCCCAAGGAAAGGGGGTTATAAAAACTGCTTGAACAGGTGACAACAATCTCTGGTTTTCCTCTGCTTGTAACCAGGGACAACTATTATGAAACGTAGAGAGCGCAACTGCTCTGGGGGAAAATATTTCCCACATAATCACTCCCCCTGGGGGTAGGAGGGGTTTTCAAGAATACTCCCCCAGTATCCCTGCTTATTGTAAAAGGTGACTAAAAGGGTTGGCAGAGGGTTAGTCCCCTCCCCGGAAAACAACTAACTAAAAAAACAAACAATAAGCCTCAGACAAGGACTGACCAAACGATGACGACCAAGGACCGAACAAAGGACATGGTTATCGGAACGTGGAATGTAAGGGGAGCGAATGATGAGGTGAAAGAGAGAGAGATTGTCCAGGTGCTTGAGGGTGCGAAAGTGGATGGATGTGGAATAACTGAAACAAAACGGAGAGGAGAAAGTGTGAGAGAATGGGAGTATGGATGGGGTATATGTGCAGGAGTAGGTGAGAATGAGAGGGCAAAGGAAGGAGTATGTATAGTTGTGAGTAAAAGATGGAAGAGGAGCATAAGACAGTATGGATCAGTTGGGTCAAGGATTGTGTGGGTAAAGTTGAAAGTTGGAATACAAACGTGGGCGATTGCGTGTGTGTATCGTGCTAGAAGAGTGAGAGAAGAGTTCTGGACAAATGTAGAAATGTGCATGGAAAAGTTTGGAAGGAATGAGAGAGTGTTTTTGATTGGTGATATGAATGGTAAAGTTGGGAATGTGAAGGTGGATGGAATAGTTGGTGAGTGGGGTGTGCCTGCTGAGATAGATGAGAATGGGAGTGCACTAGTGGACATTTGTGCTGGGAGGGGATTGGTGATAGCCAATACCCTCTTCAGGCATAAAATGATCCACAGGTATACATGGCGAGTGATGAGAAGGGTGGGTGGTGAACTGAATGAAAGGAAGGCAATGATTGATTATGTGTGTGTGGATGAAAGGATGCGAAGATGTGTAATGGATGCAAGAGTTTATAGAGGTTGGGGGAGTGGACTTTCTGACCACTACTTGGTGGTGGCCAGAATTAGAATTCAAGTAAGATGGAGGAATAGAAGAAGGGAAAGACGAGAGGAAGGAGCAGTTGCAAGGAGAGTGGAAAGGTTACAAGAGGATGAGAAAAAGGCAGAGTATAAGAGAGAAGTGGAGGAACGATTGGGCAAATATGAATTGGAGCAGATGGGAGACGTGGAAGGTGTGTGTAGGATATTTACAGACGAAATATGTGTAGCATGTGATGTGGTGTGTGAAAGGAAGAGAAGACAGAGAGGGGTGCAAGGAACAGCGTGGTGGACTGAAAAGGTGAAGCAGGCTGTGGCACAAAAGAAGAAAGCATACAATGAATGGATGAGAAATAGGGGCGTTGAAGAAGTTGAGAGGCGGAAGAGAAAGTTATGTGTAGAAAGGAAGAGAGAGGTGAAAAGATTAGTAAGAGAGACTAAGAAGAGAGTGGATGAGGAATTTGGAAGGAATTTGAGTGTAAAGTGGAGGGACTGTAAGAAAATGTTCTGGAAAGAGGTGAAAAGAGTAAGACAGGGTGGAAGTGAAGTTAGCAGGGGAGTGAAAGATAAAAATGGTAGATTACTAGTGGAGAAGGGAGAAAAAGTGAGCAGATGGAGAGAACACTTTAGGGAATTGTTGAACGTAGAGGATAGAAGTAATGCAAGTATAAATGGCTGGGGAATGGCTGGGAGAAGGAGGGAGGTGAGAAGGCAGGAAGAAATCAGTAGGATAGAAGTTGTGGAAGCAATGAAGAAAGTTAAATCGGGGAAAGCCCCAGGAATTGATGGAGTGTGTGGGGAAATGCTGAAGCATGGGGGAGAGATAGTAGTAGAATGGATGTGGAAGATGTGCAGACTGGCCTGGGAGGAAGGTACAGTCCCGGAGGATTGGAAGTCAGGTATAATTATTCCCTTGTACAAAGGAAAAGGGGAAAAAGAAGTGTGTGGTAATCATAGGGGCATTTGTCTTCTTAGTATAATAGGAAAAGTGTATGGTAGGATACTTATTGACAGAGTTAGAGAAAGAACATAGAAATTAGTTGGAGAAGAACAGGGAGGCTTTAGGAAGGGAAGAGGTTGTGTAGATCAGATATTCATTCTTAGATCTTTAGTGGAAAAGTTTTTAGAGAAGGGAAAGAAGTTGTATGCGGCTTTCATGGATTTGGAGAAAGCATATGACAGGGTGGATAGACAAGGATTGTGGAAAGTGTTAAGAATAAATGGAGTAGATGGGAAGTTGAATGCTGTGAACAGTATGTACGATGGTGCGAAGGCTGCAGTGCGTGTGGATGGTGAACTAAGTGAATTTTTCTCTTTGAAAGTTGGGTTGAAACAGGGATGTGTCATGTCTCCATGGTTGTTCAATCTGTACATCGATGGGATAGTAAAAGAGGTACAAGGTAGGGTAGTGGATGTTGGAGTGGCCCTGGTGAGAGAGGATAGTGTTTGGAAACTCCCTGTACTGTTGTTTGCAGATGATACTGTGTTGTTGAGTGAAGACGAAGGGGAGCTGCATGGCTTGGTGGATGAGTTTGGGAGAGTGTGTAAGAAAAGAATCTAAAGGTGAATGTAGGGAAGAGTAAAGTGATGGTCTTTGAGAGAGGTGAAGTCAGTGAATGTACAGCGAGGTTGGATGGTGAGGAATTGGAAAATGTGAGTACGTTTAAGTACTTGGGTAGTGTGATGAGTAAGGATGGAGGTTTGGAGGGTGAAGTGCTTGAAAGGGTACAGCAGGGAAGAAAGGTTGCTGGTTCTTTGGAAGCAGTGATAAGAAACAGGGAAGTGAGCATGGATGTGAAAAAGTTACTACATGACAGTATTGTGATACCAACTCTAACGTACAGAAGTGAAGCTTGGACGTTGTTGGAAGGACACAAATCAAGAGTGAGAGCAGTGGAAATGAGTTATTTAAGAGGAGCCAGTGGAGTCACATGGAGAGACAGGCTGACGAATGAGGATATAAAGGAGCGTTGTGGTGTTGATGTGGATGTGATAGGAAGCGTTATGAGGAACACACTGAGGTGGTTTGGCCATGTGGAGAGGATGGAGGGTGAAAGACTGACGAAGAGAGTGTATGTGAGTGAGGTGGAGGGGGTAAGAGGGAGGGAGAGGCTGAGGATGAGATGGAGGGATGGGGTGGAGAGGTATATGAGAGAGGGGGGTGTGAGCTGGGAGCAGGGCAGTGAAATGGCGGGGGACAGGGCGACTTGGAGGTGATTGTTTGTGGCCACCCCAAACGGGATTGAGGCGTCTGGCAATAGATAGATAGATAGATAATCACTCAGTGTCTATAACTCCAGAAATATGAATCTTTACAAGCTAAATTAACATTGAAGAATACTGATATACATGGATACATTAACTGAAAGACAGATTACTCTTCGAACTGTGAATGAAACCAAACAAAAAATAATCACTCAGTATCTATAACTCCAGAAATATGAATTTTTTCAAGCTAATTTAATGTTGAAAGGATACTGATACACATGGATACATTATTCCCAAGGTCTCTGACGGACTCTTCGACATGAAACCTAAAGATTACCACCAAAAATATTCTCTTAAGACTAAACTTGTACAATAACTCAAGAATCATATGCAGACTAAATACAGTAATATTATGGACTAATCAAATGGACCAGTAATCAATTGGACCAGCTGATATGCACTTTGATTGCATGAACTAAGAGAAAGGGGAGGGTATATGATTTAGTGTGAGACAGGTTAGGCTGTAGCTAGAACTTTCGATCTGTGAATGACAGAGAGAAGAGTGGCGATCTCATTATTCAGCACAAGTGGGATCAGGGGGAATATCACCAATTTAACTAACGAACTTATATGAGGACTTCATCACACGAGAGTGAAAGGGAGGGTGGGCAGGATGAGAGTTCAACACTAACCTGTGAACGATAGAGAGAGGAGCGGCGATCTGATTGTTTGGTGCAGCTCCCCGTCTTTGATACTCATCATCACAGAATTCAGGAATCGGCTAAAACTTTAACTAATTACTTTGAAATGTTATTGACTCTTCTAAGATCTCCAAAGAATTTAAAAAAAAAGAAAAAAAAAAGTGCACTAAACATTCGTAGAAAAAATGACTTACAATGTTTAAAAAAATTTTAACAGGCATACAGGAACTTTAATCATAATGAAGCCAAATCCATTAGGAATCCAAACAATTTATTTCCATGCTGGTTCATGAGTCTACGTGACTGATGACACAACACCAATAACATGAATTTCGCGCTTCAGAAATGACTATCATAAACAATCATATCTCAGATAACTCTCAATCCAACACTGCATAGTTCAAAAAGAGGAATACTATTAACTTCAGCATGTAAATCTCTAGATCAGAATATGAAGGAAGACATTTGCGATTATTAATCCCTACTTAAATTTGCGTGGTTATAAGCCTTGGTTGAAAACGGCTGATTCATATATAATAAAAGTTAATCATACTCACACCAGTACTTGACTCAGTACTGTCAGTAACGGAATCATGCTCACATTATGAATATCAACTAAGACTAAACTTAAATATAGGACTTAGTGGCTAAATTATGAACTGTACGAACTATACTTATATCAATACCTAAGCTTAAAATTACACTTACAATACTAGTTTATATTAACTCATGCTATACTTAAAATTATGGCACTACACCTGGCCCCCACTGCCGACTCTGCTCCGCCCTCACAGCTCATGGTTTCACCAAGATAGCAGAACTGGTCTACCACCTCCAACACGCCACTGTCCACTACTACCTCCTGTGGTCTCACTACTGGCCCTGTAATACATGCTGGGCATCTGAAGTTCTCTCCAGCTCTCCTTACGTTTCTGAGTCCAGAGCATCTGCCATGGCACCACTCTGAGCAACCTGAACACCACACAGAGTTGACACCTACTCCCCCTCCACACACTCCGCATGGATACCTTCCTCTCTGCCATCTCACTGCTGGCTCATAAATTATGTCACACTCATCATGCAATACTATAATATTATTAAAAGTACCATATATGTTTTATGATTTCCAAGGCACCAGACATGATCATTCTTCCATAATATATCTATATCTATATCTATCTATATATATATATATATATATATATATATATATATATATAGAGAGAGAGAGAGAGAGAGAGAGAGAGAGAGAGATAGAGAGAGAGAGAGAGACAGATTCATATATATATATATATATATATATATATATATATATATGAAATGCGTGGCTTTGACGGACACACATACGGTACTCCGGAATATTCCGGAGAATACCATAGTATCCCCGACAACGAGGCGAACCAGAAGCAGCGGAGTTCGCCCTCAAGAATGCCGACACCCCCACTCAGACCCCACGGGGTAGCCGCCACCAGCCACCACCACTCCGGGCAACAACGACGTATGTCAGCCCGGGCCGTGCACCCCTGTGACATTCAACCACCATGCCGCTGCCACCGTAGGCAAAAGACACTACCTTCGCGTGGCGGAATCACCGAGTTAGCTAGGGGTGGAGTCAGAAACAACACTCCAGGCAGCGCCCCTCTGGTAGAGACGATCTATGGTCGCTCCCACAGTGAATTAGTAGAGACGATCTATGGTCGCTCCCACAGTGAATTGGTAGAGACGATCTATGGTCGCTCCCACAGTGAATTGGTAGAGACGATCTATGGTCGCTCCCACAGTGAATTGGTAGAGACGATCTATGGTCGCTCCCACAGTGAATTGGTAGAGACGATCTATGGTCGCTCCCACAACACCCAGGTAGAGACGATCAATGGTCGCTCCCTTAAAACCCCGGTAGAGACGATCAATGGTCGCTCCCACAACATCCAGGTAGAGATGATCAATGGTCGCTCCCTTGGCCCTCCGGTTGAGACGATCAATGGTCGCTCCCACAGTGCTCGGGTAGAGACGATCAATGGTCGCTCCCCCAAAATCCAGGTAGAGACGATCAATGGTCGCTCCCCCAAAGCTCAGGTAGAGACGATCAATGGTCGCTCCCTTAGCCCTCCGGTCGAGACGATCAATGGTCACTCCCCCGAAGCTCAGGTAGAGACAATCAATGGTCGCTCCCCCAAAACCCAAGTAGAGACGATCAGTGGTCGCTCCCTTGGCCCTCCGGTTGAGACGATCAATGGTCGCTCCCACAGTGCTCGGGTAGAAACGATCAATGGTCGCTCCCCCAAAATCCAGGTAGAGACGATCAATGGTCGCTCCCCCAAAGCTCAGGTAGAGACGATCAACGGTCGCTCCCTCAGCACTCCGGTCGAGACGATCAATGGTCGCTCCCACAATATTCGGGTAGAGACGATCAATGGTCGCTCCCCCAGTGTCCAGGTAGAGATGATTGATGGTCGCTCCCAGGGTGTAGTGAGGAGAGGGATGTCTCCACAACCGGAGGCTGAACTTCAGGGGTCTCGCTCCAGAATATCCCGGACAGACCTCCCTGTTTCCCCCGGCCTCTGTTCCCTACGCGTGGCCTTCGAGCAGACACACCTGTCGGACCCCCGTGACAGCCGCTGCCGCAGCCCTCCCCTGACGGCGGCCCTGGTCGTGGGAGACCGCAGTCTGTCGCCTCTTCCGGCCCGCCCTAGGACACCTGGGCTAGACCTCACCACGCCCCCCCGGCGCCGGGACCTGACCCAGAGGTTCCTAGACCTCTTCGGCCCCAGTCCTACGGGCCTTACGCCGGAGCCCAGTCCGGAAACCCCCGGACGCGAGAGGACGCCCTCGCGAGCCGCCCCGTGCCCTCCCGGCTCGCCCCGCCCTGACGACGCCCTCAGTCCGACCGGATCGCCGATGACGTGTCCTTATTTCTCTCCACGAGGAAATACGAGTGACCCTGTAACAATCGTGAAGTAGGTTAAGTGTGACTCCCTTTCTCTTAGAATAAGTATTGTGCAGTGACTTTATGTAATCTCCATTGGGGTAAATCAGAACACAATATCCAGTTGAAGGACGAGAATGTGGGTTGAGACCTAAAGTGAAAATACGTGCGAGTGTCACCTCGAATCTTTCTAAAGACATATCTCTAGAACCCGAAGAAAGACTAAAACATTATTGGAGTTCTATTGGCTAGTCTCTAAGTAATATGGTGGAATAGTACTTACGAGTATTCCGACTTTGTTACGCGTTGTGAAGCGAGTGTCTACATATCATACCTAGAAAATGTGTAATGAATAAGTTTGTGCCTACAGAAACCTATTTCCATCAAAATATCAAGGAAGGCGAGTATTAACGATATTCCCCTCCTCCGCACGCTATTCCTAAAGACTCTCTCCATTCCTCGCTCCCGCTCTTAAAGCCAAAGTAAGAATCAGAGTTATTTGTCAAAGAATCTTCGTCAACAGAAAACACCTAAACTCCCTTGCTAATATCGGGCATCCTTCAATATTACCATAACTGTCTCCTCGCCGTTTTAAGTCACTCTCCGTGTCTCCCCTACCTCCTCCTGGCGGATCACAAACTCCCCCCCTCCTCACGTGCTCCGCGCGCACCTGTATTTACTGCACTCCTAGTACTAAGATTTGTTGTATTGTCATTAGTATCTAGAAAGCTAGTATCCTGCGAGATACACAATATTTTAGATAAGGTTTTTGTATTGCTCTATACTGTGTTGTAATGTCTGCTGAAGTGTCCTGTGTCTGACTGTGGTAATATACGTGTATGGTGTTGCCGAAGGTTTTTATGTCCTACCTCTCTTTATTGCACTAGCTCCGGTCTCGAAAGAGGACCCCGCTCCACGTTGGGTAAAATAGGTACGAGAAGTCGAGCCTAATTCTACCCAGCATTACACTGGTGGCCAGCGGTGGTTCTAGATCCAAGCATAGAAGAGAGGTAAATAGGAAATATTTTGGAAAATGGCAACTAAACTGCACGTTCAGTTACCCAAATTTGACCCTGACCAGTATGACATACACACATATCTTGCAATAGTTAAACCCTTACTAGATATTGGCTTCGATAATGACCAACAAAAAATTGCAGTCACACTACCACTACTGGGTAAAGCCGCAGCGAATATTGCGCCAAAAATTGTCCCAGAACTCACCTGGCAGAACTTTACCAAGTTCGTGGTCCAAGCCATCACCCCATCACTAGGGAAAGTGGTGGCTCTATCCAAATTGGATAGCTTTACTTATGACGGGGATTTAGATAATACCCTGTTGCAGGCAAGACGCCTGATTACTGCTGCCTACCCGGAGACAGACAAAGAAACCCGGGATCAGCACACCTTCAATACTCTGCTCCGAGTACTCCCAAGTGTTGTGAAGCAACACTTTACTATCCACGACCCGACAGGAGACATGGATAGGGATATACAGCTGATACGGCACCTCCTGACCGCCTGCCCTCCTCCACAACAAATTAATGTTGTCAAGAAATTCCCCACCCGACCCCCGGCTCCCCCAGCCACACCGCGTCCGCCCCTGCCCCACACCAGCCCGACCCCGACGCCTAGCCCACCCAGGGCGCACCCCTCTCGTCGGCGCCCCGCCACGCGAAAAAACCCAAACTTAATTCTGATCAACCCGTGGGAATTCACAGCCTGCAACTCCCGTTGCCCCCTTCATGACATACGGAATCAGCTGAAAGCTGCTCGCCGCAAAAGCACAACCCCGGGTTCGCGTAAGGTTTCCGCCCTAGAAGGCGAAGCCCCAGGGGACGAGCTGGCGCCGGCGGACGACCCCCCACCAGGAGAACTAGAGCAGGAACAGGAGCACGAGAGCCCTAGCCAGCTGGATTTTTAGGCCCGCCCCCGCACCAACCCACGGTGGTGGGGGCCATCACCCCTAAGTATCGCCCCCCAGTATACCACAAGATGAAAATCAACGGCGTGAAGGCCAGACTACTAGTTGATACGGGAGCAGCCAGATCCTGCCTTTACAGCCATTATTTCTCCCGCTACAAATCACGGTTTGGCCCACTCCGCCCCACTACCACTCACTTTATAGACACGGGGGATGGCCCCCTGCCCATCCGTGGGGAGACTCGGGCCCTACGGGTCGACACCCACCAGCCAGTATCTGCCCAGCACCCCTTCATCATATTTGATTCCTCCTGCCGGAGCTATGACGGATATTTAGGGCTAGACCTACTTCAAAAACTCGGAGCCACTATCGACTGTCGCAACCGACAACTCCAGTTCCGCCCCCCACCCCGCTCCGCTCCAGCCGTTCGTACCTGCACGCCGCAGCCCCGGCCGGAGGACCCACACAACCCCCCCCCCGCGCTCTCTCTCTTTTTTCCCCCCCTTCTTTGCCCCCCCCTTCCCCCGCGCTGCCCCACCCCACTCTTGCCCCCTCCTTCCCTGCCACCATTTCCGCCTCCGTTACCATCCCCTCACACCACGAGGCATGGATGCCCCTGAACAGGCCCTCGGGCCCATCCGTTTTGTTCTCCCCCCTCCTCCCTGCCGGACCCCTTTCTGCCTGCCTCGTTTCCCCTACCTTTCTCCCCCCCCACCGTGCTGCCATTCGCATTGCCAATCTCGCACCATCCCCTCTCGCCCTCCCCAAAGGGCTTATCGTCGGAGAGATGGAAGAAGCCAAGCCCTGCGTCCCGTCCCCCCCCCACCGCCCCTCCCCTCTTCCCCCCATCCCTGACCATCTCTCCGACCAACAGTCAGACGCCTTACGCCGCCTCCTCCTGGAGTTCCAGGATTTGTTTGCGACAGGGCCCGCAGATATAGGACACACTACGTACCTGTCTCACGAGATCCATACGACAGGCCCTCCGATACGACAACCTTCCCGACGTAAGAACCCCCGACAGAGAGAAGAGGAGGACCGCCAAGTGCGCAAAATGGAAGAGGCGGGTGTTATTTCCCCCTCCACCAGCCAGTGGTCCTCCCCCGTCGTTCTAGTGAAAAAAAAAAAGACGGCACGATGCGGTTTTGCATCGATTACCGCCGCGTGAACGACATCATGATTAAGGATGCTACTCCCCTCCCCCGCATCGACGATTCCCTAGACTCCCTATACGGGGCGTCTTGGTTTTCTACCCTTGACCTCCAGTCTGGATATTGGCAGGTCCCTGTCCACCCGGATCATCGAGGCAAGACGGCCTTCTCTACCAGTAATGGCCGACATTATGAATTTAATGTCCTGCCATTCGGCCTCTGCAATGCCCCTGCCACGTTTTCCAGGCTGATGGAATCTGTCTTAAGCGGCCTTACTTGGGAGATATGTTTGGCCTATCTTGATGATGTCATTGTTTTTAGCCAAACCTGGGCCGACCACTTGCAGCGCCTCCGCCGAGTTTTCACCCGAATTCGCCAGGCACGCCTCAAGTTACATCCATCCAAATGTGTCCTGGCCGCAAAAACCGTCGCGTTTCTAGGCCATACAATTTCCCAAGCAGGAATTTCCCCAGACCCCGACAAGCTGCATGCCATAGCGGACATACCACCTCCGCAGGATGTCCACGGCGTCCGTGCCTTCTTGGGGCTCGCGTCCTACTATCGCCGCTTCGTGAAGGGGTTTGCACAGATTGCTAAACCTCTTCACGACCTGACGAGAAAAGGTGAACCTTTCCTCTGGACAGAGGACCGACAAACTGCTTTCCAACAGCTGAAAGACAAGCTCATCTCGGCCCCCATCGTGGCCTTCCCCGACTATGCCCTCCCTTTTCGCCTCTACACGGACGTCTCCCTTGACGCCATTGGCGCTGTTCTAGCCCAGGTACGGGCCGGTCGGGAACACATTATCGCTTGTGCCAGCCGCACACTGAACCCGGCCGAGAAAAATTATGCCGCCACCAAGCGAGAATGCCTCAGCATAATCTGGTCCCTCCAATATTTTAGGGCTTACCTTTCCGGGACCCAAGTCACTATAATAACCGACCACCAATCACTCCAGTGGCTGCGACAATCGGACTCCCAGAACGCTCAAATCGTCCGATGGCGTGACACCCTAGAGGAATTCCAATATGAGATCTTGTACAGACCCGGGAAGCTCCACACCAACGCAGATGCCCTCTCCCGCCTTCCCATCCACGCGATCCAACCAGACCCAGAC
This sequence comes from Coenobita brevimanus, assembly GCF_032717465.1. Classification (NCBI taxonomy): domain Eukaryota; kingdom Metazoa; phylum Arthropoda; class Malacostraca; order Decapoda; family Coenobitidae; genus Coenobita; species Coenobita brevimanus. The sequence goes on from NC_137031.1 coordinate 28,915,200, forward strand.
CTGCTAGAACTCTGGCACCACAAGGAACGCCCCCTCTGGATTTCAGCCCACCTGTTTCCCAAATTGTGCCGACAGGGCGACCACCTTTTAACCCCGTCTGGACACATCCTCTTGGCCCCCGATGCGGCACGTGACACCCTGCGCCAGTTACACGCCCACAATGGCATCCATTTGGGCACAAAAAAATTGCTACAGGTGTTTAATGACGTCTACTGGGCCCCGAACCCCTCCACCCTCGCCAAGGAAATTATTCAAACTTGCCGCGCCTGCGCGCTCGGGAAAGACATTACCCGGACCGCCGGGCCTTCTGGCCATATCACCACCCACAAACCCTGGCAGCTCCTAGCAGTCGACGTGGTAGGGCCTCTCCCTCCTAAATCGGGATATAAGTACGTGATCACTTTTGTCGACACGTATTCCAAGTTCGTAGTAGCCTGCCCCGCTAAAGAACATCACGCCGTCGCTGTCGCCGATGCCTTACTCCGACACGTTTTCCCCTACTTTGGCATTCCCCAAGCCATCCATTCCGATAATGCCCCCGAATTCTCCGGAAAAGTCTGGGAAGAGCTGGCCAGGATTTTTGGATACGAAATCTCCCACTCCTCACCATATTGGCCTCAAGGGAACGCGGTGTGTGAACGCAGCCATCGTACCTTGGCAAATCAGCTACGGACCAGAATCGAGGCTACAAAAGACAACGATTGGCCAGCACACGTCAAAATCGTCCAGTGGGGCATGAATTCGTGCCCCCGAGAGGACGGGGTTTCCCCCCATGAAAGGATCTTTGGCGAAACCCCCCTCCTACTACCTTTACACCATCAGCTGCAACCGCCCACCTCCGCCCCCACCACGGACCCGCTACACTTGCTAAAAAGGCGGATATACCACCTACAGCGGAACTTAGATCTTGAACCCGACACAGCCACCAACCCCTTCAAGCCGGGTGACACCGTAGTCGTCGCCCAACTCCCCACTCCCCACAAACTTGCCCCCCATTTCACGGGCCCCCACACCATCACCAAGATCCCCAACCCTTACCAGGTGGTCGTGGACTACCACGGCACTCCCCGTACCCTCCAAAACCGACACGTGCGCCCCTTCCGCACGCCCATTCCCCCCGCCCCGACCCCACCCCCCAACCCCCCACGGCTCCCGCTCCACCATCTACAACCACATATGAGTGCTACATCTCCTCACCTTCCCCCTCTCCCCCCTCTACCACCTATACCTCACCTGCCCCAGGCGCCTCACCTGACGCCTCCCCCACCACCCCCCCCTCCCCCTCGCCCCACCCGTCCATGGCTTCCCCCTCAGTCCTCACTCCCCCATCTCCAGCCCCTGCCGCCACCCCCTCCCCCCAGCCCACCACCACCTCTTCCGCCCGCACCACCACCCCTTCGCCACACCCCCCTTCCACCCCCCTTCCCCTGCCCACCACCCATACGCCCACTCCACCAATACCACGTTCTACCACGCCCGTGGCACGAAAGACAACACGCCCACACCCAACGCCCCCCTCCCCCCCCACCCCTACCCTCACCACCACCACCACCCGCTCCGGCCGCCTCTCACGCCCACCCACCCGATATTCCCACACCCCTACACCACCCAACTCCCCGCGACTTCACACCGTCCAGCTACATCGGGCCCAAATCCCTCCTACCTGTACTCCCCAGAGACTCAACGCAGCATTACTGCCGCACAAAACCCGGCCTTCGCCCACTCTATCCAGCATTCAACCTCCAACCACACCGACAACCACACCAAGCAACATGAGGATTAAGCAGGCTGTATGGGCCCCTTCCTTTACCAAGAACCACCGGCTCCGCGGGCCACACCACCTGTTAAATATCCTCCGGCACACCACCACCCCCTCCGCCCTCTTCCTCACCTATGACCAAGCACAAGAGGAAAATTCTTACACTGTCGCCTGGCAGAACACACTCCGACACCTCCAGCCCATTTACACCACCCCCAACACTTTAGCGTTCCACCTCCAGCCACAGGGACGTGACTTTTTTCAAGAACACGGTGGTTAAATGCATGGCTTTGACGGACACACATACGGTACTCCGGAATATTCCGGAGAATACCATAGTATCCCTGACAACGAGGCGAACCAGAAGCAGCGGAGTTCGCCCTCAAGAATGCCGACACCCCCACTCGCACCCCACGGGGTAGCCGCCACCAGCCACCACCACTCCGGGAAACAACGACGTATGTCAGCCCGGGCCGTGCGCCCCTGTGACATTCAACCACCACGCCGCCGCCACCATAGGCGAAAGACACTACCTTCGCATGGCGGAATCACCGAGTTAGCTAGGGGTGGAGTCAGAAACAACACTCCAGGCAGCGCCCCTCTGGTAGAGACGATCTATGGTCGCTCCCACAGTGAATTGGTAGAGACGATCTATGGTCGCTCCCACAGTGAATTGGTAGAGACGATCTATGGTTGCTCCCACAGTGAATTGGTAGAGACGATCTATGGTCGCTCCCTTAAAACCCCGGTAGAGACGATCAATGGTCGCTCCCACAACATCCAGGTAGAGACGATCAATGGTCACTCCCTTGGCCCTCCGGTTGAGACGATCAACGGTCGCTCCCACAGTACTCGGGTAGAGACGATCAATGGTCGCTCCCCCAAAATCCAGGTAGAGATGATCAATGGTCGCTCCCCCAAAGCTCAGGTAGAGACGATCAATGGTCGCTCCCTTAGCCCTCCAGTCGAGACGATCAATGGACACTCCCCCGAAGCTCAGGTAGAGACGATCAATGGTCGCTCCCCCAAAACCCAAGTAGAGACGATCAATGGTCGCTCCCCCAAAACCCAAGTAGAGACGATCAATGGTCGCTCCCCCAAAACCCAAGTAGAGACGATCAATGGTCGCTCCCACAGTGCTCGGGTAGAGACGATCAATGGTCGCTCCCCCAAAATCCAGGTAGAGACGATCAATGGTCGCTCCCCCAAAGCTCAGGTAGAGACGATCAACGGTCGCTCCCTCAGCACTCCGGTCGAGACGATCAATGGTCGCTCCCACAATATTCGGGTAGAGACGATCAATGGTCGCTCCCCCAGTGTCCAGGTAGAGATGATTGATGGTCGCTCCCAGGGTGTAGTGAGGAGAGGGATGTCTCCACAACCGGAGGCTGAACTTCAGGGGTCTCGCTCCAGAATATCCCGGACAGACCTCCCTGTTTCCCCCGGCCTCTGTTCCCTACGCGTGGCCTTCGAGCAGACACACCTGTCGGACCCCCGTGACAGCCGCTGCCGCAGCCCTCCCCTGACGGCGCCCCTGGTCGTGGGAGACCGCAGTCTGTCGCCTCTTCCGGCCCGCCCTAGGACACCCGGGCAAGACCTCACCACGCCCCCGCGACGCCGGGACCTGACCCAGAGGTTCCTAGACCTCTTCGGCCCCAGTCCTACGGGCCTTACGCCGGAGCCCAGTCCGGAAACCCCCGGACGCGAGAGGACGCCCTCGCGAGCCGCCCCGTGCCCTCCCGGCTCGCCCCGCCCTGACGACGCCCTCAGTCCGACCGGATCGCCGATGACGTGTCCTTATTTCTCTCCACGAGGAAATACGAGTGACCCTGTAACAATCGTGAAGTAGGTTAAGTGTGACTCCCTTTCTCTTAGAATAAGTATTGTGCAGTGACTTTATGTAATCTCCATTGGGGTAAATCAGAACACAATATCCAGTTGAAGGACGAGAATGTGGGTTGAGACCTAATGTGAAAATACGTGCGAGTGTCACCCCGAATCTTTCTAAAGACATATCTCTAGAACCCGAAGAAAGACTAAAACATTATTGGAGTTCTATTGGCTAGTCTCTAAGTAATATGGTGGAATAGTACTTACGAGTATTCCGACTTTGTTACGCGTTGTGAAGCGAGAGTCTACATATCATACCTAGAAAATGTGTAATGAATAAGTTTGTGCCTACAGAAACCTATTTCCATCAAAATATCAAGGAAGGCGAGTATTAACGATATTCCCCTCCTCCGCACGCTATTCCTAAAGACTCTCTCCATTCCTCGCTCCCGCTCTTAAAGCCAAAGTAAGAATCAGAGTTATTTGTCAAAGAATCTTCGTCAACAGAAAACACCTAAACTCCTTTGCTAATATCGGGCATCCTTCAATATTACCATAACTGTCTCCTCGCCGTTTTAAGTCACTCTCCGTGTCTCCCCTACCTCCTCCTGGCGGATCACAAACTCCCCCCCCCCCTCCTCACGTGCTCCGCGCGCACTTGTATTTACTGCACTCCTAGTACTAAGATTTGTTGTATTGTCATTAGTATCTAGAAAGCTAGTATCCTGCGAGATACACAATATTTTAGATAAGGTTTTTGTATTGCTCTATATTGTGTTGTAATGTCTGCTGAAGTGTCCTGTGTCTGACTGTGGTAATATACGTGTATGGTGTTGCCGAAGGTTTTTATGTCCTACCTCTCTTTATTGCACTAGCTCCGGTCTCGAAAGAGGACCCCGCTCCACGTTGGGTGAAATAGGTACGAGAAGTCGAGCCTAATTCTACCCAGCATTACAATATATATATATATATATATATATATATATATATATATATATATATATATATATATATATATATATATATAATATACAGTATATATATATATATATATATATATATATATATATATATATATATATATATACCTAGGCTGCTTCCCCCAAGGAAAGGGAGGTAGCCGAGACAGGACGACACACTCCCCATTTACTCATCCATTCAAACACATTCATTCGCATCTTAGCCCCAAAGGGGAGAACGGACAGATCTTCACCGCACCACACCGCACAAGGGTCAACTGCGCAATGCAATCAGTGACATCCGCAGCAGGGCCCGACAGCAGAACTGGTTTACCCCTGCCACATCATAACAGACCCATCCCCTTACCCGCACCTGACCTGACTAGCTGATCAGACCAAATATATATATATATATATATATATATATATATATATATATATATATATATATATATATATATATATATATATATATATAAAATGGAAGAATGATCATGTCTGGTGCCTTGGAATGGTGCTTTTAATTATAGTATTGCATGATGAATATGACATAATTTATGACATTTATTATTTGTTACTTATGATTTTCCTGATTTTGGACAGGAAACATTTACGTAATCATAATAAATTTACGATGCAGTGAAGCATTGTCGAAATGTAATTCTGTAACTATAAGACATGCTGAAAAGTCTTACTGAAAAGTTTGTCAGCCCGTGATGATTTCGAGATAATGAGTGTGTTGACTGCTGTGTGTTGACATGTGTGGCAGCTGGCTAATGTCTGTTCCGCCTCAACCCCCAATTTATAATGAGACATTCGTTATCTTGCTGACGGCTTCGAAATCCAGTAAGCTGCTCATACTTCTGTTTTTGTGTTTCGAGAAACATAGTTACGTACTACCGTCATTAATTCTCTAGCATTTAGTATGGGATTTAAAAGAAATTTACCATGTGTAAAGAATATACAACAAAAAAATATTTCCGATATGTTTTGCTTGACAGACACAGACACTACTTACTATGTTAATTAGGAATCAGTCAACTACCTGACACGTACCCTATTTATATGAACTACATTCCGATGATCTATATATATATATAGCAAGACGCCTCAATCCCTTAAAGGGTGGCCAGAAACAAATCGACTTCACGTCGACCTGTCTCCCGCCATTTCACTGCCCTCCCCACAGCTTAAACACTCCTCTCTCATATACCTCTCCCTTCCATCCCTCCATTTCATCCTCGACCTCCACCTCCCTCTCCCCCATTCCGCCTCACTCACATACACTCTCCTTGTTAGTCTCTCGCTCTCCAGCCCCTCCGCATGGCCATACCACCTTATTGTATTTCTCCTAACGCTTTCTATTACATCCACATCCACACCACCAAGCTCCTTCACTTTTTCATTTGTCAGTCTGTCTCTCCACGTAACTTTTCTTGCTCCTCTCAAATAGTTCATTTCCATTGCTCTCAGTCTTCATTTGTGTCCTTCCAACAAGGTCCAGGCTTCACTTCCATAAGTTAGAGTTAGTATCACAATGCTATGCAGCGACTTTTTTCTTTCACGCTCATTTCCCTATTTCTTATCACTGCTTTCAAAGAACCAGCAGCCATTCTTTCATGTACCCTTTCTAGCACTTCATCCACCAAACCACCATCCATACTCATCACACTACCCAGCTACTTAAACGCACTCACATTTTCCATTTCCTCATCATCCAACCTCACTGCACATTCCCTGACTTCATTTTTCTCGAAGACCATAATTTTTATACTCCCCCACAGTCACCTTTAGATTCCGTTTCTTACACACTCTACTAGACTCATTCACCAATCCTTGCAGATCCCCTTCGTCTTCACATAACAACACAGTATCATCTGCAAATCAACAGTACAGGAAGTTCCCAAATGCTGCCCTCTCTCATTAGGGCCGCCCCGATATCCACTGCTTTACCTTGCATCTCTTTTATGGCCTCATCCATATACATGATGAACACCCACTGAGACATGACACATCTCTGTTTCAATCCAACATTCAGAAAAAATCACTCAGTTCGCTCTCCACATGCACTGCAGCTTAAGTACCTTCACACATACGCTTCACGGCATTCAGCAACTTCCCTTTTACTCCATATATTCTTAATATTTTCCACATTCCTTGTCTACCCACTCCGTCATATGCTTTCTCAAAATCCACGAGGGCAGCAAACAACTTCTTTGCCTTCTCCGGAAACTTGTTCACTGAAGACCTGAGGATGAATATCTGATCTGCACAACCTCTTCCCTTCCTAAAACCTCTCTATTCTTCTCCAACTAATTCCTCTGTTATTTCCCTAACTCTGTCAATAACTATCCTACCATATACTTTTCCTATTACACTCAGAGGACAAATGCTCCTATGTTTACCACACACATCCTTTTCCCATTTTCCTTTGTACAGGGGAATAAGTATACCTGACTTCTAATCCCCCGGGACTCTATCTTCCTCCCAGGCCAATCTTATCCTCCGGGACTCTATCTTCCGCCCAGGCCAATATGCACGTCTTCCACATTCATTCTACCACTCTGTCTCCTCCATGCTTCAGCATTTCGCCACACACTTCATCAGTTCCTCGGGCTTTCTCCATTCTGACTTCCATCATTGCTTCCACTACTTCCATCCTACAGATCTTTTCCTTTCTTCTCACCCCCCTCCTTCTCCCAGCCATTCCCCCGCCACTTATTCTTGCATTACTCACATTATCATGTTAAAGTTTCTTAAAGTGTTATCTCCATCTGCTCATTTTTTCTCCGTTCTCCACTAACAATCTACCATTTTTATCATTTACTCCCGTGCTAACTTCTTTATCACCCTGTCTAACCCTTTTTTCCTCTTTCCGGAATATTTTCTTACAATTCCCTTCACTTTACACTCAAATTCCTTCCAAATTCCTCATCCACTCTCTTTTTTCTCTTATTTTTTCACCTCTCTCTTCCTCTCTATATGTAACTCTCCCTTACGTCTCTCATCTTTCCTCATGCCTCTGCTTCCCATCCAGTCACTATGTGCATTCTTCTTTTGCACCGCAGCTTGTCTCACCTCTTCATTCCACCATTCTGTTCCTTGCACTACCTTTCGTCTTCTCTTCATCCCACACACCCATGCTGCACATATTTCTTCTGTGATTATCTTGCACACACCTACCACTTCCCCCATCTGCTCCAAATCATATTTACCGTCACTCCTCCACTTTTCGCTTATATTCAGCCTTTCTTCAATCCTCTCGCAAACTTTATACCCTCTTTGTATGGACCACTTTGTATGGACTACTTCCTCTTTTCCTTCCCTCTTCCTATTCATTCTTTGCACTTGAACCTTGACTTTCATTCCCCAATCTCTGTATGCTATTCCATCCATTACGTACCTTCTCATCCATACACACATAATCAGTCATTGCCTTCTGCTCATTCACCACCCACCCTGTTCATAAATTGCCACGTATACCTGTGGATCATATTGTGCCTAAAGAGGGTATTGGCTATCACCAAACCCTTCCTCACACAAATGTCCACTAGACCACTGCTATTCTCATCCACTTCCGCAGGCACAACCCACTCACTAACTACTCCATCCATCTTTACAATCCCTCCATTTCCATTCATATCTCCAGTCAAAAACACCCTCATTCCTTTCAAACTTTTCCATGCACGCCTCCATATTTGCCCAGAGCTCTTCTTTCACTCTGCTTGCACGATATTGCACTTAGGCGTACACACACACACACACACACACACACACACACACACACACACACACACACACACACACACACACAATCGCCCACGTTTGTAATCCTACTTTCAATCTTACCCACACAGATCCTAAACCAACTGATCCATACTCTCTTATATTCTCCTTCCATCTCGCACACAACATTACATACTGTCTTTCTTTGCCTTCTCACTCTTACCTACACCCGCGCATATATCCCATCCATACTTCTACCCTTTCACACTCTCACCTCTCCAGTTAGTCTCAGTTAATCCACATACGTACATTTTGGCACCCTCAAGCACCTGCATAATCCCTCTCTGTTTCACCTTATCATTCGCACCCCTTACATTCCATGTTGCAATCAGTACCATGTTCTTTGTTCTGTCCTTGGTCGTCAGCAGTTCGTCAGTCCTGGTCCGAGCCTTCTTGTTTGTATTTGAGTTAGTTGTTTTCCGGGGAGGAGCACTGACCCTCCGCCAACCCACTTGTTGACACGGAGACAATTGATGTTTGGTTATAAGTTTACCTCCCAGCGTTTTAAATGATTACCTGGTTTACAGGAAATCATTTGGCTTGGCACTCAATGTATAGGTATCCTGAAATACAGTAACACTACACTGGGTGGATGATAGATGTTTCCACCGACCAAAATGATAATCTACCCGAAAATCCTCGATAGTAGGAATAAAAAAATAAAGGCCCTGCATCCCCTCTACAGTACTTCCTCGTAATTATCACCATATGCTAGTGTTAATGTATTTTTGTTACTTAGTATTCGAGAGAGAGATGACAGTGCTACACCTAGTGTAAGTGAATAAGGTCATACATACTAACCATCTTTCAGGATGTGTGTTTCGGCGTTGTGGGTTCCAGGAGTAGACTTAAGACCTGAAGACTTGAAGACGTCCCAAAGCAGAGTTTTAAGTCTGCATTTCGTTCGCTGGTGGGATGACTTGGTGGACACGGTGATTCCATGCCAGGACAAAGTGAAGCGGTCAGCGCTCTATAACAGAACATGGGAACAGTAATGAATTCTGTGATCAGCAGAAAAACGGGAAGTCATGACAGTATTAAGAAGTCAGCAGTTACGTACAAAGGAAAGCGAAGAACAACGGACCTAATAGTCCTCTAGGGGATGCTTGTCACAGAGAAGACTATGACTAAGATCTCAACTTCCCTGAGTTTATTAAATGAAAAATAAAACAAGAAAGCATCCCTTTACCCACCAAATTTTTCAGTCAAAGGCGTCAGAAAATAGTGAGAGGGAGCACTTTGAAGCATAGAAAAAACTAATGGGGAATTCATGGGAAAGATTGAAAGACACAACTATCCAGCACTACCACTGTTACTACTGTTTCAGTCGCTACTACTAGTACTACTACTACTACTACTACTACTACTACTGCTATTATTGTTCCTTCTACTACTACCGCTACTACAGCAACTACTACTACTAGGATGAGTAATGTACTTTATTGTTTTGATTTTGGATTAATACGGATTCTAGTGCTTTGGATATTTATAACAACACTTGCAAGTGATTGTATAATACTGTAGGCAGGGATCATCCTGACAAATTCATTAGTAATATACAGGGTTCAAGCATGAGGGGAGGGGGCAACGGTGCATGTTTCCTCAAGCCCGGTAAGCTGGGGGGGGGGGGGGCAGGAGCTTTGAGGTAACCGGTTTCTATACTATCCAAAATACATCTGAATTTAAAAGGTGTTCCAATACTACTACTACTACTACTACTAATAATAATAATAATAATAATAATAATAATAATAATAACAACAACAACAACAACAATAAAATATGCAGTGCAATATATTTATGTGATAGCAGCATCTGTTTACAACCCGGCAGCGCAGCAAATTGATAATCTCGACAGATGGTCGTGAATGTCGGAACGTGGAAAGTTGGATACGCTGATTCTGTTCCTTTGCTAAAGTGATTAATGCCAGTTATTTTGTACTATAATTTATCAAACTAACCCACTAACCATGGGTGGTGCTGCATTACTCTTAAAATAAATAATGAGCAACGGCTAACAAACTGGTAAATGTTTATGTTGTTGCAGGCTTGGCTTTAATCCTTCAACTCCAGACTCCATGATCTGTCGTCAGCATGTGTGTCAATACGTGCATAGATTAGGATTAAAACAACGCAAAGACCGAAAAGATATAGAAGCGTGGGTAGCAAAGGGGAACCAGATATTCATTTCTTTTTTTCCAAAACATTGAAAGTTTTACCAAATCTAAAACTGTTTCTGAGTCAAATTAACCCTCTACAAGCCAACCAAATCCTGTAAAACTTCACCCATATGGAAATAGTTTCTGATTCTTACTTAACAGATTTAGACCGGAAAATTTTTGCAGATAATAAATCAGATGATACCAAGGAAAAATCCAGTGACCTTTCTCATGCTCAAGAACAAGATCTAAAAGACGTTGGATTATTTCTTACTCACATTACAGACATCCTGAGGCAAAAACCAGTACTGACTGAGGTACCGAAAAGTGAGGGAACGTTAGCAATTGAAAAGGAAGTGCCTAAGGATATAGGCGGCATTTCATTCCCGAAGATCTTTCTTTCTCTAAGTCATCAAATAACGGAGAAAAATATGCAAGTGATTGGCTTGTATGGACCAAAGTTAACAACAACAATGCCCTGCACTGTTTCCCATGTTTATTTTCTTTAGTAGAAAATTTTGGACAATTCAACCTACTAAGAAAAAGGGAAGGCCACTCACCATCCATGAAAAAAAAAAAAAAAAATACACAAGACTTCCAGAACATGAACAGAGATTAAATCATACGGTCGCTACTGGAAATGAATCAGAAATAGAAAGTCTCTTGCAGGGCATGATATAGACAGTGAAATACAGATACGGTACTGAGTGACTCTGAGCACTGGAGGGCAATTATAAGGAGATTGGTGGACGTAACTTTGCACTTTGCATCAGGAGGATTACCACTTCAGGGAGACACGAATTTGGTAGGTGAACTACATAACTGTAATTTTCTAGGAACATCAGAACTACCAGATTGATATGGCACAGTAATCTGTGAACATATGACAAAGATGAAAAAGAATCAAATTGATGGCAAGACTATGCAAGGACATCCTCATTACTCGCCATGGTAAAGTCAGAATGAATTTATTATTTGGCAAGGCTGTTTTAAAGGCTATATTTAAAGAGCGAGAGAGAGGAATCTACTATCATATTATTGATGATTCAACTCCAGATGTGTCTTCATTGTGAGCAAAATGATTTGATTCTAAGGTTTGTGATTCAAGATCATGATTCTAGCAAGTCTGAAATTCGTGAGAGGTTTCTTGACTTTATTGATTTTCACAAGAAACCAGGCGAAGAGATGAGACATGTTAGTTTCAAGGCTAAATCACTACAGGATTCCTTTTAATGAATGTCAAGGTCAGGGACATAACAATGGAGCAAATATGTCAGAAAAAGTTAAAGTGTCCAGGAATACATACTCAAAAAAAAAAAAAAAAAATCTTATGAAGTATTCCCCTGTGATGCTCACAGCATAAATTTAACTAGAGATCCTGCAGCAGCCTTGTGTCCAGCCGTTATCACAGTTTTGGGCTATATTCAACACCTGTATTTGTTTTTCAGTAGTAACCCCTCCAGGAGCAAAGTGTTCAAAAATGAACGTACCTGATTTCTTCACTGCCAATCTAACACTCACTGGAGTGCAAATTTGTATTCTTACAGTTTGGATAAAACAAGAGAAATTTCAAGTACGTCACATGAGATGCATTCAGGAGTGATGTCTTCGAAATCATATTTGAATTCATTTCCTTGTCTTGTTTTGGCATCATGATGGTTCAAGTGCTTTCAATCACTGATGAAAGAAATAATAATCTAGTCACAAGGAATATCATTTGAAACTGAAATCTCTCTCATCTCTGATCTCTGTGGAGGAAATAAGGCAGCTGAGGGACAAGTGGCCTTGCATTTTAACAGACACGTCGAGTTGTACCCAGAATGGGAATATCACCCGAGCTTCCAGAAGAGAGAGTAAGGATGTATAAAGAGTTTCAGGACGAAGTCTTGCATGCTACTGATGCTTGAAGTGAAAGTGCCAAGTCATTGGCCAATAAATCGGATAAGGAGTATGATGACAGGGTGGATGCATTCTATTGTACTTTATGTAGTTACTGATTTGGAACACAGATTTCAGGCAAAGAAAAGTATATGTGCCACTTCTAGATCACTGTTAAACTATCTGACTTTGGAAAATTATGAGCTTGAAGCTGCCTCAAAAGGCCTATCCCAAAAATACTCCTCTGATCTGGCAAGTAACGTTATTAATGAAAGTAACAAGTGGAGAAAAATATTTAGGTCAACATTTCAATCAGATTCAGACCTAGCCACTCTTACTTTGCTTATGTAAATTTACAGTAAGAAGCTTCAACCAGTTTTTGGTGAAGTTTGCAATGCAATTCGAATTTTCTGTACACTACCTGTTACTGTTGCTGAAGCTGAAGAGAGTGTCAGTGAAATGGCCCTTATAAAATCATACAGGTGCTCAACAATGGGCCAAGAGCGTGTGTCCCAACTGTCACTCATTGGAATAGAAAACTCACTTGCAAGAAGCATTGATTTTAGTTATGTTATAAATGAGTTTGCTGCCAAGAAGGCAAGGAAGGTGAAATTACCAATAAGTTGCCATATAGAGACTCACTTTATATTGCACGAGTATTCTGATTGAATTTAGTGTTCATTTCATATGAGACTGGTACATATAAGACATGGAATGTGAAATTATAAACAAGTCGCTATATAAGGAGATTGATTTTAGTGTTTACTTGGTGATTGTTCTCCTAGTGTCTTACGAGTAGCTTCAGGTTAATACTGTACTGATTATGTACTTTAGAATGTTTGTTTCATATCACTGACTTCTATGTAGCTTCTTTATTATAAATTGTCCACAGTGAACTTGAACATTAGATTTATCTCCAAGCTGATACATTGACATTTATTATTTGTTAATTTTTCAAGCTGATGCAGTAATTTGATTTTTAAAAAATTAGTACCAGTAAAACTTTTCTAACAATAAGTGGGTGAACAGAGTAGGCTACATTTGTTTATTGTTAACTTTTTCTTCATACTGAAAATTTTTTTTTTAATCATTGCAAGCAAAAATAATGTCAGTAACATTAAAAAAAAAAAAAAAATCAGTATCTGATACTTAACTTTTGCATTAATATTCTGTGTAGTTATTTTTAGAGAAAATTTCCCAGTATATAAAGAGCTGAAAAGACAGAGTTAAATATATATATATATATATATATATATATATATATATATATATATGATACCAGTACATGGGGAAATAGAGGGGAGACTGGGGAGAAAGGGGGCCCGGGGTCATACTCAGTACCAGGACCCAGCTGTTGAATGCATGGGCCTGATGATATATTTATAGAAAATTAAATAATTGGATTTGATTATTTGTCACTGACTACTCATATCTGTATTCTTTGCAACAATGTTATGACTAATATGTGCTCTGGAAGGCCTGAAGAAGAATATAATACTGTTGCTTCTGTTAAGTGGAATTCTTTATCAGTGTCAGAGATTGGAGACATTGACAGTTTGGCATGCCAGCAAATGAGTAGTTTGTACCTCGGCCCTTTACTAGCGTGCGTTACTACACTCTCATACCACGCATAACATCTGGCTTGGACAGCTGAGATATATAAACCTAATTGTTGAGCAGGTACTCATGCATCATTGGCGTATGAAATGAAACATGTTAAATCCAACAAAGATAAAGTTACTCTTGGATGGAACTGTCAGGTAAAATGCCATCATTAGAAGGCTCATAATTGTTTTCTTCGGTGGATAAATAAAGGAAAGCAAAGCAGTGGTACTCAGTATGAAGATATGGTGTAATAACGATAAATATTCTAAGAGAGCTTGATTTTTTTTTTTTTTTAACAATCTTTAAATGTTATGAAAAAGTTTACCTTAAAATGAAAATAAAGTTTCTGGAAGGAAAAAAGAAAAGAAAAGAATAAAAACTAATATGATTGAAGGTGAGTGTACTGGAAGAAGCATATTTTTACTCAAAAATTTTTAAATAACCAATATACCAGTTACACTTCTCTTCAAGGATGAGATGGAGCGATGTAGTGGAGAGGTATATGAGAGAGAGGGTTTTGAGCTGGGAGCAGGGTAGTGAAATGGCGTTGGACAGGGCGACATGGAGGCGATTTGTTTGTGGCCACCCCTTACCGGATTAAGGCTCTGGCAATAGATAGATAGATAAATATACGAGTTATCCATTGAAAGAGAAATGTTTAAATTAAACTGATGTTAAAGTAGGTTAATAAGGAAAAGATGCTTATGAGAATTTCAGATGTATCACTCAGCATAATTTTCTATCTATCTATTGCCAGACGCCTCGATCTCGTAAGGGGTGGCCACAAACAAATCGCCTCCATGTCGCCCTGTCCTCCTCCATTTCACTGCCCTTCCCTCAGCTTACACCCCCTCTGTCATATACTTCTCGACTTCATTGCTAAACCTCATCCTTGGCCTGCCCCTCCCTCTCCCTCCCTCCTCCTGTCTCACATACACTCCTCGTTAGTCTCTCGCCCTCCATCCTCTACACATTGCTAAACCACCTCACTGTATTTCTCCGAATGCTATTTATCATATCCACATCACACTACACTACTCCTTCCCTTCCTCGTTTGTCAGTCTGTCTCTCCATGTCACTCCACATACTCCTCAGAAATAACCCGTTGTCGCCCGCCTTTAGCAAGACGGAGCGATAATGTTTTTGTCCGCGTTTGTGTGTGTGTGTGTGTGTGTGTGTGTGTGTGTGTGTGTGTGTGTGTGTGTGTTACGATTATATCTCACGAACTGCTTGAGCTATCAATATGAAACCCTCAGGGTATCAAGATAAGGCCACAATCTTGGACGAATTCAAAAATGGGCACTCGGGGTCAAGGTCAAGGTCACTAAAATGGCTGCTAAAGGTCAACTAGTTTCTTGAATATGGATTGGCTTTTTGTGGAACGCGGTGACTGAATTCCGTTGGGTTTTGCGAATTTTCTTCACATTTGGTTTGTAAATAGCTTGTAACTTAGTCAATAGCATATTCTTGCGGCCGATTAGCATTTGGCTCCCGAATGCTATTCTTTCATTTCCACTGCTCTTACTCTTGACTTGCATCTATCCAGCAAGGTCCAAACTTCACTTCCATACTTTAGAGTTGGTATCACAATACTATCATGCAGCAACGTTTTTACTCACATGGTAACTTAGCTGTTTCTTATCACTGCATTCAAAGAACCAGCAATGTTTCTTCCTTGTTGGACCCTTTCATGCACTTCATCTTCCATACTTCCACCTTAACTCATCACCCTGCCCAAGTACCGAAATGTACTCAGATTTTCCATTTCCTCATCATCCAACCACACTGGACATTCAGTGACTTCATTTCTCTCAGAAGCCATAACTTTACTCTTCCCTATATTCACCTTTAGATTCCATTTCATACACACTCTCCCAAACTCATTCAACAAGCCTTGCAGTTCCCCATCACCTTCACTTAAAAATACTGTATCATCTGCAAAAAACAGTACAGAAAGTTTCAAAATGCTGCCCCCTCTCATTAGGGTTGCTACAACGTCGACTGCCCTACCTTGCATCTCTTTTCTAAGCCCATCGATATACAGACTGAACAATCATGAGAACATCACACATCCCTCTTGAAATCCAATATTCAGATAGAATAATTCACTCAGTTCACTGTCCGCATGCACTGAAGCCTAAGCATCCTCATAAATACTCTTCACGGCAATCAACAACTTCCCATTTCCTCCATAAATATTTTTAGTATTTTCCACATTCCTTGTCTATCCATTCTATCACATGCTTTCTCCAAATCCATGAAGGCCGCATACAACTTCTTTCCCTTCTCAGGAAACTTGTCCACTAAAGACTAAAGGATGAATATCTGAACTGTACAACCTTTTCTCTTCCTAAAACCTCCCTGTTCTTCTCCAACTAACTCCTCAGATATATCCCTAACTGTGTCAATACATATCCCACCATAGATTTTTCGTGTTACACTAAGAAGACAAATGCCACTATGATAAACACACACTTCTTTTCCCCCCCTTCCTTTGTACTGGGGAATAATTATTACTGACTTCCAATCATCCAGGACTTAGCCTTCATCCCAGGCTATCTTGTACATCTCCCATACCCAGTCTAGTACCATCTCTCCCTCATGTTTCATCATTTCACCACACTTTTCATCATCTGTGGCTTTCCCAATTTTAACTTTCTTCATTGCTGCCATTACTTCCATTCTACTGATCTCTTCCTCCCTTTTCACCTCCCTCCTTCTCCCAGCCATTCCCCAGTCACTTATACTCGCATTACTTTCATTCTCTGTGTTTAAGAGTTCCTTAGAGTATTCTGTCCATCAGCTAATTTTTCTTCTTTCTTGACTATCAATCTACCATTTTTATCTCACTTCCCTACTACCTTCTTTTTCACCCTTTCTAACTCTCTTTACCTACTTCCAGAACATTTTCTTACATTCCCTCCACTTTTCACTCAGATTCCTTCCAAGTTCCTTGTCCATATTCATCTTGCTTTCTCTTACCAAGTTTTTAACCTCTCTCTTCCTCTCTGCCTACAACTATCTCTTTCGTCTCTCAACTTCCTCCATGCCTCTGCTTCCCATCCACTCCTTATATGCTTTCTTCGTTTGCGCCATAGTTTGTCTCTTCATTTCGTCATGGTGTTCTTTGCAACCCCTTTCGTCTTCTTTTCGCCCCGTATACCACCTCACATGCTGCACAGATTTCTCTGTAAATATCTTGCACACACATTCCACCTCCTTCATCTGCTCCAAATCAGTTTTACTCAGTTGCGCCTTCACCTCTTATATTCTCCCCTTTTTCGATCCTCTTGCAACCTCTGCACGCTCCATGTATGGACTACTTCCTGCTGTCCTTCCCTCCATCTATTCCTCCATTGCATGTGAACTTTGGATTTCACCACCACCAAGTGGTGGTCAGAAAGTCCACTCCCCCAATCTCTGTATGGTTTTGTATCCATTACATACCTTCTCATTCTCTCATCCACATACACATAGTCAATCGTTGCCTTCCGTTCATTCAGTTCGCCACCCACCCTGCTCATCAACTGCAACGTATACATGAGGATCATTTTGCGCCTGAAGAGGGTATTGGCTATCATCAAACCCCTCCCCTCACAATTGTTTACATTCTCACCCATTCTGCAGGCACACACCACTTACCAACTACTCCATCGACCTTCACATTCCCTACTTTTCCGTTCACAGTTCCGATCAAAAACACTTCTTCACTTCTCTCAAACTTTTCCATGCACACTGCTATATTTGCCCAGAACTCTTCTTTCACTCTGCTTGCACGATTACTGTATGCATTGACGTAAAGACACACACGCAATCGCCCACGTTTGCATTCCCACTTTCAATCTTACCTACACAATCCTTTAATCAACTCATCCATACTCTCTTATATCTTCCTTTCTTCTCTTGCACACAAGAATACCTACACCCTCATTTGCCCTCTCATTCTCACCTACTCCTGTGCATGTACAGCTCCGGACAGATGAAACGGCTACACCCCATCCACCAGCGACTTGGTTTGGGTCTCAGTGGTTCTGGTAACAGTTGCAGGTGGAGGGAGGGGGGATGTGGGAGGGTGAGGAGGGGAGAAATGCGGGCGGAGTTATATAGGGGGTAGTGTGGGAGGGTGAAGAAGCAGCACAGTCTGGCTGGTGGGAGGGGGAGACGAATGGTTGGGTAGCGGAGACGAGAGTCTGCTGGAGGGTAAGACAGGTGAGTGTGATTAGATGAAAAGAAATTACAAAAAATGAATTATTATAATATTTGCTGCATATATTGCATTTTATCTACTAAATAAAAATACTGTCTATTATTCACCACCGTATTTGGGTATCCTACTCATTATTATTATCCTTTGGATATTAGGCAATAAATAAAGATATTGGACGGTCTTTCGGACCCGAACCAATTTTTTCATAACTTTTTTCTTCAGCTATTTCCGTATTCCTATTATCCCTCGTGCTTGAAGTCCCCCTTTTTATCACTTTCTCCTACGCCCTACATTTTTTTTTTAGGCATAAGGCAGTTTAACTTTCTCTTTAAATAACCATATCTCAACAAATATTCTTTTCATTAATCTATTTAATTACCTGTTTTCTTTCAATATGCATTTGTCTAATAATGGGTGTTACACCTTAATTGGCGCCGCTGTTTGACGTTTTGAATAAATTTGATCTAAATTTACGCATATATTGCAGTCTCTCTCAAGTAGGCTGGCAACCTCACACATCCTCCCCCCTGCTTTCTCCTTCTCTCGCTATCCGTTCCCTCCTTTCCTTTTGTAGTACTGTTTATCTATTCTTTCTCATATTTTTAACCTCATTCCTTCTTACAAACTTTTAGTGCCATAGGAATTTCTCCCTTATCACCTACAGTCCTACTACATGAAAGTGGAAAAAACTGCCATCGGGAAAAGAATAACTGGAAATTTATGGCGAAGGTTACGATATTAGTTATTTAGAATGAAAGTGTTGGCACATACGCATTCTTGACGTGATTATCGCAGCTACAGCATTTCGCCTTCATAAAACAGAAGGACTATAGGTTTCATGCATTACCTCCTTACGTCAAGCATTACTGTGCAGAACGCCATGTATAACACATTAAGGACCACAAGGACAGTACTGGTAGTCATCGTGATTCTCATGAATCTCTCCATAGGCTATTGAAAAACAGTGCTTTATGCTCAACTTCAGAATTATGTTCTCATCATGGCAATGATAGGCAAAGATAATAAAAACAATATATACAACCAAATTATCATTTATTATACAACAAAGCTCAAACTGCCTCCGTGCTACCTGAAAAAAATTAAATACCTGATCATATATATATATATATATATATATATATATATATATATATATATATATATATATATATATATATATATATATATATATAATCATACAGGCTCTACACTTATGAAATTTAACATCGAGGAACCCTATATGCCCAAAGTAATTTCCTCTGCTTGGACTGACGTTGTAACGAAACTGGTTGTCCCCCTGCAGTAATTATTAATATATTTTTATGGTCATGTATGACTGAATAGTTTAGTTTATACAAGCGAAAACCTCAGAAATAATACCGAGTATTATTCCTTCTCCAGCAGTTGCGCCTTCAGTG
This sequence comes from Coenobita brevimanus, assembly GCF_032717465.1. Classification (NCBI taxonomy): domain Eukaryota; kingdom Metazoa; phylum Arthropoda; class Malacostraca; order Decapoda; family Coenobitidae; genus Coenobita; species Coenobita brevimanus. The sequence goes on from NC_137031.1 coordinate 28,934,801, forward strand.
ACACACTTCCAAAAATCCTCTGGCTTGTCAACATAACGTTTGCTAGGGTCCTGTGATGCAACCCTGCTTCGTGCAATACTCTTCTCATAGTCTTTTCGCTGATATCATGGTCTGTGCATCGGTTTCTGTGGCGTGTAGTGCAACATGGTGGTTTCCGTGTGGTAGGTTGCCATGCTAGTTAGTGTCCTCTGCTTTACCCAATAAATTTTAGATCAAACAGTGTTGTTCATGGTGTAAAATATATATATATATATATATATATATATATTGATAGATATATATATATATATATATATATATATATATATATAGGATCATGTATTTAATTTCTTCAGGTTACATGTGATTGTCTGAGCTGGTTACACCCTTGAGACTGCAGCACGAAGGCAGTTTGAGCTTTGTTGTATAATAAATGATAATTCGGTTGTATAAATTGTTTTTATTATCTTTGCCTATCATTGCCATGATGAGAACACAATTCTGAAGTTGAGCATAAAGCACTGTTTTCAATAACCTATGGAGAGATTCATGAGAATCACGATGACTACCAGTACTGTCCTTGTGGTCCTTAATGTGTTATACATGGCGTTCTGCACAGTAATGCTGGACATAAGGAGGTAATGCATGAAACCTATAGTCCTTCTGTTTTATGAAGGCGAAATGCTGTGGCTGCGATAATCACGTCAAGAATGCGTATCTGCCAACACTTTCATTCTAAATAACTATATCGTAACCTTCGCCATAAATTTCCAGTTTTTCTTTTCCCGATGGCAGTTTTTTCCACTTTCATGTAGTAGGACTGTAGGTGATAAGGGAGAAATTCCTATGGCACTAAAAGTTTGTAAGAAGGAATGAGGTTAAAAATATGAGAAAGAATAGATAAACAGTACTACAAAAGGAAAGGAGGGAACGGGTAGCGAGAGAAGGAGAAAGCAGGGGGGAGGATGTGTGAGGTTGCCAGCCTACTTGAGAGAGACTGCAATATATGCGTAAATTTAGATCAAATTTATTCAAAACGTCAAACAGCGGCGCCAATTAAGGTGTAACACCCATTATTAGACAAATGCATATTGAAAGAAAACAGGTAATTAAATAGATTAATGAAAGGAATATTTGTTGAGATATGGTTATTTAAAGAGAAAGTTAAACTGCCTTATGCCTAAAAAAAAAAATGTAGGGCGTAGGAGAAAGTGATAAAAAGGGGGACTTCAAGCACGAGGGATAATAGGAATACGGAAATAGCTGAAGAAAAAAGTTATGAAAAAATTGGTTCGGGTCCGAAAGACCGTCCAATATCTTTATTTATTGCCTAATATCCAAAGGATAATAATAATGAGTAGGATACCCAAATACGGTGGTGAATAATAGACAGTATTTTTATTTAGTAGATAAAATGCAATATATGCAGCAAATATTATAATAATTCATTTTTTGTAATTTCTTTTCATCTAATCACACTCACCTGACTTACCCTCCAGCAGACTCTCGTCTCCGCTACCCAACCATTCGTCTCCCCCTCCCACCAGCCAGACTGTGCTGCTTCTTCACCCTCCCACACTACCCCCTATATAACTCCGCCCACATTTCTCCCCTCCTCACCCTCCCACATCCCCCCTCCCTCCACCTGCAACTGTTACCAGAACCACTGAGACCCAAACCAAGTCGCTGGTGGATGGGGTGTAGCCGTTTCATCTGTCCGGAGCTGTACATCATCCATACTTCCACTCTCTCCTTCCCAATTTCTTTTTTTATGTGTCCGACTCTGGGCAAAGGCTTCAGGGCCTATTTCTCGAGGGCAGTGGCCTATCCCAAGGCCTAGTAGTCATCCTACACCTCCACATATCACCACTTCGGCCCTAACGCCCACCATCCATTTTGAATATAGGCTAAGGCTGTTTCTTACAGGACAGGTGTACTGGTATTAGCGGGGGTATTTTTTCGACATATTGGCGTATCTTCTGGTGGGTCAGAGAAGTCAGCTTCTATGAAATCCTAATCCTTAACCCACTGCGTGCTGGCTATTTTTAGCCCGATGGGTCACCCCAGTGCCGGCCATTTTTCGACCTTTTATTTTTGGCTAAAATGATAGATTTTGATGTGGAAACAACGAATTTCGCCATTAAAATGCTCACCAAGGCTCAGAAATGAGTTTTATTGAGTCCTGCATACTCATGTACAGGTATAGCCACTCTCACGCTCACCACGTACGAGAGAGAAAGCCGTTTTCTACATAAGGTGTACTCAGGTATTTATGCTGGGAAAGTACAGCAATGTTCAATACACTTTTCTTATTACTTATTACTTCAGCATCTATCACAATTTGCGTGTCTTTCTCACTGTGAATGCATTATCTTACACTTACTTTGAAGATAGGTACAACCTGACTTCATTATGTACAGTCCTGGCACTTACAAGAAGGTATTTACAACTTGACTTCACTATATAGTCCTTACATTTAAAAGAAATACTTACAACTTACACTTACATGAAACTATTTACAAAATGTCTTCTCTATGTCCAGCATTGGGTGAGGCACACAGGCAGAGTGAGGCAGAGCGAGCGTGAGGGGGGGAGTGAGTGAGTGTATGGCCCTGACAGCCTGGGGGATTGTAGAGAAACAGTTACATGCCTGCAAATTTTTACCTGCGTATCTTGAAAAATGCAGTCACAGAGAAGTTTTTTATTTTAAACCGTTTTAAAATGGCACTGGCACTGGCCGTGGAATTATGTCTGACCATTTTAAAATGGCAATAGCATGCGGCGGGTTAAACCATTCCCTGCTCCAGCCGGGATTCGAACCTGGGTCCATTAGGACTGCAGGCTGTCTCTCTACCGATTCAGCCATCATCTCATTTAGTCTCAGTTAATCCACATATGTCTGCTTTTGCACCCTCAACACCTGGAATGGCTGCGAGAAGGCAGATTTGATTTGATTAACTTATTACTCCCGAAGGCGACAAACCTAGTACAGTGCCATGCAGCCATATGTGAAGTGAGTACAGGGGAACTCATGCCACGCAGGACACGCTTTCGAGCTATAACAAATTAACACCCACCAAAGTGTGGATGATGCATGAGAATAACATCTAGGTTAACATCTTCCAACAAATGTTTACAAGTGTCCACCAATGTGAGTCTGTGTGGTATTAAATCAGAGACAAGAGGACACTGCAGGCAATAATGGTCAAGGAAGTTGACATTGGGTGCATCACACAGCTTACAGGAGGAGAAATGAGGAGTGTTGCCTGCCCCAGCCACCTGCCACACAAGTCGGTAGCCCAGTCTGAGGCAGGCACACACCATGTTATGTTGACGAACCATAAGACCACTGCGATGATATCTGTTGAGACAAGAGAGAAAGTAGTCATAATGTTGGATGGACACACTGTGAGCCCTCTCAGCATTTCTAAGGTGGAGAATAGGGGAGCAGGCTGTTCTGCGTATTCTCTTCTTGTAGCAAGTGGGGGAGACATTAGTAGCATCCACAGTGGGTGGATCCAGTCCACAGGCAGTCCTTGCAAGGAGGTCAGCGGTGTTGTTGGCTATGAGACCAATATGAGAGGGAATCCACAGAAAGTGTACCACCAGCAAACAATCATGGGCAGTGGCCAATTGATGGAGTATCTGTGTAACGAGGTGTTGGTATGCAGGCCTGGGAGAGGAGAGGGCATGGAGGGCCGGCTGTGTGTCACAGATGATCAAGCTGCTGCTGTTCGTCCGTATTAATAAAGTAACTGCATCCAGGAGTCCATGTAGTTCGCAATATGTAGAGCTCGACGAGGTTGGCAGTCGACAGCCCAACCAGCCCCCTTGAGGTGGGTCCAGACTTGGGGAAAATACAGCACAGCCAGCACTGCCATCCTCCTGCAGGGAGCCATCAATGTAGATACTGTGGGCAGAAGGGAGGGAAGATGACAGCCTGGCGATGGTCTCCAAAGCTAGTTGTTTCTGAACATGAGGTAGGTCAGTCTTGGAGGCCGGAATGTGTGAAATAGCAAGCACAGGGGTCTACCAAAGTGGAATGCCATTGTCCACCTCCTCAGCAGGCGCTGGTACGTTGATGTTTAGCCGTCGGACAGTTGAACAAACAGTATTAACTAGTGTGAGGCCACCACTGCGAAGCAGAGGTCTTGGTGCAGTGGGATCAAGAGAAGACCGAATGATGTGAAAGTAGTGGGGAGAAAGGTGAGGAGAATGCAGGAACTTAAAGCTGAAGTATGTAACCACAGAGTATATTCTCTCAACAAGTGGTAGAAGGCTGAGTTCAAGTTGCATATTGACAATTCTGGTTGACCCAGGGCAGCCCAGGATGAGTCTCATTACTGCATTTTGGAACTTCTCAAGAGGTTGTAAGGCTGTTCTGGAAAGTTAACAAAGAGCAGGGGAGTGATAATCAACAACTGATTGAATGAACGCTATGTATATGGTTCGTGCTACAGGAATAGACGCCCCAGCAGCATAACTAGTGAGCCACTTGAGAGGTTTTAGGTGCCGCTGTAGCCAGGTCAGCACATCCTGAACAATCAGATGCACGAGTTGACTTGCAGGACTGGAGGGAGAAATCCGTACAGGCGCTCCCAGATAATGGTACTGTGTGCACAGAGGGATAACACAATCCCCAACAGAGAATACAGGCAGTGTTCTTGCTGGACGGGAAGTGAAGATTCTGGAGAGGTAATGAGGCCACATTTGGAAGCCGATTCGTGAAACAAGTGAAGGAAACGTTGCAGATCTGCAGGGGAATTTGTATGAATGCAGATGTCATCAGTGTAGCAAGTAATCATGGTTCCAGGGATGTCAGGAAGGAGGGTGAGTAGACAACTTGTGAGGATATTAAACAAAAAGGGACTAAGGACACCACCTTGTGGGGTACCAAGCTCGAAATCCTTAGCAGTGCTGTATGCATCCTTAAAAAGAACACGAGAGGACCTATTAGACAGGTAACCATATATCCATCGCAGCAGGTTTCCCTTAGCTCCAAAATCCACCAGTTGGTCGAGGATGATGTCTCTATTGGCGACATCAAATGCACTCTTTAAATCAGTGACAGCCAGTACACTGGTGGGGGATAGGAGGGTGTATAGCTCCATGAGGCAGTGATGTGTCCCTCGCTGTGGTAAAAAGCCGTACAGTCGGGGCGAGAGCTTGTCCTGCAGCCTAAACAAGAGTCTTGTAAGGAGGATGCGTTCCAGTACTTTACTGAAGCAGAAGGTGAGGGAAACAGGTCGGAATTTATCAGTGCCAGGTTTAGGAATAGGCACAATTGTACTGCGTGTCCAGGCTTGTGGTATGTATCCCAGGCGGATGCAAAGGTTGAACCGCTGGAGAAGGGGCTTACCAGGAAATTTCAGGAGGACACAGAGGACATAAAAAGTGATGCCATCATCACCTGGAGCCATTAACCTACCCCTGGCGAGAGCCCGTCGCAATTCAACATCAGTTATAATTACACCATCCTCATCGTCTGTTCTCAGTAAAACAGCGGTGAGACAGAGTGCACGAAAGTATTTCTGGGTGTATAGCACATTCTGTATATGTGTGGGAAGGGTGCAAGCCCGTGACTGTGCAGACCAGGCACCTACAAGATCCTGCGCATACTGTGCTGTACTGTGGTGGAGGACAATCGGGGGCTTAAAGAGAGAAACCTGTACTGTACTCAGGAAAAATCATCTGATAAATTACCAATATGTTGGTAATCGAACCTGGGACTCTCAGGTGATAGCCAGGTAGCATACCACTACACCATGACCAGGTAAATGTTAACTCACGTTGTCACAATCTTGTAACCAACGTCTCTCCGCCCCCACTGTGGGCATCAAGAGGATGTGTTAACCCCCTGGTACTCGGGCAAGTAGATGCTTTTAATCTACCCCAAGCACTTACAGCAAGTCAGAATGAAGAGAGAAATCTGGTCGTGGTGTAATGGTATGCTGCCTGGCTCTCACCTGAGAGTCCCGGGTTCGATTCCCAGCATATTGGTAATTTATCAGACTAGGGGGCTTCTTCTTAACAATCTTGTTGATAAGCCACCACATGGAACCAACAGTCGTTTGATGGTTGATGCTATCGGGTAAGTTTATGCCACGAATCCGTATAAACACAGTGCTGGAGAGCAACTAGATTTCCCTCAACAATCGATGCTGATGGAGACTCTCAGGGGAAGGTCGTCTTTGAAAGGCAAAACCGTCTTCCACCGCCTTCCTCTCTGCCTGTGCGATGCGACTATCCAGTGTCCAGGTGTGGGCATCATGATGGCGCGTAATGTGTGGTCTGCTGATATAATGGGTGTAGAAGTCATGCGTGGAGCTGACAAGTGATGAATACAACTTTTCAGGACAATGAAGGTTGAACATGGGAAGAAGGTTTGTCATATAGGAGATGTTTGTGGGGCAGTACTTGGGTGGGATTGCAATGCGAGTGCATCTGTGTACAGGAGATGGTGTAGCTGGGAGGGAATAATGAAGGCTGAGAGCAATGTGATCAGAGAAAAGCGCAGGGATAGATGAACATCTGACCAGGGACGCCACGAGGCTGGATGTAAGGACGTGATCTGGTGTGCCTCCTCGAGAGTGTGTTGCCCAACCGGTGTTCCAGCGGTTGAGCTGATTACGATGAATATACCCAAGAAGTTTAGTCCCGTTACGGTTAACGGTGGCAAAAAGGTCCCCCAAAGCAGGATGTCGGGCATTATAATCCCCCATGTATATCATGCCACGGATGGTGGGAGCTGGGAGAGCAGCTGAATTCAACCTGCCTGGCGCAGAATACACGTTGCACGACCGAATTGTGCCACTTCCAATGGTGACCTCAAGAAGCTGGAAGATTGTCTCATCGTCTACAGAGCTTTGGAGGAAACGGTGCTGGATGGAGGAGTGGACATACGTGACAAGTCCATTCCTAACTCGATGAATGTAAGAAACATAACCACTGAGAGTGGGTGCCTCTACCCCAAGTAGCGCACAACCAACAAAGGACTCCTGAATGCAAATGATATCCGGGCGGTATACATATCCTTTGAGTGCAGTAAGTTTAGACCGGTTAGTAACACCACAGGCGTTCCAAGAGATGACATGCAGATGTGCCATGTTACCGAACTTTGCCATGACGTTTGCGAGGGCCAGATAAGGAAGTGGTGGTGGCATGAGAAGTGCTACGCAGTATGCTACGAGGGGAAGACTCTCTGGGGGAGCATTCAGTCGTCCAATGGGATTGACAATGGAGTCCAGCTTCTCTGTAAGGGTGGTGACAGTCATAATGATGGCTTGTTGTGATTCAATCAGTGAAATTAATGTTGTCTCAAATGTGGCTTGCTTGCTAACCAAGCCATCAATGCGGGCTTCTATTGCATTGAAACGTGTCGTAACTGAGCTAATCCGAGTCCTGAGAGTGGCAACAGCATTGCGAAGTTCAGTGACTGCAGCTGAGTCCAAACTGACAGTGGAGGCAGGAGAAGTGGCAGTGCAGAGAGGTGGTGGTGGTGACACTAGTGGAGCCCCACCCTTTGCAATGGGGGCAGGGTTACCCCAGCATCTAGTGCAGCCATGCCAAACATTAACCCCTTCTTGGTGACATCGGGGACATTTCCAGTGTAAGGTATCTGGAGGTGGCGGGTTGGGTTGCATCGAGGCTGTATCAGAAGCAGGTGGAGGGGGTGAGGACACATCCGAGAGCCGTGTTGGCCAGAGTACTATGCACACCGTTCTGGTGCAGAGCAATACCGAGAGATGTGACCAATGCAGAGCATTGAAAGCACCACGGTTGCTCGTCCTTCATCTTGCAAAACTCACAAGGTGGGAGGCAGGGAAGGAAGCTGAAGGTGACAAGTGGTGGTGGCAAGTGAGGAAGGCTCCAGGTGACTACCAGCCAGTTGATGGGAGTGCCATTCTGGTGGAAACGTTGGGCTGATTAGATACCTGGCACCTCCTTGGACAATTTGGGATCAGTGCAGTCAGGATAACATGTAAACAGGTAAGTAGGAAACATGCAGGGCCTCTCAGGTGAGTCTTGAATTTACAAAGAAAGGGATAGGAACTCTCCTTTAGTTACGCTGTTTACAATGTCCCTGCAACGTCTGGAGATGTACACAAAACGGGAAGTGATTGCAGACATCTGGACCTCTGCTTGGGTTCGGTTAGGTGAAAAGCACGGTTGACCTCAGACAACCATCGAAGTTTGATGTCCACAGTTCAGTTGTCTTTGAATAAAAGCTTGATGTAGTCAGCCCCTGGGCGCGAACACTGGATAGGTAGAGGCAGAAAACAACGGCGAAACTTGGGGGGATTGAACAAGCTGCAGGAGGCGAGGAGTGTTGGATCCAAGGGCGTTTGCCCTCTGCAGAGGATCAGAAGTCTCCTGCCGGTTGGAGGATTTGGTAGGAGGGGATGAAGGCTCACTGTTGCTGTCCGAGGTCTTATGCACGGGGCACTTGACAGAGGAAGATGCCTGTCTGACGAGGTGAGGCGCAGCAGGTACAGATAGTCCTGGTTCCTTAGCTACTTCCCCAGCTAGCGAGACATTGCTACTACTTTGTGGTAGCTGTGGCCAGTCACTCTGAGTCATTTCATCCTCGTCATTCAGCGCCAGGTCGACTTCAGGGTCCTCGAGGGTGGCAGGGCTCAAGTACTCCATGCTGCTCACCTAGGCAGGTAGCAGGATGAGAGGGCATCAGCTTCACCAGCACAACAGAACAGACCAATGGTAGCAGGGGAAGTAGAGTGACTCGTCCATGACATCACACAGGTCGTACTGCGCATGCACAGAAACGAGAAAACCCGACCGGGGGGGGGCCCCGTCTCCCGTAATGAATTTTCCCCCCAAACTACAGGCTAAGTCCAAATACCAGAAAAACACAACCAACGGTGAAGTAAGCACTAGACCTTTATGTTGCTCCCTGCAACGACAGAAGGGTGTTGGAAGGCAAGGACCAGCGCCCAGGAATATGAGCCACAAACAGCAATGATTTGTTTATGTCTGGCCCTGTGGTGGCGAAAAGCCGCGAGAAGGCAGGATATGAGAAGGAAGGAAGAGATCGGTAAGGTAGAAGCAGTGGACTAAAAGATAAAGTCAAAATGGGGAAAGCCCCAGGAACTGATGGAGTGTGTGGTGAAATGCTGAAGCATAGGAGAGAGAGAGATGAATGGAAAGGTCTGGGAGGAACTAGAGTCCCGGTTGATTGGAGGTCAGGTGTAATTATTCTCCTTTACAAAGGAAAAGGAAAAAAGAAGTGCTAATCATAGGGGCCTTTATCTTCTTTGTGTAACAGGAGCGGTATATGGTAGGATTTTTATTGGCAGAGTTAGGGCAAATAACAGCAATTAGTTGGCGGAGAAAAGGGAAGTTTCAGGAAGGGAAGAGGTTGAGTAGACCAGATATTGAACCTAAGATGTTTAGTGGAAAATTTTATAGAAAATGGAAAGAAGTTGTATGTTGCCTTCGTGAATTTCGAGAAAGCACATGACAGAGTGGATAGACAAGGAATGTGGAGAATATTACGTGTATGTGGAGTAAACTGGAAGCTACTGAATGCCGTGAAGAGCATGAACGCAGCTGCAATGCATGTGGATGGTGAACTAACTAAATTTTTGTCTCTCAATGTTGGATTGAAACAGGGATGTGTCATGTCTCCATGCTTGTTCACTCTGTATATGGATGGAGTTATAAAAGATATACAAGGATGGGCAGTCGATATTAAAGCAGCCCTAATGAGTAAGGACAGCGTTTGAAAACTTCCTATTCTTTTGATTGCAGATGATACTGAATTGTTAAGAGAAAACGAAGGGGAACTGTAAGGCTTGGAGAATGAGTTTGGGAAAGTGTGCAAGAAACGGAATCTGAAGGTAAATGTAGGTGAAAGTAAAGTTGCGGTCTTCGAGAGAAATGATTTCACTGAATTCATTTAAGTACCTGCGTAGTATGGTGAGTAAGAATGGAAGTTTAGAGACTGAAGTTCTTGAAAGGGTACAGCAGGGAAGAAAAGGTGTTGGTGCCTTGAAAGCAGTGATGAGAAACAGAGAAGTGAGCATGGAAGTAAAAAAAAGTCATTGTGTGATAATATAGTGATACCAAGTGAAACATACAAAAGTGAAGCCTGGGCCTTGTTGGAAGGCCACAAATTAAAAGTGAGATAAGTGAAAATTAGTTATTTGAGAAAAAGAAAGTGGACATACATGGAGAGAGAGGATGAGAAGTGAGGAATTGAAGGAGCATTGTGCTGTGAGTATAGATGTAAGAAGAGAAAAAGTCAGGACAAATACACTGGGGTGGATTGGCCATGTGAAGATGGAGATTGAGAGACTAACGAGGCTAGTGTATGTGAGTGAGATGGAGGGGGAAGAGGGAGGGGGAGACCGAGGATGAGATGGGGGGATGGAGTGCAAAGGTATTTGAGAGAGGGGTGTGTGAGATAGGGGAAGGGCAGCGTACTGGCAGAGGACAGCGATATGGAGACGATTTGTTTTGGGCCACCTCGCACGGGGTTAAGGCGTCTGGCTATAGATATATAGACAGGTAGATGTCTTGAAACTGCAAACAAAGCAAATTGGTTTGTGTTTTGTAAAAAAAAAAATCAATTTGGTAAATAAAAAAAGATGATTATACACCTCCATGTGTTAGTTTGATACTTGACACTGTCGAGGATGCTTTACGACCATGTTATGGTGTTTATGATAACGAACAAGAACGTGTTGATTTGATATTAATGGATGAAGTGCTGTTTCATGAGAATGTGGATATGTTTATGACCAACTGATGATGCTTATTGGCCATTTGGTAGTGCTTATGACCATGTTGTGTGTATGACCATGACTGTGGTGATGCTTTTTACTATTTGATATTAATGATTAATTGGCGGTTTTAAGTACCATGAAGTGGTGTTCGTGACCATGTGGATGTATTTATGTCCACTGGGCAGTGTTTAAGACCATGTGATAGTGTTTGTGAACTTGTGCTAGTGTCTACGACCATGAGGTGAGCATTTTGACCATGTCATCGTGTTTAGGACCTCGACCATGACAACTGTATTTACAAAAATTGGTGGTTTATGGCATGTGGTCCAGTTAATAAACATGAGCTTATGATCATGGTTATAACCATCTAGTGATATTTATAACCATGTGGTGGTGTTTATAACCACGTCATTATGTTTAAGACTTATGTTATTGTACAGTTTGTGACCAAGAATAAGTGAATTATGATCATATTATTCTTATGACCTTTTTTGGTGCTTTAGGACAACGCGGTGGTCATTTTGACCGCGAGATGGTTGTTATGATCGTGTGAAGGTGTATGTGAGCAGACTGTGGTGTCTTATGGCCATGTAGTGGTACTTAAGGCAATGACTCAGTTCCGTTAATGACCCAAACCATGTGGTTGGGATTTATGACCATGGGGTTGGGATTTATGACCATGTGGTGGGATTTATAAACACGGTGTTTGATCATTATGTGGTGGGTGTGATCTCACGATTTTTTTTTTTTTTTTTTTTTTTTTTTAATGAACCAGCGATGTCAACAGACACGTCTTTGTGAGTATTTTCGAGTTGTTCGCTCTCATAATAAAATACGGAAAAAAAGTGGCGATCTGCATCGTCATCTTTGAGACGTCTCCTCTCATTTAAAAAAAAAAACAGCAGCAGAGCATCATTATAAAAATTTGTGTTGTTTACTATCGAGTTCCTTAGGTGTACTTATTTTAGCTTGGAAATTGATTATAGGCGAAACAGGCTTCTTATTCCTCGCTGTTGAACGGGGAAGGTGCAGAAGAGGGACGGCCTCCTGTAGTGGTATAGTTGGCTGAACAACTTCGTTAAGTTCTGACACGTGTAGGGTAGGGCCGTAGTTCTGGTAATAATGTGCAGTAAGAAATGTCATCATATGGTAATTATTTGTATTAGAGTCAACACCCACGTAACTGTGACAACCCCACGCTAAATGTCCTAATTCGAACTGGAGATACTAATAAAAAGGAAACGATGAAGCAGTGATATAAATAAATAAATAAACGTGTGGTGCTGTGTTAACACTGCCAGAAACCCAGTGGAGGTGTCGTACGGCGTTGCCATGGCTATCTAAAGCTTGGATCGTGAAACATTACACTGTTAATGCCCATTTCACAGCGGTGAATGGAGTGCACTGAATTTTAGGGAATACATGAATATGGGGAAAATACAAACCAACAATGGAGCCACTTATGTCAAACAATATTCGACATCAGTTGGTGAGGCAAGAGGAAGAGGAAGCGAGAAGGGATGAAGGAGACAGAGGAGGGAGGAAGAAGGGGTGGGGGGACAGAGGAGGGAGGGAGACGGGGAGTGGGAACACAGCAGGAAGGGAGTCATGAAGGAAGGGTAACAGTCGGGGCATGGAAACAAGTGGTGAAATAGCAAAGGATTGTTTCATTGATGGCCAGTTAAGTTAGTTAATTATATACCCACCATGAATGTCAACCATAATTATATCACAATCGAGAGCCATTTTCGTCATGAAATATTGACTGCTTCGTGATATTTCTTGCGTGAAATGCCTATGAAAGCGAAGGGCATGAGTAAACAGCAGGAGGAAGGGGAAACACGACAGGTGCAACAAAACACATGACTAACACGATATCGGACCACTAACGCTGTTATATAACTTATGATAAATTACTGTATCAGCTTATCAGTCTACAGTATATCCAGGGTTCCCAACCTATCTCTACCCATTACCCAGGTTTCCACAAATCATTTGGCTCATTATATAACAATGAGTTGTTATTGATATTTTAGAATGCAATCCTGTATTAGAGGTAGTTTACGTCTAACATTTCCTGAGGTTTGCTTCCACCTTTACTACACTAAAGTATACCGAAAATATTACTGATAAAAACAATGCTGACAGTATGAACTCACATAATAAAAATGATCTTATTATTGAATTTGTTTTTTATTGTATTTTTTTTTTTAAATCCATTAGCCCACAGAGAAGTCAAAATTAAACTACTTGGGTTCATTTACCCTTGGTTGTCGTATCACTGGCCGGTTTACGGGCAATGATAAGTATACGAACATATTCATTCTCTCTCTCTCTCTCTCTCTCTCTCTCTCATGAACTTTGAGGCTGCCGTTTCCAGATGGCGCTCCATTTAATGTTCGAGACGGTGTGGTTCATATTTCCACTGACACAGAACTGTTGACGGGACCTTCTGGCAAACTGTGGTCAGAAGCTGAAACGGATCGGCAGCGTAAGCTACACGATAAACTAATTCTCAGAGGTCTCATTATTGGAATGAGACAGGTTGGACAATCTGCCTCTGACATAGTGAGGGGAGTTGGCGTGTCCGAGCCGACAGTTTACAAGTGGTGTCGGAGATGGGATGAAGAGGGAAATTTGTGATCACCTTAGGTCAGGTGAGCCCAGGGAAACTTCACAACGAGTAGATCAATGTATCCTTACGGCAGTTGTAGAAAATTCCATGACTACTGCTGTAGATGTCCGCAACCAGCTTCAACTAGACGTTTTACCTGACACAGTGCGAGGGCGTCTTCACAAGGCAGGCATACATCACAGAACACCTGCCATGAAAGGAAAACTTACCAAGGAACACCGCATGGGCCGGCTACAGTTCGCAGAGAGCTACCAGAATGAAGACCTGCAGTTTTAGGGCAAGGTTATATTCATTGATGAAAAAAGCTGGACCTACAGCACTCATGGGCGACAACATTGCTGGCGACACAATGGGACATGGTATGACTTCCCAAACATCTACGAAGTCGCTAGAAGTGGGCATATCACATGCAACATGTGGGGGTGGATTCATCTACACTGTGTTGGAGAATTGGTGGATACTGAAGGACGACTCGCAGCAGACAAATATATTGAAATACTTGAGGTCATGTTATCGACAGTGCGCGCTATGGCGCTCCCCTATCCAGAAAGGATAATATTTGTGCAGGTAAGTCACTTATGTTTGGTGAGTAATAATAACAGAATATATATTTGACATTAGTCTGTGTTCCCCCTCCATCAGTTGGCTTGGTGGGCTGAGGGCTGTATCACCATAGGATTGTTTTAGTATGGTGAGGAGTATCAGTGGTCAGGGCTATGTTGGTGTGTGACCTGATTAGGTATGGTACCGACTATTTAAGCATTTTGAGGACTGTTTTGGTGTAGTGAGGGCTGTGATGGTGTCGTGCGGGCTGTGATGGTGTGGTAAGGAATGTTTCGGTGTACGGCATACTGAGGTGTCAGCATTTTTTTCCTTTTTTACCACTGCTATTCCACTTTTCTAGAATGATGAATACTGATGATAATAAATGTGCAGACTAAGTTCAGATCACATGGTAGAATAATATACACAATAATTATCTTCTACGAGCCACAGAACATCACGGGAATCATAAAATACTGAAAGAATAGCCATGGATACTGGGTGAGACTGTCAATTATAAAACTCCAGCAACATGTTTGACCCGCAATGACTCCGTGACTTTAAACCTATGCACCTTAGCAGTCGGTGAACCTCTGTATCCCAACTGGTGTGGTCGTATCCACTGAAATAACTGTGGTGCTGTTATATTGTTTCCTTTATACCGTTGTAACACGCCTGTCTAAAATCGACCTTTTCCTCGTTGCCTCATAGTAATTTATCGTAGCTTTTTACAGTTCCTCTTTCTGGAAGTAGCATCAGTAAACAGGGTTGCCATCCACTTAAATGTCCCGTGATATCAGCGTCTTTCCATACCAAATATAGCAGTGTAAAGTAAATGATATGCTATCACATCTGATATTACCGAACCACCTTCAGTGTGCACGACCTTGTGTATTATTATTATTATTATATTCATTACATTTATTATTATTATATTCATTACATTTTAGAAACTGTATGATCTTGGCGTTGCACACCGAGGTAATGTCCTAGACATTTTGTTAGGAAACGTCAGATGTTTGGCAACATTATGTAATTCATACACATTTATGGATATTATCCTAACCCTACCCTCTTCGCATGCAATGTAGTAAATTTTACTGATCTGTTTTACAGGACAACTGCTCTGTTCATACAGCACGAAATGTTAGTAGATGGTTTGCAGATCAGACAAATATAGATCTCCTTGAGTGCCCCCCAAGGGATGTGACACGAATCCCATAGAGAACTGTTGGGGGCTTAACAAATGCGTGGGAGCAGGGGCAGGAGAGGACGAGACAACGGCTGGTGGAGCACGCAATGCTGGGGTGGGAACTGATTCATAGGCATCCTCAGGTCTTATACAACCTCATCGCATCAGTGCCTAACAGGCTTTAGGCCGTCATTAACAGCCAAGGTGACTGGACGAAGTATTAACCTGCTCCGTCCTGTCGACGTATGGGCACGTTGCAATGATTTGCATTTGCCAGTCCCGGCGACGTACTGGTACGTCGTGCAATTGCAATGTGCATAATTTCGACAATTTTCAAATTTCGCGCTTGATTTGCGGTACATATCCTCGCATGACCTTCCCCTACCTGCCACCAGGCGGGGACACTCGGCGACCCCGCGCGACCCGCGCTAACCCGCCACTCGTCCACTCACCTGGTAGCAACGGTCCTGCTCAGACATGGCTAAGAGAGGTCTCTCAGACAGGGAAATTCAAGCCGCCCTGGACACCTTTACAGGCGACAGTGATTCCCCACTGGACGACGAGGTTGTGGATAAGGATTATGTGCAGCCAGAGGAGGAAGAAACCACCAGCAGTGACGAGGAAGTTCCGTCTCCCAGGAAGCGGCAGTACGTGACTTACCGTGCTGCTAGAGAGGGGCAGCAGGCAAAGAAGGCACATGCAACATCCTATTCCTATCCCCAACGTGATTTGGAACCAGAATTCGAGGATGAGGACGATGACGATGACGGAGCCATGGGACGTGCTGCCACGTGGTATGGACGTGAGCTCATAAATCATCGTGGCCCAGAGCGCACACCACGTCGTACGAGCAGGTATGGGCCTAGCATTTTGTTTGGGGAGTTAGGAAGTGAAGTGGAGGGAGTGAGGAGTGAAAGGGAAAGTGCAGGGAGGATTAGGGAAAGTGAGAGTGACGTGAGTGAGTCATTGCTCTCCCTACGTAGTGTGAGGCAGCGTAGTGGATCACGTGGGCGAGTGCGGGTGCGTTAATTATCACGTGAGGTTGTGATGGAGGGGGAAGGTGGTTAGGAACCACTCCCAAGCACGTCTTATGCTCCCCAATATCCCCTAACACGTGGTTGAGCTAGGGTGCGTGAGAAAGCACGTGGTGTTGTCATGGAGGGGAAAGGTGGGGAGGAACCACTCCCCAGCACGTCTTCTGCTCCCCAATATTCCCCTATTTCATCCCCACAGCCCCCTAATGTTCCTCAAGGCCGTAAGGGTAAGGGAAAGGGAAAGGGTAAAGGCAAAGGGAAGAGGAGTGACAGTGGGGAAGCCCTCCGCACTCCTTCTCCCCCACCTCCCCAACCAGGATCTCCTCCCCACCCAGACGAAGGCGGTGATGGGGATGATGGGGACGAGGGATTTGTGACATGGAATTGGGAGGATGGGAGTGATTTTTCTCCCCTCATTCACCCCTTCACTGAGCAGGGGTGCTCTGGCTGCATTGCTCCAGGAATTCACCGTAATTCCACCAGGTTGGATTTTTTCCACCTGTTTTTTAGTGAGGCATTTGTGGAGCAAATTGTATACCATACCAACCTGTTTGCAAGCACCCAGCGCCTAGAGAGTGAAAGACTGGGAACAAGGAGTAGGCATTCTATCATCTATGATTACCCTGTCTCCCTTCCAGAAATGTTCTTATTTTTTGCCCTGGTCCTTTTGATGGGTATTACACGAAAGAACAGAATTCCTGCTTACTGGACTAGGGACCCTGTTATGTTTACCCCAATATTTGGTCAAGTGATGAGCCATAATCGGTTTCAACAAATTCTAAGTCGCCTCCATTTCTATGATGCTCATGATCCTGCAAATGCAAACAACACTGATAAAATGAGGCGAATTAGGTTGATCTTTGATCACCTCAGGCAAACCTTTCGTTCCTCATTCTATCCCTATAGAGACCTCGTCATAGACGAGAGTCTCGTGTTGTGGAGAGGCAATATTTCATTTAGGCAGTATATACCCAGCAAAAGGCACCTTTTTGGGTTCAAGATCTTTGTTATGTGCGACTGTAGGACTGGATACGTGCAAGACATAGTCTTGTACACCGGTGCACAAACAGACATAATAGAAGATCGAAGTATTGGACTGTCGGGAGCAGTAGTAAAGACGATGATAGAAGACTACCTTCATCGTGGTCACGTCCTCTACCTGGACAATTGGTACACTAGCCCTCTTCTCGCTCGTTATTTTCACACACATGAAACTGTAGTCTGTGGAACAGTGAAGGTGAACCGGCGTCACATGGCCAAGGTAGGGCGAAAACTTGCAAGGAATGAGGTTGTCTTCTTCAAAGCCAACAACATCCTTGCAACTGTGTGGAATCACAGTAGAGAGGTAAGCCTATTGTCAACGGTTCACCGCCCCTTGATGCACCGTACTGATTCAGTTGATTACCGTAGCAAGAACAGGCGTCGTATTTGGAAACCTGAGTGTGTCATGGACTATAATATAAACATGCGCCTCGTGGACCAGTCAGACTCCATGATATCGATGGTAGAGTGTGCCAGGACCACGATGAAGTGGTATAAGAAACTGTTCTTTCACTTGCTAGACATCACTGCTCTGAATTGCCACCACCTTCACGCCATGACAACAGGAGTTCAGGAAACATTTGAAGGGTTTGTGAGGGAGCTCACAAGAGAAATGTTTGCACGGTATGCTGTAGAAAGGCCCCAACGTCGCATCCGCACTGCTCCTATTGCACAAACTCCCCTGAGAATATCCGGCCGCCATTTCCCCACTCCTATCCCTCCCCAGCCAAACAGACCTAGGCCCCAACGCAGGTGTCACGTGCGCAGTAATTCCCAGGTGCAACTCACGACACAGAGGAAGGACACCCGCTATGAGTGCGTGCAGTGTGACGTGGGTCTCTGTATTCACCCACGTTTCAGCGAATATCACACGTTGATGCAATTCTAATATGGTGTGAATGCGACAGGACGCTGAAATTATGAGGTAAATGCGACAGACAGACGCTCAGTGAAATTATCAGTCATGTTGATCTCCAAATATTAGTATAAAGTGCATACGGGTATAACATAAGTGCAAAAATTGTATGTAAGTGTATAAATATGCCGTAAGTGGAAACATACATAGCGAGGGTTTTATGATGCGATATTCTGTCGCTCAGTGCAATAAATACGGCCCGTAATTATATAATTATTATTATTGAAAATGCTTACGGGTATAATATAAGTTCAAATTATTGTCAGTGCTGAAATATATTCTAAGTCAAATATTCATAGCGTGTGTATAGAGATGCGATATCCTGACGCTCAGTTGAATGAATAAGGCACGTAATAGTGAAAATAAAAGTCAGCAAGTGGTAAAGTGTGTAATATGTGTGAAGAATTAGTGTATAAGTGTGTGAGTATTATGTTGGTCGAAACATTCATTGCGAGCGTATTTTCATGCGATATTCTCACGCTCACTTGAATAAATAATGCCAATAAGTATGTACAGTGCAGTATAGGGGTGTAATCGTGTGTAATGTAAGTGGGAAATTATAATTGGAGTGAATAAATAAAGTAGATGATGAAACACGAGTGTTTGAGATCGTGGTTGCTACGTGAATATGCGCTAGCATATCGCTAAATGCCCTCATAATGAATGAAAATAATTGAAAACATTTACATTGGTGGAGGAAAGGTTCTATGTAAAGGGAAAAATAATAGGAAAGTGATAAAACAATTTGGTATGTTGAAATACGAGTCATAGCGAGTGCGCTTACTAAGCTGATGTGCGCTAGACTTATGCTGCATGTCATCATAATGAATGAAAACATCTGAAAACACTTACAAACAGTTGTAATTGGTAAAATGTCATTGAAACAGAAGTATACAAGTAGAAAAAATGATAGGTTGACTGATACAAGAAACTTAGCCTATAGCATGTTACGACTCAGACCAAACTCGCTATGCTTGCGCGATGGTACAATGCTTATTTTTCATATATATGTGTCTGAAATCCATTATATTGTTACTGTTATTGTTTATTAGTTCAAATTCAATAAATATAGAGGTGTTGTGTGTTGTTTCTCCCAGTATTCCTTACCATAGAAAACGTGAGCGCCTGGCACGTCCATTACAGAACACGACACCTGGCTCGAGGGACATCACCTGTATGGACCACTTATAGACCGCGGGAAGCCCTTTCTTTGTGATTTTCCTTCGTTTCTCAACCTAAGCGGAAGTTTTAGCCAAAAAAAAAAAAAATCCAAAAAGGCTCGGGACTGGGGGATGTCGGAGGGGCGGAAAACCTCGGGACGTGATGGGTTAAAGTCCTGCTATGTTACGTTGCTAGTAACGTATTATTTGGAATAAAGTGTGTGAATGACTTGTTTTATTGTTTATGCATTCTAAACTGACCAATTGTTGACACAGTGTGGAAATAATACTTTACCAATGTGTCCTTTTGTCACTGAAATCATATGAGTATACTTTATAGGTAGAAAGGGTATACACATAAGTCTGCCATGTATTTATCAACTACACCATTTCCTTCGTAATTAGGCAGGCAAAAAACACTGTCCTCACTAATGTTACAGACTCATGGCAATGAAATTTGTTAGATATAATCATCTATATCGTAGTCATGATGTTGACGGACAGAGGGATTGGGTAAGAGGTAATTAAACGCCTCGGTTTACACTGTCGCCGTCGATACACACCTCTGCATTTGTGCGGCTTGAATAGTAATGTCGTATGTTCTGACGATGGCCGAAAGTCATTCATTAAGGTTATCAATTTTACAGCGCAGCAAAATGGCCAAGCAAATTATTTAATCCCTGTAATACTGTAATATTGTTTGAATGAAAACTCATTAATCCTGTAGAAATCCTCATGAAAATAGCAGCTGTCCCACTAAAACAGCGGTTCCCAAACTTACAGTATTAATGTGTGACCCTATTTGGAATATTTCAAGACTTTGCGACCCATAGGGTAAAATCACACACACACACACACACACACACAGGAACCGGTATACAGCCTATCGTAGTTATTATGAATATGCTAATAGTGTAAAAAGGATAATTACAATTAAGTAAGTAAAATACATTGAAAGCATTTGGCCTGTTCTATGTCCCTGCGACCCATCAAAATTCCTCTAGCGACGAACCTTTGGGTCGCGACCCATAGTTCGAGAATCACTGCACTAAAACTACAAAAAACCAGGCAAATTTGGGAACCCTGGTAAGAAAGGTAGGCGGGAATGACCAGAGTGTATCGTGCGTGTGGCAGCGTGGTTGTAGCACTGTTACCAAGTCTAAGTCTTTACCTTATATTTCCCACATTTAACGAACTTTTTCAGGCAAGTGTACCAAACCTAGAGGCTTCAGTGCCTGGTTATATAAACATCCTTCATACCTCACTCCACTTCACGATCCACCTGTTCACCGAAGAGGGGGATTGATTGCAGAAGGCTAATTTAGTCTGTGTTTAACTGAGTTAATGTCCAGTTGCGTGGTAGGTGGTGGTTACCATCATCCACTCACTTGATGTAGTGCTGCCTACTTCTTCACCTTTATCATTCTTTTTCTGTATGTACCCTCCTCTCTTCCTATTTCTCCCATCTTTCTTGTCGCACTTTATTCTTCTTCTTTCCTTTTCAGGTGACTTACACTGAGTGACAAGTATAATGGTTTCCTGTAACCCAGGAAACCATTTACAACGCTGGGTAGCAACCATATAACCAACCCACACGTGTTCCCCACGTGTCAACAAGTGGGTTGGCTAAAGCTTAGTGTCCCTCCCCATACAGTAAAACAACCAACTAAAAGAAAAATGGCTACCCGTTACTGGATTAAGGCGTCTGGCAGCTAGATAGAATGTCCACTTGAATGTTTAGCACCAACAATAACAGTAATTCATGGATAAGTTTATTGAGTCTGACGGTGGAGGGAAAGGTGGGAAGGCGTGGAGGTTTGGATCAAGCATAAAGGAGACGTGACTCGAAAAAAAATAAAAATAAGAGAACCGATATTTTAAGGGATATTTAACAGGGGAAGGAAGAAGACACAGGACCCAGACCCAAGGCCATCTGAACCGTTTAAAGGATTTTTTATAAGGCTAGGAGGAAGACACAGAACCCACACCCGAGGCCATTTGGACTGTTTTAAGGGACAGCTTACAAGGCAAGGGGCTTCGTGGTTCTCACCACCCTCTGGCTAATACGCCTTATATACTTGTACTGATTCCTCGACACTTATGACATTTACATATTCAATAGGTGCTGGAAAAGGACACCTTCACGTGGTGACACCGATATGACTTAGCGGGTTCACTGCCAGGTTATACAAACGTTCAACCCAACTTGTCCTCCAAAAAGAACATAGTGGACTGCCTGGAGCGGGCAACTTCAGTCCGCAGTACATTGGGTTTACATTTCAGATGAGCCTGGGGCCATAACAACAACATCCTGCCCTTCCCTTCTCAGACTAGTTTTTCATCCTGTGCTAAGCGGCCCCTTCAGACTTTACCTGCCCTTCTGTATGAGAGAGAGAGAATTTTCATATCGCTTTCTCGTCTCACATTCTGATATTTCTGCCTTGATCTCAGCCGTATCTATCTTCCTCTTCCCTTAGTATCTCCTTCACCACTCTTACCTTGCCTTGTGTATCCTGCTGCCGCCTCACCTCTCGCCATAGACCATTGCTAATTCGTCCCCCTGACTCCACCAACGGCAACATAGAGCTTCCAGTCATTGTGAACTTCATCTTCTGTGGCGGTACCAAGGACGTCCCCCCTTGCTCTGGACACAAGTAATTCAGTCATTAATATATTGACCCATTTCAGTCCGATTTAAAAAAAAAAAATTGCGTATCTTTAGGGGATGGTATTTATTTTACAAAATAATATCGTACTGCAGAGGTAAATAAAGGGACTATTTAACACATGAAATGGGAAAAATATATGCTAAGTACACTCGCCTGAAAAGCAAAAATACTGAGTGATACGTCACTGGACTGAAGGGGTCAATCACAGTGCACTGATTAAAATGCATGACTAAAATGTATCATATTCATAAATGATGCACTATCTGTCCAATAATTGCCAGACCCTTCTTCTGGCAGGGACTGGCCTACTACTACCTTTGTCTCTGAGTCACTGATATTATCTATGTTGCTCCAGTTACTGTAACCCAATAGAGAAATGGTCCAAGCTACAGCCTCGAAGGCAGCTCCAACAATCTTCCCTGAGTCTAACATGATGCTAGGTGTTCTTATGCGATCACACCTTTGCTTTTCGGGGACCTTTTTTTAGTCCTTTTTGAAGAATCCTATTCATGTACCATGTACCAGCCAGCCTGGTGCTCATCAGACCAATAATGCCTATAATGACGGATTGATGGACCCAACTTATTAGACTGAGTCATACTCACAGGCTTCACAAGTATTTCTATCTATTTATCTTTCTGTGTATATATCTCTATAGATGTATCACTTTCTAAGGGTTTCTTACTATCTATCTTAAATATATATATATATATATATATATATATATATATATATATATATATTATATATATATATTATCATAAGAGCAGCATTCTTTGTTCATCTATTTGTTTGTTTGCCCATCAGTCACCCCCAAACCAATGACTAGAGACCCCCCAGACCCATATATATTCTGAATCAGGGCGACCCAAGGATGATTTATGGCAGGTCAAAATTCAGATCTGGGTCATCTGAGGTCATCAGTAGAGTGTTCGCCTTTTTGACCCGGGCAAGTCTGAGCACCCGTGCAGCCCAATTTTTGGCATGGAGGCTCACATGACATCCAGTTCGGACATAGGCTATGTGAGGTTGACCTCCGAGGTCATTTCAAGGTCACCGGTTGGAGATCATTTGAGGTCACTGGTAACAGTAAACAAGTGTACACAAACACTGTGTGTTAATCTGTGAAAGCTGAAATAGAAATTTCCTGGACCTACTATAATCCATCTTCTAAAGCAAAAGAGGTACATGGTCTTTCTGGAGAAAAAAGAAAGATTGAACTTGAATAAATAGGATTAAAGTGTTTGTCTTTTTGGTCAGGCAAGGCCGGGTACCCCTGCGTGTGTGTGTGTGTGTGTGTGTATATATATATATATATATATATATATATATATATATATATATATATATATATATATAATTGTGTGTGTGTGTGTGTGTTCTACACACTACTTCATTTAACAGTGCATTCCACTGATCAATTGCCCTGTTTAGGAAACTAAACTTCTTTTCGTCTTTATCACATCTCTTTTTATGCAGTTTTTTTCAGTGACCTCTTGCTGATGCATCCCCATAGATTATATACTCATTTACCTCTATTTTTTCCTTCCCTGATATGCATTTATATAGCATAATCATGTCTCCTCTCTTCCTTCTCTCCTGTAGTGTTGGCAGATTCAGTTTTTCTAGTCTTTCTTCAGAGCTTAGATCCGTTAAGCTTGGTACCCATCTTGTAGCGGCCCTTTGAACTTTTTCAGTCTTATCTAGCTGTTTCTTGAGATAAGGATTCCAGACTACTGATGCATACTCTAGGGCTGGTCTGATGAAAGATGTTATTATATTAATCAGCATGTCTTCATTTTTTTTTCTTTTTTATGCGATAAAGAAGGAACCAAAGGCCGCGAGCCTGCAATTGTTGTTCCTTCCAAGAGAAAAACCAAATACTAGAGAGAGCCAAATTCAAGATCCGATCATTTCGAGATGCCTGGACACACTGCGTTTGAAAGACTGGAGATCATAGGAAGCATGAAATACAGGCATAGAGAGACAGTTCCCGAGTTGACCTGTTGCATAAATGAAGGACCGGGAGTAACGGTTAACTCTTGCATTAGAGAGTTGGACAGAAAAGGAATGAGGGTTTGCTACTAGACAGGTGCTACGCGCCCGTCGTAGAGGTGGAGGAATGCATGCAGACAGTTCAGAGAAGCAGTGACCATTGATTAGTGATAAGAGATAAAGATGCAACAGTGCGATGAAGAGACAGAGGTTGAAGGGAGTCAGTAAGAGGAGGAGAGTTAATGAGACGAGAAGCCTTTGACTCCACTCTATTTAGAAAAGCTGTATGTTGGGAGCCTCCTCACACATGAGAGTTGTACTCCACACAGGGGCAGATAAAACCCCTGTATAGAGTCAACAATTGTGCAGGGGTAAAGAAGGACGGAGTCTGCTTAGCACACCTAATCTCTTGGAAGCAGATTTTACAAGAGATGTAATATGATCTTTCCAAGATAAGTCCCGAGTAAATGAAACGCCAAGCATGTTCAAGGATGATGCAGGATTAAGCTGAATATTAATAAACATTAATGGGTATACCTGTGGAAGATTTTCTCGAGTTCATAGGTGTAAAAACTGAGTCTTTGATGCATGAAAAACAACCAGATTATTTTTACCCCAGTCAGAGATACGAGCCAAGTCAGACATAAGGTGCGCCATAGCCTCATCCCTTGTTTGTTGAAGTAACTGGTGAGACGGACGTTGCGGGAGCTGAATGGAAAGGTGAAGGGTGGAGTCATCAGCATAAGAGTGGATAGGGTTAGATGTACAGCTTAGAAGGTCATTGATGAATAAAAGGAAGAGAGTTGGTGATAGGACAGAGCCCTGAGGAACACCACTGTTAATAAATCTAGGAAAAGAACAATGGTCGTCTACAGCAGTGGCTATAGAACGACCAGAAAGGAAGCTAAAGATGAAGGCATGGATAGAAGGATAGAAATCGTAAGAGGGCGGTTTGGAAATTAAAGATTTATACCAGACTCGATCGGAAGCCTTAGAGATGTCACGTGCAATGGCAAAGCTTTTGCCAAAGTCCCGAAAGGAGGATGACCAGTACTGTGAAAGGTAGGTGAGAAGATAGCCAGTGGAGCATCCCTGACGGAACCCATACTGATGATCAGAAAGAAGGTTGTGACAGGAAAGATCCTTTAAAATTTTTCTATTAAGAATTGACTCAAAGATTTTTGAGATAGATGATGTTAAAGCAATTGGACGATAGTTAGAGGGTTGGGAATGGTCACCCTTCTTTGGGACCGGCTGAATGCGAGCAAACTTCCAGCAAGAAGGAAAGGTACAAGTTAACAAAGACGAAAGAGCTTGCCCAGGCAGGGTGTAAGCACAGAAGCACAGTTCTTGAGAACAACAGGAGGGACTCCATCAGGCCCAAATGCCTTATTAGTATTGAGGCCAGCAACAACAGAAAGTACATCAGCTGAAGAAATTTTAATGTCAGCCATGAGGAAGTCAGAGGGGGGAAGTGATGGAGGAATAGCACAGGAATCGTCAAAGTTGGAATTGGAGGAGAAAGTCTGAGCGAAGAGATCTGCTTTATCAGTAGAAAAAATTGCTACAGAGCCATCAGAGTAGAAAAGAGGAGGGAAGGAGGATGAGGTAAAGTTGTTAGAAAGGTTTTTGGCAAGGTGCCAGAAGGAGCGGGAAGAATTGAAGCCGGAGAGTTGAGAGCATTTAGTTTAAATGAAATTATTTTTACCAGAGCGAAGAACAGACTTAGCACGATTTCGGGCAGAAACGTATAAAAAATGTGATTCAGGGGTGGGTTGGCTCCGGTACCTTTCATAGGCCCTCTCCTTGTTCCGGACAACATTAAAACAAGCGTGATTAAACCAAGGCTTTCTTGCATTAGTCAGAGGATATGAGAAAGGAATGTATGTTTCCATGCCTGAGAGAATAACCTCCGTAATGCACAAGGCACACTCAGATGGCTCCCGGCCATGGAAGCAATAATCAATCCGGGGAAAATCAAAGAAGTACTGCCTGAGGGCCTCCCAATCCTAAGCTCCTAAGTGCCACAGACGACGTTTCTTTGGAAGGTCCACAGGCTGTACTGGAGTGATAGGACAGGTTAAGGTGATAAGGTTGTGATCGGAGGAGCCCGACAGAGAGAAAAGATTAACAGTGTAAGCAGAAGGATTAGTTGTAAGGAAGAGGTCATGTATGTTGGAGTTCTCTCCAAGGCAGTCAGGGATACGGGTAGGGTGCTGTAGGAGCTGCTCTAGGTCATTAAGGATAGAAAAGGTGTATACTAGTTCACCAGGTGGATCAGTGAAAGGAGAGGAGAACCAAAGGTGGTGGTAAACATTGAAATCTCCTAGAATGGAGATTTCAGAGAAAGGAGAAATGGATAGAATATGTTCCATTGTAGAAGTAAGATAGTCAAAGAATTTTTGATAGTAGAATTAGGAGATATGTAAACAGCACAGATATATTTAGTCAGAGAATGACAGGAAAGCCGAAGCCAGAGTGTAGAGAATTCAGAAGAATAGAGTTCAGGAACATGAGAACAAGATAGGTCGTTGCGTACACAATATAGACACAACAGCCACCTTTGGCTTTGAAATGAGTATAGAGAAAGTAGGAGGATACAGAAAAGGGTTTGCTGTCAGTTGCCTCAGACAGCTGAGTCTCAGTTAGAAAAAGAAGGTGAGGTTTAGAGTAGGAGAGGTGGTGCTCAACAGAGCAAAAGTTAGAGGAACGGCCACGACTGTTGCAGAAATGAAGAAGAAGAGAGTCAGACAGTGGTTCCAGGCAGCTCGAGTCGTCACTGGGAGAGGAGCTAAAGGTGGGGGCATTTATGGTCCCCTCCCCCCCCCCTGGGAACTCCGAGACCACGTGTAGTGTTGTCATGATTTTTTATTTTTGGGTAAGGAAGTGAAGTGTGTACTTTGCAGGTAGTTTGGTGATGATAGTTAGAGAAACTTGTATTGGAGAACATGTTGGCCTACTCCCTGAGACACTGAAAAAGTTCAGCAAAAGGGGGATGTTTGGGACCTAGTCCCGAGGGCTTATGAAACGGGAGCTCCAGCTCTCCCTGTCATCAGCTTTCCACCCACCTTGGGAGTACTGCCCTTCTCGACTGGTGCTGGATGTATGTGAATGCTATTCTCATATTTCCAGGCAGTGTATACATGTTCCGTACCTTCTAACTTATGTGGTAGTCTAACTTACGAGATAGTCTGTTATTGATAATCACACCTACGCCTGATATGTGTAGGGTTTTACTTCCTAACTTATAACCCCAGTCTTGTCTTTTCCCACTTTTACCAAACTTGATTACATGACACATGTCCACACTGAATTCTATTTGCTACGTACTACTCCATTCATGAAGTTTATTTAATTCTTCTTGTAGCTCTTTACAAGAGCCTGTGTTTGTAATTCTCCTTTGTATTTTTGCATCATCAGCAAACATATTTAAACAGCATTCATTTCCAGTGTTACTATCTATGTCATTTATATACTCAAAAAAAATTGGTTCCAGCACTGAGCCCTGTGGAACTCCGCTAGTCACTTCCCTCCATGATGAGTAATTTCCCCTTAGTACTGTTCTCATTTCCCTTTTTCTGAGAAGATCTTGCATCCAACAGTACAGTTTGCCTCGAATTCCTCCTTGATGGTACAGTTTCCATAAAAGTCTTTGGCGCGGTATTCTGTCAAATGCTTTCTTGAAATCAAGATAGATACTGTCCACCCATCCTTCTCTTTTCTCTAATGTTCCTGCAACTCTATCACAGTAGCTTAACAGATTAGTAACACATGATTTTTCCTTTCTGAAACAAAATTGCCTTTCTGTTATCATATTGTGTTCTTCTAGATGGTTTACCCAAACTTTTCTTATCAGCTTTTCCAGTATCTTACTTACAACACTGGTTAGTGATACTGGTCGGAAGTTGAGTGGATTTTGTCTATTCCCTCTCTTGAATAAGGGAACAATGTTTGCTTCCAAATATCAGGTAGTTTACCTTGACTCAAGGATTCCTTGAATAATAAAGATAATGGTCTGCATAATTCCTCTGCACATTCATGTAGCACCCAACATGAAGTTTCGTCTGGACCATTTGCATTTCCTTTGTCTAATTTACTTAACTCCTCCTGTGTTTCTTGTTCTGATATTTGTATATCAGGTAATATGTTTGGGCATGCATGTTTCATATCATCCTTCTTAGAATTACTGTCTTCTGTAAAACCTGATTGGAAATTTTTTTTAGTGCTTCACAAATATCTTTCTCTTGTGTATAGAGGATCCATTCATCCATAATGGACTGTATTAATCTATTACTTTGGTTTTGCTCTGGATGTAGCTGTAAAATAGCTTCGGTTGATCACTACTTTTGTTTATGATGTCTTCCTCAAACTGTTTTTGGGCTTCTCTCCTTGTTCTTGTGTATCTTTTTCTTGCCTGTTTATAGTTCAGTGCTGGGAACACTACTAATAAAAAGTAGTGGCACTCCCATTCCCGTTACTAGCTCGAAAAAGTAGTGGCGTTACTGGTTTCGCTACTTGATATGAAATGTAGCTGCGCTCCCGCTCCCGCTACTTTGGATAAGAAGAAGGTACACAAAGGAAAGGTTAACAAAAATCTGTGATATACCAATACACTAGATACTGTTTTGATAATATTACTCAGTCTGAGTGGTTATATTGTGTACCAGTAATGTCAGTATATACAGTACTTATACTGAAGATAAAGAAAACATCATATACATGTCGGTGTCACTTTAATGAAGCTTAGAGCCGAAGATACAGGAAAAAGCGGTTTACTGTATAAGGTAACAAATGATCTTTAACATTTTTTCCTAATATACCTAATGAAAGTAACATAGGTAAATAAAAGGCAAAAAAAATGAGGCCTACCATTGATACATATTTTATAGATTTATTATATTTTCAATGATACCTATTTAAGATATGTACGAAAAAGAAAGTAAAAATGAACTGGGGCTTTCTTTTAAAGGCTATTTATACAATAGCAATGTTTTTTCCATTACTTTAAACTGAAAGTAACATACTGTTACCAAATAATAACGTAGTGAGTAAGAATTAGTCTGAAAGAGAGTGAGAGAGAGAGAGCGGGAGTTAGAGACGGGTATAGAGATTTGTGTGTGTGTGTGTGTGTGTGTGTGTGTGCACCTTTGCGAAGCAAAGACGCAAGTTGCAAATTCAATATTCTGGTCAGTACAGGGGTCAGGTTCCATATTAGGAACTGAAGTTCAACGAAATTTCGAAAAATCACAGTCTGCTGACCATGGCAGAATAAACTGAGACTGGCTAGTCTGGTTCGCACTCCGTCCCCGTGCTGCTTGCCAAGCTACCAGTTACTTAATTTAAATGATCGATAATTAACTAGCAAATTCCTGTCTAATTACTGCACATGACTAATAAATTAATGATGTAATGTAGAACAAACATCATTAAATGACAGAACTGACGAAAGTATTATTTTTCGTCATTAATAAATACAATGAAACCGTCGGCATATCTGTATGTACTCACCGACTCCGGACTTGTATTCGTCGCGTGAGTAGCGAGGAGCGCGGTAAAGCACGAGTACAACCAAAAAGTTGCAGCGCTCTCAGTTCCACTACTGGCTAAAAAAAGTAATGGCGTTACCACCATCGCTATTAAAATAGTAGCGATGCTATGTAGCGCTGCTACTAATAGCGGCACTATTTCCAGCTTTGTTATAGTTGTTATATGCCCTCTCACTATTGTGTCTTCTGTATCTATTCCACAACAAGTCTTTTTTTTTTCCTGATTTACGTTATTAAACCGTTTCTTAATTTTCATTTCTGCTACTTTGTGCCGAGGGATGTAATTTTGGACTCCTATTTCATAAAGTTCACAGAATTTTCTATACAAAACATTTTTAAATCATGTCCTCTAAGCTCGTTTTTCCAATTGATTTCTAAGAATTATTTGCTTAGGTCATGATATTTGACCTGTTTGTAGTTAAGGCTCTTTTTGTAACTTTCATGACGGTTAACTCTGTTATATGCAATCCTGAAGTTGCAATTTAATTCTGCATGGTCTCTTTTGCTGAATGGAGGGTGATACATAATATTATCAATATCAAATTCTTGCCTAGTAAATATAAGATCTAATACTGATGGTACATCAACTCCTCTTTTTCTGGTGCTTTCTTTTACATGTTGCATTAGGAAAACTCCTGCACAAGGTCCAGGAGCTTTTGATCCCAACAGCTTTCCTGGCTTTTTATATCTAGAGAATTCCAATTTAAATTTGTATTGAAATCTCCAGATAATATAATTCTTTCAGATTTCTCCTCCATTCTATGTAGCAGTGCTCTTAAACTTTGAATTGTACTCTCAGCCAGGTCTTCCTATTTGCCGTTTTCCCAAATGTTTGATCTGGGTGGCATGTATAAATTTGCCACAGTTACCTTCCCTTCACACGTACTAATCTCTACTGTGATAAGTTCTGCCTGTGAGGGTATATCTAGTTCTATTACTATTGACTTGCAGATTTTTCTTTGTTAATATTATAATTCCTCCTCCTTTATTTAAGTTCCTATCTCTTCTCCATATATTGTATTCTTCTAGGTTTAAGGTATCATTTGATATCCTTGATGTAAATTTTGTTTCAGTTAGGCAAACAGTATGTGGTCGCTTTCTTTAATATAATCATTCATCTCTAGTAAGTTGGATATCATTCCATCTACATTAGAGTACATTAGCTTAAACATCTTGTTTACATACATGTCATGACTTGGGTGTACTACCTTCCTCCTATTTATTCCCTCCTGTTTAGGTACCACTTTCGTACCTGCAATCCAATTACTTTGTAAAAAAAATGTGTTCTTCTCTTCCTCTGATCTTCCCTCGTTCTTTGTTTTTGCCTCCTCCCTCATCTCTTTTAGTAATCCCAGTTCCTCTTCAGTTAGGCATCTTTTTATCCATACATTTTTAAATCCTGTTTTTCCATAAGTTTACATTTTTTAGTATTTCTTCCACAGTGTTTACACTCTGGAAGGTTACTTTCAGGGGCCTTGATTTATTTCTCTCATATTTCCCTAGCCTTTTGTGTTCTTCTATGTCTTTACTACAGATTTCCTCTGATACTTCCTTCAATATACTCATTACATTTGCCATCTCCTTTTTGTCTCTCGAAATATTGTTTATTTCTTCCTCCTCTGTACCAGCGATAACTGTAGATTTGTTGATGTCTGCTGAATCTTTGGAATTTTGGATTTTTGGTATTATTTTCTTCACTTCCTTTTTAATGCTCTTTTCTCTGACTCATGTTTCTAAGTCTTTATATACTTTCACCATTTCCATATACGTGGTTTCCACATCATTTTTGTAGCTTTGCATTGCTTCATTCACCTGGGTTATCTTCTCCTCAGTATCACTGCTATGGTCTATCAGAGTGCTTGCCTGCCTTATTGTCTCTGCATCATTTCTGAACTCTTCCATAATACTCTCATGGTTGACAACTGTGCTGGCCATTTCACTAATCTTCCTTCAAAGTGCACCCGCCTCAACTGACAGCTCATCTATTGTTTTGTTTTGTTAACCTTCTTTACTACTTTTCATTTTCCTCCTTCTGCATGTGCAACTGCTTCTTTACTTCATCCATTTCACTCTGAAATGCCTTCTCTAATCTTGACACTCGTTCTACCAGCTTATTGTATGTCCCCATTTCCACCAGTTCTTGACATAAATCATCATCCTGTTTTCTACCTTTATCCCTTTTCTTAACACGTTCCAAATTTGCTTTGCTAAAGATGGTGGTCATCTTGTGGTACTAAGAGAAAGAATCTACTTACAGTTTTGAATTCCTGTACATCGCAGACAAAACAGTAAACACTAAACAGTTGACTTGCTTGTTTGGCACATCTGCACTACTTCGTTGTATTCTATTATTGGAACAACACGTTTACTTAAACTTCCTCTTTTATATTAGAACACCAATTAGTTGGACCCAGTGCAGATCTTGACTCATATAAAGATACTTTTTAAGTATGGCCATTTGTGACCAAAATTGGCCAAGTGCGGAGCGATGTGTGGTACATCTTGCCTCTCACATCTACTGTGTGTGTGTGTGTGTGTGTGTGTGTGTGTGTGTCATTATAAGATATAAATAACAATGACAAGTAACTGAAAAGATACAAACGCAAATAATTTTTCAGCAGCACGCTGCCTCCATCTAGTCCCTGTCTGATGACTTTCAGACTGAAATACCAGAACGAGTCTTGAGCCGGACTTTGAACACTTGTCTGAGACGTGCCTGCCAAAAACCTGTTAAGAAGTGGGATTTGCCAGGTAGGTGCTTGAGAAGCTTCTCAGCATTTCCCGTACCCAGAGTTCGCTACAAGTCAGAGTTGCCAGTTTGCCTGCTGTTTGTGAGCATAGTTATTTTGTAAGTTATGCATTAGCCCGAGGCGTCCCATCGACGTATGAGTACGTCGCAAATTTTGTCACGGCTAGACCCATCGATGTACCAGTACGTCATGCAATGGCAAGGTTCATAATTTGCACAATTTCCAATTTTCGCACTTGATTTTTGGTACGTATACACGGGACACCTTTCTCTACAAGATGCCAGGCAGGGACAATGCCTTACCCCGCATGACCTCCCCCCCCCCGCATGCCATTGTCTCGGCAATTCACCTGTTACGAGTGACCCGGCCAATAAAGACATTCAGGGCCAGACTGATTCCCCAATCAATGACAATGAAATTTTACTTAGCATTAGAGGAAGAAACAGTCAGAAATGATGATCAGGTAATGTTGCCAAAAAAGGTCAGTTATGTTTATGTGTTAGTGAGTGAAACAATACTTATATTGCCTATATTACTGTTTGAAAATCAAAATACTCTCGTACTACATATAAATTCGTACCAAATATATAAATATATACCGTTTATGAGTGCTGTGGAACAGTTACCCTCCCATAGAACTCGTTTTCTTTGGAGCCAGCCTGTTAGAAAACCCAGTAAGGTAAGGAGTACTGCTACCTGTATCGAGTATTTGAAACCTCAGACAAGCGATTTCTCTATGAATTTTCGACGTATCTCACCAGAAGTGGAGGTTTGAACCAAAAAATTTTTTTTCCAAAATTGGTCGGGATTGGGGGGAGTCTGTGGTGGAAAATCAGTCGCGACGGAGCAGGTTAAACTTTATGTTCTTTTTCTTAATAATGTTTTAATTACATGACTGTTAAATTATGTAATTGAAATTAAGTTTGTATGGTAAATAATTTACAGCATTATGTAATATAAGAAAACTTTTGCATGTTTTGGATGTCTCCGAGTTGGTAACTGTGCTCTCTCTCTCTCTCTCTTTCTAGATTACACCAGAACTGTTGAGAAGTAGATCATTTTCAAACAATGCAGGCTTATAAAAAGATGGATAAGAGACTAGAACGACTTTTAGTCAATTTTTGGTTCAGTTTGAAGACAGAAGGAAAGAAGTGTTCCATGGTGATTGATTCAGCCTCAGAGCAGACTTTTGTGAGGCCTGATGTGTTACGTCATCGGTATCTGCCTGAGTCATCAGAACAACTGTGTGGCATAACTGGGCCCCGCACAGAACTGAGGGGACCCCTTGATGTCCGGATTGAAGTGGCAGGGCAAGAGGCTACTCTACCAGTCTATGTGGCTGACATGGAGGATCCTTGCCTCCTGGGTCTGGACTATCTTATGTCCATGGGATGTGAGCTGGACTTCTGCTCCATGAAGCTGAAGATTCAAGGATGGTCGGTCCGCATCACGGCAGTGAAACATACCAGTTATGGTGGCGAGGTGAGGGCGCTCCACACAACAGTGATACACCCAAAATCAGAACTGTTGCTCCAGTGTAAGGTGAGTGGCTCTTTTGACACCTGTATAGGGGTCATGGAGCCTGATGTACGGGGCAAGATGAAGGCCAGAGTGATGGTGGGGAGAACACTGGTGGAAACAGGTGCAGATGTAGTGCCAGTTGTGGTGGCCAATTTCTCCCGTGAGCCACAGAAATTCAACGAGGGAGAAATTTTGGGACTGTGCCAGGTGGTGGGCCCTGAGTGGAACCAGAGGAAGGCTTGTAAAAGGAGCGTAATCAAAGAAAATGGGTATCTGCCAGAGCACTTACAAGATCTTTTCTCAAGGCGTTGTCAATGCCTAGATGGTTCACAAGTGCTGAAGTTGAGGCAGCTGCTGACGGAATTTGCTGATGTCTTTTCCACAGGAGACCTAGACCTGGGGTGCACTGATCTGGTGGAGCACAGAATAGACACTGAGGATCACCACCCAATTAAACAGCCAGTGCAGAGAATGGTGCCAGCCCAACGGCAAGAAATGGAGAAGGTGGTTGAGAATCTCCAAAGTCAAAGAGTGATATAAAAGTCCAGCAGTCCTTGGGCATCAGCAGTGGTTCTGGTAAGGAAAACGGATGGCTCAGTAAGGTGTTGTATAAATTATCGAACCCTAAATGAAGTGACAGTGAAGGATGCATACCCTTGCCAGGAATTGATGATACCCTGGATGCTCTGTTAGGTGCTAAGTGGTTTTCCACCCTACTGTAAACATGAAGGCAGAATACCACCAGGTCAAGATTGCAGTGAAGAACAAAGAGAAGACAGTTTTTTCATACAAGAGGGGTTTATGGCAGTTTATAGTGATGCCATTTGGCCTATGCAATGCCCCAGCTTCTTTTGAGGACCTCATGGACCACGTACTTGAAGGCCTGCACTGGCAGATGGCTCTCATCTATCTGGACGATGCAATTGTGTTTGGATGGACTTTCGACCAGGGACTAGACAGGCTGTTGGAGGTGCTGAACAGGATCCACACAGTGCACCTCAAGCTGAACGCCAAAAAATGCTACTTGTTTCAGAAGGAAGTAAAATACCTGGAACACATTGTAGGTGAAAGCAGCATCCATACTGACCCAGAGAAGGTAGCAGCTGTACAAAAAAGGCCAGTTCCAAATGGTGTGAGAAAGCTACTGAGTTTCCTGGGCTTGTGCACCTACTATCGGCGTTTTGTCAAAGACATTGCAATGATAGCAGCACCTCTTCACAGGCTGTTGGGGAAAAGGCAGAAGTTTGCATGGACAGTGGAGACTCAGAATACCTTCGATGAACTCAAACATGCATTGGCAAGCTCTCCAGTATTAATGTACCCAGACCAGAATCAGCCATTTATCTTGGACTGTGATGCTAGTGACCATGGTATTAATGGAGTCCTGTCACAGATGAACGGAAGAGTAGAATGTAGCCCCAGTCGAGCTGGGCAGTGCTCCCGAGGTGGATGGAAGGCTGATGACAGGGAGAGCTGGAGCTCCCATTTCATCAGCCCTCAGGACTAGTTCCTGACCATCCCCCTTTGCTAAACTTTTTCAGTGTCTCAGTAACACAGAGAGTAGGCCAGCATGCTCTCCAATACAAGTTTCTCTATCTACACCAAACTACATGCACACCACACACTTTGCTTTTTTTTCCAAAATTCCAAAAAAAAAAAAAAAAAAAAAATCATGGCTACTCAAGATTCAGCTTTGGAGTCCCCAGGGGGGGGGACCATAAATGCCCCCACCTATCGCCCCTCTCCCAGTGACGGCTGGAGCTGCCTGGAACCACTGTCTGACTCACTTCTTCATTTCTGCAACATTCATGGCCTTTCCTCTAACTTTCGCTCTGTTGAGCACCACCTCTCCTCCTCTAAACCTCACCTTCTCTTTCTAACTGAGACTCAGCTGTCTGAGGCAACTGACAGCAAACCCTTTTCTGTATCCTCCTACTTTCTCTATACTCATTTCAAAGCCAAAGTGGCTGTTGTGTATAGATACGCAATGACTTATCTTGCTCTCGTGTTCCTGAACTCAGTTCTTCTGAATTCTCTACACTCTGGCTTCGGCTTTCCTGTCATTCTCTGACTAAATATATCTGTGCTGCTTACTTATCCCCTATTTCTACTGACTATCAAAAATTCTCCATTATCTTACCTTTATGATGGAACACATTCTATCCATTTCTCCTTTATCTGAAATCTCCATTTTAAGAGATTTCAATGTTCACCACCACCTTTGGCTCTCCTCTCCTTTCACTAATCCACCAGGTGAAAAAGCCTATAATCTTTTCTATCCTTAATGACTTAGAGTAGCTTGTACAGCAACCTACCCGTCTCCGTGACCGCCCTGGAGAGAGCTTCAACATACTTGACCTCTTCCTTACAACTAATCATTCTGCTTACACTGTTAATCTTTTCTCTCTGTTGGGCTCCTCTGATCACAACCTTATCACCTTAACCTGTCCTATCGCTATGGGACGGCCTGTGGACCCTCCAAAGAAACGTTGTATGTGGCACTTTGGAGCTGCGGATTCGGAGGCCCTAAGGCAATACTTCTTTGATTTTCCCTGGAATGATTATTGCTTCCATGGCCGGGAGCCATCTGAGTGTGCCTTGTGCATTGCAGTGATTATTCTTTCGGGCATGGAAGCATACATTCCTTTCTCATATCCTTTGTCTAACACAAGAAAGCCTTGGTTTAATCACGCTTCTTCTAATTAGGGAGAGGGCCTTTAAAAGGTACTGGAGCCAACCCACCCCTGAATCACATCATCTTTACATTTTTGCATGGAATCATCCTAAGTCTGTTCTTCGCTCTGGTAAAAATAATTTCATTCGAACTAAATGCTCTCAACTCTCCAGCTTGGATTCTTCCCGCTCCTCCAGGCACCTTGCCAAAAACTTTTTGAACGACTTTAGCTCATCATCCTTCCCTCCTCTTTTCTACTCTGATGGTTCTGTAACTATTTTTTCTACTGATAAAGCAGATCTCTTCACTCAGACTTTTTCCTCCAATTCCAACTTTGACGATTCTGGTGCTGTTCCTCCATCACTTCCCCCCTCTGACTTCCTCATGCTAACATTAAAATTTCTTCAGCTGATGTACTTTCTGCTGTTGCTGGCCTCAGTATTAATAAGGCATATGGGCCTGATGGAGTCCCTCCTGTTGTTCTCAAGAACTGTGCTTCTGTGCTTACACCCTGCCTTAGCAAACTCTTTCGCCTTTGTCTGTCAACTTGTACCTTTCCTTCTTGCTGGAAGTTTGCTCTCATTCAGCCGGTCCCAAAGAAGGGTGACCATTCCCAATCGTCTAACTATCGCGCAACTGCTTTAACATCTTTTACCTCAAAAATTTTCGAGTCAATTCTTAATAGAAAAATTTAATAGCATCTTTCCTATCACAACCTTCTTTCTGATCGTCAGTATGGGTTCCATCAGGGAACACTTCACTGGCAAGCTTCTCACCTACCTTTGAGACTCCTGGTCATCCTCCTTTTGGGACTTTGGCAAAAGCTTTGCCATTGCACTTGACATCTCAAAGACTTTCGATCAAGAGTGTTATAAATCTTTAATTTCCAAACTGCCCTCTTACAGTTTCTATCCTTCTATCCATGCCTTCATCTCTAGCTTCCTTTCTGATTGTTCTATAGCCACTGTTGTAGACGGCCATCATTCTTCTCCTAGATCTATGAACAAGGGTATTCCTCAGGGCTCTGTCCTATCACCAACTCTCTTCCTTTTATTCATCAATGACCTTCTAAGCTGTACATCTAACCCTATTGATACGTACGCTGACGACTCCACCCTTCACCTTTCCATTCGGTTCCCGCAACGTCCATCTCAGCAGTTACTACAACAAACATAGGATGAGGCTATGGCACACTTAATGTCTGACTTGGCTCGTATCTCTGACTGGGGTAAAAGTAATCTTGTTGTTTTTAATGCTTCAGTGACTCAGTTCTTACACCTATCACCCTGACAAAATCTTCCACAGGTGTACCCACTCATGTTTAATAATATTCAGCTTAATCAATCATCATCCTTGAACATGCTTGGGGTTTCATTCACTCGGGACTTGTCTTGGAAAGATCATATTACATCTCTTGTAAAATCTGCTTCAAAGAGATTAGGTGTGCTAAGCCGACTCTGTTCCTTTTTTACCCCTGCACAATTGTTGACTCTATACACGGGTTTTATCCGCCTCTGTGTGGAGTACAACACGCATGTATGGGGAGGTTCCCCACATACAGCTCTTCTCAATAAGGTGGAGTCAAAGGCTTTTCATCTCATTAACTCTCCTCCTCTTACTGGCTCCCTTCAACAATCTGTCTCTTCGCCGCACTGTTGCCTCTTTATCT
The DNA here is from genome assembly GCF_032717465.1 of Coenobita brevimanus. Lineage (NCBI taxonomy): Eukaryota > Metazoa > Arthropoda > Malacostraca > Decapoda > Coenobitidae > Coenobita > Coenobita brevimanus. The sequence continues at coordinate 28,972,870 of NC_137031.1, forward strand.
CTTTTCTATCGCTATTTCAATGGCCACTGCTTCTCTGAGCTGTCTGCTTGTAGTCCTTCACCTCTACGACGGGCATGTCGTACCCGCCTAGCAGCAAGCTCTCATCCATTTTCTGTCCACCTCTCTAATCCAAGAGTTAACCATTACTCCCAGTCCTTCATTTATGCAACAGGTCAGCTCTGGAACTGTCCCTCTCTGTCTGTATTTCCTGCTTCCTATGATCTCCAGTCTTTCAAACGCAGTGTGTCCAGGCATCTCGAAATGATCAGATCTTGAATTTGGCTCTTTCTTGTATTTTCTTTTCTCTTGGAAGGAACAGTTGTTACAGGCTCATGGCCTTTGGTTCCTTGTTCCTAGCATTAAAAAAAAAAATATGTAGTGGTGTATTACAGCAAGAAGCTAAGCCCACCGGAGCGGAACTACTGTGTGACCCTTAAGGAGCTCTTGGCAATGATGAGGAGTCTTGATTTCTTCCATCTGTACTTGTACAGGTCCTACCATCAGGACGGACCATGCAGCACTCAAGTGGCTGAAAACGCTAAAGAATTCGGAAGGTCAAGTGGCATGCCGGCTCAGGAAGCTAGACCAGCACAATTATGAGGTGCTGCACCATCCTGGCGGATACATCGCAATGCTGACAGCCTGAGTCGTTGGCCTTGTGATCCAGAGTGCTAGCAGTGTAATAAAAAGGAAGATCATAGTAAGAAATGCAGCCGTACTGCAGTGACAGACCCAGTATCAGATGCAGTCCTGAAGAGGATGCAATTGGAGGAAGCAGATTTACAACCAGTGCTAGAGTGGCTGTAGTGGAGTACAGTGCAACCATCGTGGGAAGTAGTTTCCAGGTTAAGCCCTGTGACTAAGAGTTACTGGAATCAGTGGGACCTTCTTCGTTTGAACAACAGACTACGGCAGAGTCAGTGGGAGACACCCAATGGCCTCAGCAAGTATTGGGAACTGGTGGTTCCGAAGAAGATGAGGTCCAAGATCTTGAATGAGTCCCATAACCAGATCACTAGTGGGCACCTGGGAGTGAAGAAAACTCTAAGCAGGCTGTGACAGAGGTTCTACAGGACTGGCATGCGCCAGGATGTTAAAGAGAGGTGTCGGGCCTGTGATGTGTGTTGTACCAAGAAGGACCCCTCTCCACTTGTACCAAGTGGGTTCCTGATGAGATGAAAGGAGTTGCAGTGGACATTGCTGGACTTTTGCCACTCACTGAAAGAGAGAACCGGTATATACTGTATGTTTCGCCATGGACTACTTCACAAAGTGGCCAGAAGCCTATGATATCCCCAATCAAGAGGCTGCAACTGTTGCTTAGGTGTTGGTTGACCAGTTTTTCTGTCATTTTGGGATGCCACAAGAACTACATTCAGACCAGGGTAGAAACTTCTAGCCTGCTGTGTTCCGTGAGTGCTGCAAGTTATTGGGGATCAAGAACACCAGGACGACCCCACTAAGGCCAAAGTCAGATGGGATAGTGGAGAAATTCAACTGGACCCTAGGACAAGAACTGGCCAAGTACTGCATATGGGGATACACAGAATGGGACCAGAAATTACCTGCACTGCTGATGGCATATCAGTCTGCATCCTGTGAGTCTACACTCCTGCAAAACTGATGTTGGGCCATGAGTTACATTTACCCGTTGACCTGTTAATGGGAAGACCATCTTGTGAAGAGCTGCCTACAGACACCTCCAGCTATGCAAAGCATCTTCAAGAAAGGCTGGTTGAGGTACATCATCAAGTGCGAGGAGCCCTCAAGTTTTCAGGAGGTAATAAAGTGCAAGTACGATGCCAAGGCAAGTGAGGTGAGCAAGGATGGTGACCATGTTTAGTTATACAATCCTCAGCGAAAGAAGGGATAGTCACTGAAACTGCAGAGCCCGTTGGATGAGCCTTACACTGTGCTGGACCACCTATCAGATGTAATGTATTGGTTTCGGGAAGACAGGAAGTCTCGCCCAAAGGTGGTACAGTCAGGGAAAGTTCGGCATTACCCACCTCTCGAAGCAATGGTTAGAGACGCGTGAATGTGGAGCGGCAGCCAGACCTCAGGCATCTGGTAACTGTGAATGTGTAGGAGGGGGTGGTGGGGGATTGGGGACAGAGGATGGTTTGGTGATAGACTGGGAATCACGTGTAAGTCTGCAGTGTATGACTTAGACGGTGTGTTTGAGTTTAGTAAGGATAGATGACATGATGGTAACATTTCATTTAAATTATTACATAGATGCCTGCAGAGTTAGTGTTGTCAGAAAAGTTATGGAAGTTTGCTGGGCTCAGACAGAGGTATGAATGCTTTCATTCCCTCTCGACTTTAACATGGGATGTTTCCGCAGGAGATATTCGTATCGATATAACATATTTATATTTTGTGACATTGCCCCATGAGGGGCGTAGGAGCCCGGGGCTAGGCAGTTTCTCCCGACAATTAAGACGAGAGTGACCAGTTAGTAAATTTTGTATAGTTCCAGTGCTTGTGAGAATAGTGAAGTAAAGTTGGAAAGCATGAAGTGTAATTATCTGGAAAATAAAGACAGTGAACTTAAGAAGCCAGTGTTTATCCACCACGCTTGAGCTGATGTTGTGTACTGTACACCTAAAGGCTGACCATAAGGAGAACAACTCACAGGGCAATGTCCTTCCTGTGCTGAACTACTGCTGTTGGAGCCTGTGGCAGTGTGGGGTAGGGATGTAACAAACCTTTATGCAGAAGCAAGGATTAAGGCTGTCACTTACCAAGCCGATGCTTTCAAGTTCAGGCCGGCTTTGAGTGGGCTTCAGTTGGACTTGAGCTTCAGGGGCCTGTTACTTGACAGTTTTGTGAGGTAAATTTGCTTTTAACCTGCCGCAAGCCAGTGCCATTTTAAAATGGTCTGACATAACTGCGCGGCCAATGCCAGTGCCATTTTAAAATGGTCTAAAATAAAAAACTTCTCTGTGACCGCATTTTTCAAGAATCGCGGGTAAAAATTGGCAGGCATGTAAGGTAACTGCTCCTCTACCATCCTACAGGCTGTCAAGGCCATACACTCACTCGCTCCCCTCCTCACGTTCGCTCTGCCTGTGTGCCTCACCCATTGCTGTACATAGTGAAGGTATTTCGTAAATATTTTCATGTATGTGTAAGTTGTAAATATTTTCTTGTAAGTGTAAGGACTATATAGTGAAGTCAAGTTGTAAATACCTTCATGTAAGTGCCAGGACTGTACTTAATGAAGTCAGGTTGTGCCTATCTTCAAGAAAGTGTAAGATAATGCATTCACAGTGAGAAAGACACGCAAATTGTGATAGACGCTGAAGTAATAAGTAATCACAAAAGTGTACAGAACATTACTATACCTTCCCAGTATAAATAGCTGAGTATACCTTACATAGAAAACGGCTCTCTCACGTACGTAGTGAGCATGAGAGAGCGACTATACCTGTATATGAGTATACCGGACTGAATAAAACCCATTTCCGAGCCTCGGACAGCATTTTAACAACGAAATTTGTTGTTTCCACATCAAAATCTATCATTTTAGCCAAAAAAAAGATCGAAAAAAGGCAGGCACTGGGGTGACCCATAGGGCTAAAAATAGCCGGCACACAGTGGGTTAAAATGAATATTATGCTTTTATAGTGAATATTATATCAACAATCCCCAATACAACAATAGGCAGTTGCTGCATAAGATCCTCGGAAAAACACGAAATTTATACAAAGTATTTTGTTTTCAGGAAGATACGCTGGCTGCGGTTTGTAGAATGTATAAATTTTACTAGAATAATTTTCCATTGAAACAGGGATGTGTCATGTCTCCATGGTTGTTCAATCTGTACATGGATGGGGTAATAAAAGAGGTACAAGGTAGGGTAGTGGATGTTGGAGTGGCCCTGGTGAGAGAGGATAGTGTTTGGAAACTCCCTGTACTGTTGTTTGCAGATGATACTGTGTTGTTGAGTGAAGACGAAGGGGAGCTGCAAGGCTTGGTGGATGAGTTTGGGAGAGTGTGTAACAAACGGAATCTAAAGGTGAATGTAGGGAAAAGTAAAGTGATGGTCTTTGAGAGAGGTGAGGTTAGTGAATGTACAGCGAGGTTGGATGGTGAGGAATTGGAAAATGTGAGTACGTTTAAGTACTTGGGTAGTGTGATGAGTAAGGATGGAGGTTTGGAGGGTGAAGTGCTTGAAAGGGTACAGCAGGGAAGAAAGGTTGCTGGTTCTTTGAAAGCAGTGATAAGAAATAGGGAAGTGAGCATGGAAGTGAAAAAGTTACTACATGACAGTATTGTGATACCAACTCTAACGTACGAAAGTGAAGCTTGGACATTGTTGGAAGGACACAAGTCAAGAGTGAGAGCAGTGGAAATGAGTTATTTAAGAGGAGCCTGTGGAGTCACGTGGAGAGACAGGCTGACGAATGAAGATATAAAGGAGCGTTGTGGTGTGGATGTGGATGTGATAGGAAGCGTTATCAGAAACACACTGAGGTGGTTTGGCCACGTGGAGAGGATGGAGGGTGAAAGACTGACGAAGAGAGTGTATGTGAGTGAGGTGGAGGGGGGAAGAGGGAGGGGGAGGCCGAGGATGAGATGGAGGGATGGGGTGGAGAGGTATATGAGAGAGGGGGGTGTGAGTTGGGAGCAGGGCAGTGAAATGGCGGGGGACAGGGCGACTTGGAGGCGATTTGTTTGTGGCCACCCCAAACGGGATTGAGGCGTCTGGCAATAGATAGATAGATAGATTTTCCATCGTTTGACGATACTGTGTACAAATGTTGTTAGCAATACTTTTTGATTGACATCACTTCTAGGTAATGTACAGGACAGAGCTGGCTACTAGGATATGGAAAATCTTTCTTCTATGCATTCCAATACAGTAACAATTAATGTCTACCTTATATCACAATTTCCATACTGACTCGCGCAGTTCGTACTGTGGAGATTACAAAAGTACCATAAGCTTAATAATTCTCTTGTTTCAACACCATTTACATTATATGTAGGCTGTGCATGTTTGTACAGTAAACTGATGCCCAATATTCAAAGTGAATTTGTGTTCATCTCATTATAATGTACAGGGAGGTCCGTTTTGAAGTTCTTATTCCATTGCAAAGACAGTATAGGATTAAATATACACTTTTTAACATATACTGTGCCTATGACTACTGAAATTTGTAAAATGTAAATGGAATCATAGAGTAGGGTATATCGAGTAAATTTTTACTCACTCCATCACTTCTAATATAATATGGACTGTGTTAGCAGTTCTTTAATTAAGAAGTTTCCTCAATGGAAAGATTATATATGGACTAATGTTAAAATAATTCTCCATTCTTAATAAAACGATGATAACATAATGTCCTATCATGCAAGTTTATACAGTCTTGGCAAGTTTTCTAGCTTACTGACCTGCACTGTTGAAAAATAAAAATACAGGCTTTTATCTTGAGCTTTATTCTCTAGTTAGCTATTCTCGTAGTCTTTTTTTCTCTATTTTTCTTGTAACTTTGTGGATAAAAAATAAGGTAAGCATTATCACTTAGAATACAGCAGTGGTCCCCAAACTATAGTCTGCGGGCACCATGGCGCCCTCGAAACCTTATCATAGAGCCCGCGGGATACCTTGGAACCTCATGATATAATTGTCATTACTTCTCAGAGTTATAAATACATAAATAAACATACAGTATATATATATATATATATATATATATATATATATATATATATATATATATATATATATATATATATATATCTATTGCCAGACGCCTCAATCCCGTTTGGGGTGGCCACAAACAAATCGCCTCCAAGTCGCCCTGTCCCCCGCCATTTCACTCCCCTGCGCCCAACTCACACACCCCTCTCTCATATACCTCTCCACCCCATCTCTCCATCTCATCCTCGGCCTCCCCCTCCCTCTTTCCCCCTCCACCTCACTCACATACACTCTCTTCGTCAGTCTTTCACCCTCCATCCTCTCCACATGGCCAAACCACCTCAGTGTGTTCCTCATAACGCTTCCTATCACATCCACATCAACACCACAACGCTCCTTTATATCCTCATTCGTCAGCCTGTCTCTCCATGTGACTCCACAGGCTCCTCTTAAATAACTCATTTCCACGGCTCTCACTCTTGACTTGTGTCCTTCCAACAATGTCCAAGCTTCACTTCTGTACGTTAGAGTTGGTATCACAATACTGTCATGTAGTAACTTTTTCACATCCATGCTCACTTCCCTGTTTCTTATTACTGCTTTCAAAGAACCAGCAACCTTTCTTCCCTGCTGTACCCTTTCAAGCACTTCACCCTCCAAACCTCCATCCTTACTCATCACACTACCCAAGTACTTAAACGTACTCACATTTTCCAATTCCTCACCATCCAACCTCGCTGTACATTCACTGACTTCACCTCTCTCAAAGACCATCACTTTACTCTTCCCTACATTCACCTTTAGATTCCGTTTCTTACACACTCTCTCAAACTCATACACCAAGCCTTGCAGCTCCCCTTTGTCTTCACTCAACAACACAGTATCATCTGCAAACAACAGTACAGGGAGTTGCCAAACACTATCCTCTCTCACCAGGGCCACTCCAACATCCACTACCCTACCTTGTACCTCTTTTATTACCCCATCCATGTACAGATTGAACAACCATGGAGACATGACACATCCCTGTTTCAACCCAACTTTCAAAGAGAAAAATTCACTTAGTTCACCATCCACACGCACTGCAGCCTTCGCACCATCGTACATACTCTTCATATATATATATATATATATATATATATATATATATATATATATATATATATATACTTTCACATATATATATATATATATATATATATATATATATATATATATATATATATATATATATATATATATTATGTTTATGTATACGTATTTCTATTTTTGGTAGACTAAAATAACTACTTCATTACACCATGTTTTGGGAATTATTTTCTGTTCTATACAATGGGTAAATAAGTGACCGAGCCTGTCTTCTATTTCTACTCCTGCAGCCAACAGTAAATCTGCTACTAATCCATTTTCTCCCAAAGCCTTCCCTCTTTTCATATTTTTAAGAGAAATATTTACTTCGTCTGATGTTACCTCAGGTATTTCACTTGTGTCAACTGAAATGTTAGCTGTTGATACTACCGTCTTTGATGCATACACTTCTTTGTAAAATTCTGCAACTTTCTTCAACATCTTGTTTCTGCATTTAATGATTTCACCGTTTTTTTTTTTTTCTTTCAGTGATGTCATTTGTTGCTTTCCTAGTGCCATTTTACTTCGGGCCTCTTTCAGACTTCTTCCATTTTGATGGTTTCTTTGATCTGATCCATGCTTCTCTTTCTTTTTTCTTCTCTTCTCTTGTTGATAAGCTTATTTGATTCTGTTCGTTATATTTTATCTTTCTTTGTTTTTACTTTCATTTCCTTTAGCTGCGAATTGGGAGGCCCTATGGCAATACTTCTTTGATTTTCCCTGGAATGATTATTGCTTCCATGGCCGGGAGCCATCTGAGTGTGCCTTGTGCATTGCGGTGATTATTCTCTCGGGCATGGAAGCATACATTCCTTTCTCATATCCTTTGTCTAACACAAGAAATCCTTGGTTTAATCACGCTTCTTCTAATAAGGGAGAGGGCCTATAAAAGGTACCGGAGCCAACCCACCCCTGAATCACATCATCTTTACATTTTTGCATGGAATCATCCTAAGTCTGTTCTTCGCTCTGGTAAAAACAATTTCATTCGAACTAAATGCTCTCAACTCTCCAGCTTGGATTCTTCCCGCTCCTCCAGGCACCTTGCCAAAAACTTTTCGAACAACTTTACCTCATCATCCTTCCCTCCTCTTTTCTACTCTGATGGTTCTGTAACTATTTTTTCTACTGATAAAGCAGATCTTTTTACTCAGACTTTCTCCTCCAATTCCAACTTTGACGATTCTGGTGCTGTTCCTCCATCACTTCCACCCCTCTGACTTCCTCATGGCTGACATTAAAATTTCTTCAGCTGATGTACTTTCTGCTGTTGCTGGCCTCAGTACTAATAAGGCATATGGGCCTGATGGAGTCCCTCCTGTTGGTGTGAAGAACTATGCTTCTGTGCTTACACCCTACCCAAGCAAACTCTTTCGCATTTGTCTGTCAACTTGTACCTTTCCTTCTTGCTGGAAGTTTGCTCTCATTCAGCAGGTCCCAAAGAAGGGTGACCGTTCCCAATCGTCTAACTATCGTGCAACTGCTTTAACATCTTTTACCTCAAAAATTTTCGAGTCAATTCTTAATAGAAAAATTTAATAGCATCTTTCCTATCACAACCTTCTTTCTGATCATCAGTAAGGTTTCCATCAGGGACGCTTCACTGGCGAGCTTCTCACCTACCTTTGAGACTCCTGGTCATCCTCCTTTTGGGACTTTGGCAAAAGCTTTGCCATTGCACTTGATATCTCAAAGACTTTCGATCAAGAGTGTCATAAATCTTTAATTTCCAAACTGCCCTCTTACAGTTTCTATCCCTCTATCCGTGCCTTCATCTCTAGCTTCCTTTCTGATCGTTCTATAGCCACTGTTGTAGACGGCCATCGTTCTTCTCCTAGATCTATGAACAATGGTGTTCCTCAGGGCTGTCCTATCACCAACTCTCTTCCTTTTATTTATCAATGACCTAAGCTGTACATCTAACCCTATCGATACGTACGGTGATGACTCCACCCTTCACCTTTCCATTCGGTACCCGCAACGTCCATCTCAGCAGTTACTACAACAAACAAAGGATGAGGCTATGGCACACTTAATGTCTGACTTGGCTTGTATCTCTGACTGGGGTAAAAGTAATCTTGTTTTTAATGCTTCAGTGACTCAGTTCCTACACCTATCACCCTGACAAAATCTTCCACAGGTGTACCCACTAATGTTTAATAATATTCAGCTTAATCCTTCATCATCCTTGAACATGCTTGGGGTTTCATTCACTCGGGACTTGTCTTGGAAAGATCATATCACATCTCGTAAAATCTGCTTCAAAGAGATTAGGTGTGCTAAGCCGACTCTGTTCCTTCTTTACCCCTGCACAGTTGTTGACTCTATACATGGGTTTTATCCGCCTCTGTGTGGAGTACAACTCGCATGTATGGGGAGGTTCCCCACATACAGCTCTTCTCAATAGGGTGGAGTCAAAGGCTTTTCATCTTATTAACTCTCCTCCTCTTACTGGCTTACTGTAAGAGGATGGTGACAGTTCTGCTAGAGAAGAAGCGAATCAAGAAGTGGACCAAGACCTTCCTGGAGGAGTGGACTGTGTGGAGGAGCAAGGACGCTGTTGGAAGCGGAATAGAAGACCTGATAAGTTGAAGGATTATTTTGTGTATAGTTAGATGTTTCATTAGGATTAAGGTTTATGGTTGTACTGTATATATTGTGTCTTTTTTTCGGGATGACTTCTCGGAATTTCCCATACAATAGAGAGGTACGAGTCAAAGTTGCCAGTTTGGCTGCTGTTCATGAGTATAGTTATTTCGTATGTTATGTATTAATATTTATGTTCTTTTTCAGTAATGTTTTATTTACGTGACTGTTAAAATATATACTTGAAATTAAGTTTGTATGATAAATAATTTACAGTGTTATGTAGTGTAAGAAAACTCTTGCATTGCATATTTTGGTTGTCTCCGAGTTGGTAACTGTGCTCTCTCTAGATTAAACCAGAACTGTGGAGAAGTAGATCGTTCTCGAACAATGCTGGCTTATAAAAGGAGAGATAAGAGACAAAAACGAGTTTTAGTTAATTTCTGGGTCAGTTTGAGTGTAGTGCAGTGTCAGGGCAGTGAAGTTTGTATATTTTCAGTGCTTGTGAAAACAGTGAAGTGTTAGTGAAACTTATCAACAGTACCTGTGAAGATAGTGAAGTGTCATCAAGCATTAAGTGTAATTGCAGTTAGTAAATTTTGTATAGTTCCATTGCTTGTGAGAACAGTGAAGTGAAGTTGGAAAGCATGAAGTGTACTTATTTGGAAAATAAAGACAGTGAACTTAAGAAGCCAGTGTTTATCCACCACGCTTGAGCTGATGTTGTGTACTGTACACCTAAAGGCTGACCATAAGGAGAACAACTCACTGGGCAATGTCCTTCCTGTGCTGAACTACTGCTGTTGGAGCCTGTGGCAGTGTGGGGTAGGGATGTAACAAACCTTTATGCAGAAGCAAGGATTAAGGCTGTCACTTACCAAGCCGATGCTTTCAAGTTCAGGCCGGTTTTGAGTGGGCTTCAGTTGGACTTAAGCTTTAGGGGTCTGTTATTTGACAGTTTTGTGAGGTAAATTTGCTTTTAACCCGCCGCATGCCAGTGCCGTTTTAAAACTGTCTGATATAACTATGCAGCCAGTGCCAGTGCCATTTTAAAATGGTCTAAAATAAAAAACTTCACTGTGACCGCATTTTTCAAGATTCGCGGGTAAAAATTGGCAGGCATGTAAGGTAACTGCTCCTCTACCATCCCCCAGGCTGTCAAGGCCATACACTCACTCGCTCCCCCCCCTCACGCTCACTCTGCCTCACTCTGCCTGTGTGCCTCACCGATTGCTGTACATAGTGATGGCATTTCGTAAATATTTTCATGTATGTGTAAGTTGTGAATATTTTCTTGCAAGTGTAAGGACTATATAATGAAGTCAAGTTGTAAATACCTTCTTGTAAGTGCCAGGACTGTACTTAATGAAGTCAGGTTGTACCTATCTTCAAGAAAGTGTAAGATAATGCATTCACAGTGAGAAAGACACGCAAATTGTGATAGACGCTGAAGTAATAAGTAATCACAAAAGTGTACAGAACATTGCTATACCTTCCCAGCATAAATACCTGAGTATACCTTACATAGAAAACGGCTTTCTCTCAAGTACGTAGTGAGCGTGAGAGAGCGACTATATCTGTATATGAGTATATCGGACTGAATAAAACCCATTTCCGAGCCTCGGACAGCATTTTAACAACGAAATTCGTTGTTTCCACATCAAAATCTATCATTTTAGCCAAAAAAAAAAGATCGAAAAAAGGCAGGCACTGGGGTGACCCATAGGGCTAAAAATAGCCGGCACACAGTGGGTTAAAATGAATATTATGCTTTTCCATCGTTTGACGATACTGTGTACAAATGTTGTTAGCAATGCTTTTTGATTGACATCACTTCTAGGTAATGTACAGGACGGAGCTGGCTACTAGGATATGCAAAATCTTTCTTTTATCCATTCCATTACAGTAACAATTAATATCTACCTTATATCACAATTTCCATACTGACTAGCGCAGTTCGTACTGTGGAGATTACAAAGTACCATAAGCTTAATAATTCTCTTTGTTTCAACACCATTTACATTATATGTAGGCTGTGCATGTTTGTACAGTAAACTGATGCCCAATATTCAAAGTGTATTTGTGTTCATCTCATTATAATGTACAGGGAGGTCCGTTTTGAAGTTCTTATTCCATTGCAAAGACAGTATAGGATTTAATATACACTTTTTAACATATACAGTGCCTATGACTACTGAAATTTCTAAAATGTAAATGGAATCATAGCGTAGGGTATATCGAGTAAATTTTTACTCACTCCATCACTTCTAATATAATATGGACTGTGTTAGCAGTTCTTTAATTAAGAAGTTTCCTTAATGGAAAGATTATATATGGAGCAATGTTACAATAATTCTCCATTCATAATAAAACGATGATAACATAGTGTCCTATCATGCAATTTTATACAGTCTTGGCAAGTTTTCTAGCTTACTGACCTGCACTGTTGAAAAATAAAAATACAGGCTTTTATCTTGAGCTTTATTCTCTAGTTAGCTATTCCCGTAGTCTTTTTTTCCCCATTTTTCTTGTAACTTTGTGGATAAAAAATAAGGTAAGCATTATCACTTAGAATTCAGCAGTGGTCCCCAAACTATAGTCCGCGGGCACCATGGCGCCCTCGAAACCTTATCATAGAGCCCGCGGGATACCTTGGAAACTCATGATATAATTGTCATTACTTCTCAGAGTTATAAATACATAAATAAACATACAGTATATATATACATATATATATATATATATATATATATATATATATATATATATATAATTTTTATTTATGTATTTATACGTATTTATACGTATTTATATTTTTGGTAGACTATAATAACTACTTCATTACACCATGTTTTGGGAATTTTCTTCTGTTCTATACAGTGGGTAAATAAGTGACCAAGCCTATTTTCTATTTCTACTCCTGCAGCCAACAGTAAATCTGCTACTAATCCAGTTTCTCCCGAAGCCTTCCCTCTTTTCATATTTTTAAGAGAAATGTTTACTTCATCTGATGTTTCCTCAGGTATTTCACTTGTCAACTGAAAAGTTAGCTGTTGATACTACCGTCTTTGATGCATACACTTCTTTGTAAAATTCTCCAACTTTCTTCAACATCTTATTTCTGCATTTAATGATTTCACCGTTTGTTTTTTTTCTTTCAGTGATGTCATTTGTTGCTTTCCTAGTGCCATTTTACTTCGGGCCTGTTTCAGACTTCTTCCATTTTTGATGGTTTCTTTGATCTAATCCATGCTTCTCTTTCTTTTTTCTTCTCTTTTCTTGTTGATAAGGTTATTTGATTCTGTTTGTTTTATTTCATCTTTCTTTGTTTTTACCTTCATTTCCTTTAGTTTTTTTCTGGATATATCTTGGCTTTGGCTGTATTAGATTTTCCTACTACCTCCGCTGATTCTCTTAGCACTTTTGTTATGCTGTCATTCAGCTCATCAATATCATATTCAGCATTACTTAGAGCCTGAAATCTATTCTTTATTTGTAACTGAAAGGCTGCTTTGTTTTCAATTATTTTTATTGCGCATATCTTTTTGTCTTTCATCATCTTCTTTCTTTCATTTCTGAAACTGAATCTGGCTATGCAACCCACCATTCTATGATCATTTCCTATATTTACTTTGTTGATAAACCGTAACATTTGTGATTGTGTTATTCTCATCTGCTATAATAAAGTCAATTTCGTTCTTTGTTTCTCCATTTGGACCTCTCCAGGTCCACTTTCTCCCTGTTCTTTTGTGAAAGATTGTGTTCATTATTCTCCTGTTAAATATTTCGGCAAAATTCACCATCATTTCTCCTCTTTCATTCCTTTCTCCCACTCCTAATTTTCCCATACATGCTTTTCCACATTTCGACTTCCCAACTTTTGCATTGAAGTCTCCCATGAGTATAGTATATGTTGTCTTTTCTTCTTCCAAAATCTGGGAGATGTCATCATAGAATGTTTCTATTTCTTGATCTGAGCCTTGAGAAGTTGGTGTATATACTTGTATTACTTTCAAGATATACATTTTTGTACAGTCTAATTACAACCAGTGCTGCTCTGTCAGATACACTGCTGAATTTAACAATGTTGTCTGCAAGATTTCTGTTAATTAGAAATCCTAGCCACTAACACTTTCATTTTGCCTTCCTCTGTAGCAAAATAGGTGGTTACTGTCTTCGAGCTGAATTACTTTTTCTTCTTTTCTGTTGATCTCATTCAAACTTACAATATCCCAACTAATGTTCTCCAGTTCAGTTATTAAGTTATCAGGTTTGTAATCTTCTGCGAGGCTTCTTACATTGTATGCATAGATCTTCATGGATTTCAGTTTCTTTAATATCCCAGAGACTAACTTGCTAAAACAAACTATACCCTAATACCTCCTATTATTGACATACCTAGTGTAGTCATGTCTTTTACAGGGTCTGGTAAATACAGAAAACATTAATCTAGTTTGTAAAGTGTAAAGTAGAATTAATTTATCTTTCTATTTAGCTATCTATCTCTCCGTAGCTAGACGCCGTAATCCTAAATGGGGTGGTCACAAAGAAGTCTCATCGATGTCACCCTGTCCTCCTCCATTCCACCCCATCCCTCCATTTCATTCTCAGTCTCTCTATCCCTCTTCCCCTCCCTCCTCCACCTCACTCATGCACACAAAAACATTCTAGTCAATTTCTCATTCTCCATAGTCTTCACACAGTCCAACTATTTCAGTGTACTTTTAATGGTTCCTAGCACATCCATATCAATAAAATGCTCCATCACTTCCCTATTTGTCTGTCTTTCCCTCCTCGTACCTCCACATGCACTCCTCGTATAAATCGTTTCTGATCCTATCACTCTTGAGGTGACCTTCCAGCAGAGTGTACGCTTCACTTCTATACATATGAGTGGGATCACAATACTGTCATCCAATGATTTATTTTTTAGTTCCATGCTAACTTCATTATTCCTTATCACTGCTCTCAGTGAATTTGCAACCCTCCCTCCCATTTTCATTTTTGAGTTTCATCCCCTAAACTTTCGCCCAAGGCCAAGGACAACAGTTGTACAAAAACAAATCGTACTGTCTAGATGTTTCTACAGATTCCTTTTCTTGATCCTATTTTAGTTCCCGCTGAAAATGGAACTAGGCCGGTGCCAAACATTATTACAGTGGAAACATTTACAACAGGGAGGGTAGGGGAGGGGGTCCGGACTGAGAAGCACACACTTTCTGCCTTATTCTTAAATGTATTATAGAGTTCAAGTCTACATCAGATCACAGACCTTTCCTCTTAATGGTCCTGACTCTCACATTACGCTGCTCAAGACACTCGATTTGCAAGTTCATCTTCCTCGTGAAATACAAGACAATAGAGCTGCATTCCACAATACTCTCAAATTGCTAATTTTCTCTCTTACTCAATAAATTCCATTAATATTGTTGTTCTACATCAATCTGCATGCGCTACCTAGTGTTTACACCACTATCTTTAGCCGTCTGTAAAATTGCCAGATTTTTCTCATGAATGTAGAGATGTAACAAGAGATTAACATCAAATATGGTGCTAGTCACGAAGATGTACAGTCAACAAGAGTTCCACTTGGACCACCTAGTCGCGGGATATGGCTATCGTGACAACAGCGCGTGTGTGTGTGTGTTCGTGTGTACATGCCCGAGAATTTATCGAATCATCAAGCTTCATCCTCTTTGCCGTATTATATCATTATGTGGTCATTGTATTATGCTGTGATATTGGCTAATAAATACTGTGTGATTGGGATAATGAGCTGAGGAGTATGGTATTTATAAAGTCTGATTTATATAAAATAATTCTTCTCTTGTAGCGTGAACCATGATACAGATTGAGTTGTGGTTCAGAAACAGCGCGCCATTTATGGGTGAACTTGCTCACTGTTTCTGAACCACAGCTCAACCTGTATCGTGGTTCAAGCTACAAGATAAAAGAATTATTTTATATAAATCAGACTTTATAAATAATACTATGCACAGCTCATTGTACTAATCACACAGTCTTTGTTAGCCAATATCACAGCATAATACAGTGACCACAATCATAATAATATAATACGGGAAAGAGGATGAAGCTTGATGATTCGAGAAATTCTCGGGCAAGTACACACGAACACACACACGCGCGCTGTTGCCACGTTAACCATATCCAGTGATTAGGTGGTCCAGGTGGAACTCTTGTTGACTGTACCATGGAAAAGAAGCAGAGCCGGAGCAATGTCTTACTCTGCCATTGAGCTAGGGGGAAATAGGCCACAGAAGGCGAAAATCTCTGCAAATATACATGAATTAAGTGTATGAGAGACAACATGGTGGCCCATATACAATGTTCCACTTTCACTTCATAGGGCGACATCTCGCTTGTTGTGGCGACAGCTCAGTCAACGTTATCAATGAGTAAGAGGAAAAACAAGGGTCTGAGCCCATCCCTTCCTTCCTTCGGTCAGAGGGATGCCCAGCCCCTCAATTTCCCTTCTACACTTGTATGGTCCACCCCTCCCTTCATGCAGATATGGCCAACCCCACATACTGCTCCTACTGGGTGGGGGCCATCTGTTGACTTTGGGTGCTACTTAGGTGGAGGCGGGCATGAGGGAGCCTGAGTGATCGGCGATTTTTGCAAATTTTGGAGGAAGGTATTGCACACAACGCCTCCAGTGGGCAGTACCACCAGATGATATCCAGGAGAGAGTGCAAGCCCAAGCCTAGATAGTGAAGTGATGAGGGATCATGGCACTGTAGCCCTAGAAGTGCTTATCATCCTTACTGCATAATGCCACTTTATTTATCTGAGTCATGTAGATCTCTTGACGTTTATTATGGACTACATTCATGGAGCAGTTCAGCACCCTAACCTCAAAGAGGGCTTTCTTATAATCCCCAATGGTCGGCGACTGCATAATGGTCAGAGACTGCATATTCTCGTTCGAGATGCAGCTCTGATCTGCAGGGTAGCTGGACTTGTCAAAGAGGTCCAATCGCCTTTCCATGGCCTTGTATGAGTCATCTGTTTGTACGTGGTAGCACAAGAAATCCGTATCCGCGTATAATAGCTGTGGTCTTTATGTATAAACTTTTATCTCATATACCCATAATGAAAATCATGCATTAAGGTCTTGTTCAGCTCCAATGTGTACAGTCTTACATAAATCGGCTTACTGAACATCAGTTTCGTCTTGCGCATATGGCTGTCTATCAGGTTCTCTGTAAAGGTTTTAAAGTCGCTAAAGAAGCATTTGTTAACAAGCTTTCGTGCTTTTTCCGGGCTTCCCACCAACTATACATCTATCCAACCCCTCACATTCTCTAAGGTCTTATCAGAGACTGAGTTGTTCATGAGTTTTGTAAAAAGTCTCTTTCGAAATCATTCTCACATTCTTGTCGTTTTTATGTAGGGTATGTAGCTCAAAGTAGGATTTCATCCACTGACTCCCATCGAACTTCAATGTTTGGTGTTCTTTCATAAGTACAAGTCCTAACTGCAAGCATTGCTTCAAAGGTCTATAATGAAGAAGCTACAGTAGCTCTTCTTTTCTCATATCTAAATAGATCCTCTCAGCTGCTAGGGGATAGTAGTTATGACGGTCATATAGACTCTGGGGATACTCTAGGTCAAAGTTTCCCAAACTTTTTCAATTCATTCCTCACTTGTGGGGACCTTAACATTCTCGTGGTCCCCCTTCAGTTTTCTCTCAAGACCCTCAAAAAATGGTAAAAAACAAAATGTTTTGGTGCTCTCTGTTTATTTCAATGATTACAACTATCAAACAGAATAATATTTTGTTACATATCAGTGGGATGGATGACACTGTTTGTTTTTGGGCAGTCGACTGGTTCGAGGTTGAGTCTTTGATAACACACATCTTATATCTGTGTCCACATCCAATCAGTTTCGGCTTTTACTTTCTTTGTTTAGAAGGATGGAGAAACCAGATTCACATACATATGTTGTGGCAAATGGCAAGAGGACTCTAAATGCGATATCACTGACTTCTGGATATGACTAAAACATGGAGCACTTTAACACAGAGATTTTTCTTCACAACGGTCTCTGGCATCAGAATCGTTCTTGAGGTCAATGAATTCGTCCTGAACGTCATCGGGAACGGCAGCAATATCAAAAGTCAGAGAAAGGATTAGTCACCAATTTCTCTTCTTCCCCCTTGAATTCTGGAAAGTATTTTTTGAGCTAACATTCCAAGCGTTTCAAGTGCTGAATTATTTCTCTTTCGAGGGATGGGTGATGTAGATGATCCTCTTCAATCTCGTCAAGAACAACTGAAAGATTCTCAGACATGGCAACGTTTTCTGCACTCACTTTCCTTTGCCAGTTCTGGAGTTAGCAAGAAATGCACGCATACAGTCCATGAGGGTGGAATACATTTCTTTCCTTGCCATGTAGCTGGAGATTTAGCCTTTTTAGCAAGGCGACAAGCTTGAACATTTGCTCCCCTCACCGAGTGTAAGGTTGACACACTCTGAATTACTACTTACAGTAGCCCGCCAGCGAAATTTTTTTTCCTGCCAAGTTCCGTCACTTTGCACATATGGCAACGTTGCCCTGTGTTTAGTTTGGCAACGCCGCGCAGCAGTGAGCCATATCGGATGCCAGGTTTAGTATTCATCACAATTATTTACCTTTTTTATGCTTGACTATAAATATAATACCTGACTCTCTATATTTTACATGGATTGAAAGAATAATAGAGACATAGAGGTCATATAGTTTTCGCTGCCTTAGCTTAAATAAATATAAAAAGGGGCCATACCACTGTCTTTACTTCGTCACTCGTCTGCTGAGAGAGAGAGAGAGAGAGAGAGAGAGAGAGAGAGAGAGAGAGCTTGAAACAGTATAAAATAATAACATGCAGGGTCATCAATAAAAAGTGAGTATGCAAGGAAGATACTCTCTACACTTTGCTAAAATTAGTTATATGTTGATTTAATGATAATGCGGTACGTCTTAGGGGTGGTACATGACTGTTCGTTGAGAACACTTATCAGTAACATATGTTGTAGGCCTATACTACTTTACCTGTCATTTCTTGTCATTGCTCCCAGACGTACGATTCAATCAGCTGTGTTTACAGGAGAGAGAGAGAGAGAGGTTAATGACCCATAATATTTTATCACCTAAAACGCTTTTCATGATCATTCTTAAGGGTTAACCTTGGTAATTTCTGCTGCAAGCTGGGAAATATTGGTATCAATGATGCCTGAATATCAATGTTTCATTAGACATTTTCTTAGGTATATATGTCAGGTTAGATTTCAGATTATTTTCTTGTTTTTCTTAGGTATATTAGTAAAATCATTTGTCAGGTTAGATTTCAGATTATTTTCTTGTTTTTCTTAGATATATTAGTAAAATCATATGTCAGGTTACATTTCAGATTATTTTCATGTTCTCATGTCCTTATTTCATGTTAAGTATGCTTGAAGGGTTTTTGTATTTGATGAAATGCAAAGCTTTATTTGTTACGGTATAATCTTTATTAAATATTACACAGCACCAGGCACCATATGCTATTTCCCATGTGCTGATGACAGGCATTGGGTCAGACATGAGACATTATAGACCATTGTGTGCAAAATAAGTAAATCAAGAGAAACAAGGAATTAAAGAAATAAACTCACTTAATATATTCTATTTGG
This sequence comes from Coenobita brevimanus, assembly GCF_032717465.1. NCBI lineage: Eukaryota > Metazoa > Arthropoda > Malacostraca > Decapoda > Coenobitidae > Coenobita > Coenobita brevimanus. The sequence continues at coordinate 28,991,911 of NC_137031.1, forward strand.
TAATAGCATTGGGCTGGGAACACATTTGCTGATCTTCAGTGAGGGACTGAATGTAAAATAATGATTGGAAAATAAGCAATTATTGTTGTCATATTAAGGGTCTACTTTGTTGTTCGTGAATAATCTCAGACAGTCTGTGCAACTGACCCATCTACCATAGGCAAGCAATCGCCCCTGCAAGTTTATCCTATGCAGTGGTTTTGGCGCCCCTTCGGTCCCAAGTCAGTCCTTTTCAGCTCTTCGACAGTGGTATGGCCCCTTTTTATATTTATTTAAGCTAAGGCAGCGAAAACTATATGACCTCTATGTCTCTATTATTCTTTCAATCCATGTAAAATATAGATAGTCAGGTATTATATTTATAGTCAAGCATAAAAAAAGTAAATAATTGTGATGAATACTAAACCTGGCATCCGATATGGCTCACTGCTGCGCGCGTGCCAAACTAAACACAGGGCAACGTTGCCATATGTGCAAAGTGACGGAACTGGGCAGGAAAAAAAATTTCGCAGCCCGCCATGGTCCCCTTCCAATCCTGCCGTAGCCCCCTTTGGGGGCCATGGTTCCCAGTTTGAGAATCAGTGCTCTAGATCAACCTATAGGAGTCCTTGTTCAAGTCACTGGGTATATGCTCTGTATCGTCTATCTCTTCCACCCTCTTGAAGTTGATCGTGGGTACGCAATGAGACATTGCCCAACTCGTGCACATTTATACAAGTATCTCTGAAGTTCTCAAACATATCAGCGAGTAAAGACGTATCTCTTATCATATACAACATATTATGGTAGTCACTGAATGTCTTACATTGAAACTGAGCAAGACTGCATTTTTCACTGGAGTTAACTTCACTCTAGAGAGTGCTTTTTCCGTGGTAGGAGCTTCATTCAAACTTCCTCTCATAGTCCATCCAGACATAGGGGTATACACCCTTTCGCTGTATGAGCTAATGAGCTTGAGCTCGTCTTTTGGGATGTATTTTCCTAGCTTCTTGAGATCATCATCTCTGAGGTTGGAGGCAAGTTTTGCAAGGGTTGGGGACATGACCCTCAAGTTGTCAACGAACCTTAATTCCCTACTCCCAGTAATCTTCTGCCTGAAGTTTATGTAGACCTCTTTCGTTTTTTGTATAGCTTTCAGTTCACCCTCCACCTGCCCAAATTCCTTAATGAATAAGCGGACATTCTTGGAGAGGTTGTGTATAGCCACAGGAACGAACTTTTGGATTTTAATCTTCAGATTGCAGCTACTATGAGCAGCTTGTTTGTATTGTTGTGGTCTCTCACCTTTTCATCTTTCTAAGAGAAATCATCGTTGCAGATGCAGAACTTGGTCACTTCCCTGTGGCGGATCACCTCTTCCGATAAAACCATTTGTGCGTTCTTGTTCATAAACTGACCGATTGTTTTAGGCTTTCTAGAGCACGGTTGTTTTGGAGGTATCAACTCCATGGTACATATCTTAAGATGGGAATGTATATCACTCCCAGTGCCTTGTCATTTAGCAATAGATCTGCTGTGGTTTTTATTGATGAATGGACTCACATCCTGCATAAGGATATAGTGACTCATTTCATGGTTTGTTATGAAAAACAGATTCACGTATTTCTCCTTTTCAGGCTTAGTGACTCTGATTGGATACAACACTTCAATATCGTCTATAGCGTACACATTGAATGATACGTTGTTCTGTCTCTCAAATCTATCTCTGTTTATTATCTTAACCGGGGAGGGTATGTTACTACAATTGCGCACATCTGCCTCTTCCGTACCCTCCTTGAAATCAGCATGGGGTTTTTCTCATCCCTGCACTAGTAGTGCACAATTAAAGCGTTCTTGATCTTTATATTGCAAGTGAACAGATTTCTGATACCACGAAGACGTTGAAGTGTATGACTAGGCTTTCAGTGGTTAATACCAAGCAACCTTAATCTCAAACCCGAGGAGTTTATTTACAATCCATCCTGACCTTTCGTGCGTGGACTTCGGTACTTCCTCATCAGTCCTCTGGACTGTGATTGCTTTCTCGAGCTGAGAATGGTGTGTTATCGGCGGCATAGACCCACCGTTGAATTAATTTTCTATAATCTGTTTCTCTCAGTCTCATGTCCTCTTACAGAACTCGATATGGAGGCAGATGGAGTTTCAAGTTCTTCCAACGTTGTCCTTTCATTTAGTGTATAATCTCTGCCATCATATCCCTAGTGATGAACGCCTGTGGATCTACTGCTATAACACTGCCATGCCAGTATGCTTTAAATGAATCAACAATACCTTGTTTTTTTTGTTTTTTTTTTTACTGAAATATCGGTGTTTCTTCATTTTCTCTTGAGTTTTTTTTTTTTTTCAAACATCTATCTGCATAGTTTGCATTCCTCCTTGTCCCTGCTCTTGTTAGTTAGAACAGAGGAGAATCTTACTAGTATTCGTCTGATACTTCACCGTCTTCTCACGAGTTTTGAGGTGCTAGACAGTGCTCTGACAACTGTTACCGAACAACCATGGTGTTAGTTAATAAAAGAAGAAAGTATTATGAGATGGAACATGCAAAACCTTTTTTTTTAACATCTTTGGGGTTCCATCTACTATTTCTTGGGAAAAAATCTATTCACTTTCAAGTTTTGATTCTGTCCCTCTGGAAAGACACTAAAAAGTTTGCATTTTTTACATATAACCTGGCAAGGTCATTTTCAGTTATTTTTATTTTGCCATCTTTCAAACCTCAGACTGGGACACATCACTGAATATACCCAGAGATATGCATTGTTCAAAACAGGAGACGCGGTTCAGAGGTGGTGTCTGTGCCATACCGATGCTGTTGATTAATTACCATCTCTTTATCTGTTTTTTTTTTTTTTTTTTTCCCCGATAGGTCTTCAGCCTCTTTCATCTTCTTAGCAATGTATGGTATCTTGAAGTCACATATACTAAAGTCAACACTAAATAACTGTAGCAATTAGAATAGTTGGTAAGGCAAGTAAGGGATTTCTTTCAATTGCTATCCTTCACCTTCCTCTGTACTCCCTCAAACTGATTGTTCGGGGGTAACGAGTCTCCTCACATGGTTCTGTAAACAAGACCAGTCTTTTTATTTCATTTTAATGATCTCCGATAGGTATATTTCCGGAGAATACTTAAAACAATAATTATGTGCATCAGAGGAACTGGAAAATTGAAGTAGTATGTGGTAAAGGTCAACCATTTTATGTTCTATTTATTTATTTATCTATAGCCAGACGCCCTAATCCTGTAAGGGGTGGCCACAAACAGATCGCCTCCATATTGCCTTATTCACTGTCCTCCCCGCAGCACACACCGCCCTCTATCATATACCTCTCTACTCTGTCCCTCCATCTCCTCCTAGGTCTCCCTTTCCCTCTCCCCCCCCCCTCCTCCTTACTCACATACACTCTCCCCGTAAGTCTCTTGCTCTCCATCCCCTCCATATGGCCAAACCACCTCAGTGTACTTTTCCTAACTCTTTCTATCATATCCACATCTACACAACAACATTCCTTCACTTCCTCATTTGTCAGTCAGTCTCTCCATGTTACTCCACATGCTTCTGTCAAAGAACTCATTTCCACTACTCTCAGTCCTGACTTCTGTCCTTCGAACAAGGTCCAAGCTTCACTTCCGTGTGTTAGAGTTGGTATTACAATACTATCAAGCAAGGATCTTTTTACATTCATGCCTACTTCTCTATTTTATATCACTGCTTTCAAAGAACCAGAAAACTTTCTTCCTTGCTGTACCCTGTCAAGCACCTTCATCCTGTAAACTTTCATCCTTACTTATCACACAACCCACTTAAACACACCCACATTTTCCATTTCCTTATCATCCAACCTCACTCTGCATTCAGTGACTTCATTTCTCTCGAAGACCACAACTTTACTCTTCCTACACTCAACTTAACCCATCACATCCCGAGCTATTTCGCACCTCTGACACCCCCCCAATCCCGAGGTATTTTCGAAAAAAAAAATATATTTTGGCTAAAACCTCCGCTTTTGGTGAGAAACATCGAAGATTCATAGAGAAATCGCTCACCTGAGGTTTAAAATACTCGATCCAGGTAGCAATATCTCCTTGCCTTACTGGGTTTTCTAGCAGGCTGGCACCAAAGAAAACGAGTTCTATGGGAGGGTAACTATTTCACACCTCTCATAAATGGTATTTATTTATTTACTTGGTACGAATTTATATGTAGTACGAGAGTATATGGGTTTTCAAACAGTAATATAGGATTGTAAGCACTGTTTCACTCACTAACTTATCACCATACCTGACCTTTTTTTGCCACATTACCTGATCATCATTTCTGACTGTTTCTTCCTCTAATGCAATGTAAACTTTGTCCTCCACATTGTCATTGACTGGTGAATCACTCTGGCCCTGAATGTCTTTACTGGCCAGGTCACTGGTAACAGGTGAATTGCCGAGACAATGACGTGCAGGGGGAGAGGTTATGTGGTGTAAGGCATTGTCCCTGCTTGTCATCTTGTAGAGGAATAGAGGAAGGTGTCCCGTGTATACGTACGAAAAATCACGCGCGAAAATTGAAAATTGTGCAAATTATGAATCTTGCAATTGCGCAACATACCAGTATGTCATCGGGACTGGCAAATGCAAAATGTTGCAACGTACCCACATGTCGACGGGACGCCTCGGGTTAACATTCCGTATCTTACACATTCTCTCAAAATCATACACCAAGCCTTGCAGTTCCCCTTCGTCTTTACTTAACAATACATTATCGTCTGCAAACAACAGAACAGGAAGTTCCAAGTGCTGCCTTCTCACATTAGGGCTGCTCCAACATCCACTGCCCTACCTTGTTTCCCCTTTATAACCCGATCCATATACACTACCGTGGAGACATGACACATCCCTGTTTCAGTCCAACATTCAGACAGAAATAGATAAAAAAAAATTCACTCACTTCATCATCCACACGCACTGCAGCATTACTGCCATCGTACATATACTTTATTCAACAGTTTTCCACTTACTCCATAAATTTTTAATATTTTCCACATTCCTTGCTTATCCACTTTGTCATAAGCATTCTCCAAATCCATCCAGGCTGCATACAACTTTTTTCCCTTCTCTAGAAACTTTTCCACAAAAGACCTCAGGATTAATATCTGAGCTATAACGTCTTCCCTCCCTTAAACCTCCCCATTCTTCTCAAAGTAATTCCTCTGTTATATCCCTGACCCTGTTAATAAGTATCCTACCGTATACATTACCTACTACATTAAGAAGACAAATGCCGCTATGATTACCACACACTTATTTTCCACACACTTCTTTTTCCCCCTTTCCTTTCCACAGGGTAATAATTATACCTGACTTCCAATCTTTCGGGAGTCTACCTTCCTCCCAGGCCAATCTGAAGTCTTCAGTATCTATTCTCTTACTATCTCTTCCCTGTGCTTCATCATTCCACCACACACTCCAACAATTCCTAGGGCTTTCACCATTTTGACTTTTACATTGCTTCCACTACTTTCATTCTAACGGTCTCTTCCTCCTTTGTCTCCCTCCTTCTCCCAGTCATTCCCAGGCCACTTATACTAGCAATACTTTCCTTCTCTATTTTTAACATTTCCTGAAAGTGACCGCTCCATCTGCTCACTTTTTCTCTCTTCTCCACTAACAATCTGTCATTTTCATCTTTCACTCGCCTACTGCCTTATTTATTACCCTGTCTAACTCTGTTTTGCCTCCTTTCTCAAAATTTTCTTAGATACTCTTACTAAGATGAAATCACTCATGATGATTAACCCACCCCATCCCGACGTTTTCTGGGCAGTGGTATGCCCCAGTCCCGACATTTTTGGACCTTTTTTTTTTTTTTTGGCTCAAACATCCGCTTTTGGTGAGAAACGTCGAAAATTCATAGAGAAATCGCTCACCTGAGGTTTAAAATACTCAATTTAGGTACAAGTACTTCCTTACCTGACTGGGTTTTCTAACAGGCTGGCACCAAAGAAAACGAGTTCTATGGGAGGGTAACTATTTTATCCACTCATAAACAGTATTTATTTATTTACTTGGTACGAATTTATATGTAGTACAAGAGTATATTGGTTTTCAAACAGTAATATAGGCATTATAAGCATTGTTTCACTCACTAACTCATCACCATTCATGACCTTTTTTTTCCCACATTACCTGATCATCATTTCTGACTGTTTCTTCCTCTAATGCTATGTAAACTTTGTCCTCCACATTGTCATCGATTGGGGAATCACTCTGGCCCTGTATGTCTTTATTGGCCAGGTCACTGGTAACAGGTGAATTGCCGAGACAATGGCGTGCAGGGGGGGGAGAGGTTATGCGGTGTAAGGCATTGTCCCTGCTTGGCATCTTGTAGAAGAATAGAGGAAGGTGTCCCATGTATACGTGCCAAAAATCACTCGTGAAATCACTCACGAAAATTAAAAATTGTGCAAATTAGTGACCTTGCAATGTTGCCGCGTTAATTCACGTCGCCGGGACATGAGTGCACATCACGCACGGACGTTAATTCACGTCGCCGGGACGGCGCGGGTTAAGGAGTGCGAAGTGGAGTAAGTACAAAAATACTACATGTGGAGATCCAGGACCATATGGTTAATGCTCTTGACGTGCTGTGGTGGTTTGGTGTGATGTGGAACGGTAATTTTATTTGGTGTGGTGTGAGAGAGTGGTGTGATGTGGCTTCTCCAGTAGTCGCAAGACTCAGTGAGAATCAGGGTTGGAGCAATTACACTTCAAAAATTTAATTACAATTCAATTACTTTCATTTTTTCAAAATTACAATTATAATTACAAATACATTTGGAAATTGCAATTACACAAGCGCTCGTGGGCCCTTCTGGCCCCTCACACTTGCTCCTGCACAGGGCTCTCGCGCTGCTAAAGTTTATTTTAGTTGTACCTATGGGCAAAAAATTCTATGGAGATCCTACGCCGGGTACCGGGAGCGGCGTTTATTGGTGAAAATGTGATCGCTCATTAAATATAGCCAAAGTTTTTCAGTTGTGATGGGACCAAGTTTTTTCACATCAGCGAATTTTTTGCAGTTTTTATGCCAATTTTGGTGGGATTTGAATGTGTAGTTTCGGCTGTCCAAAACACACACACACACACACACACACACACACACACACACACACACACACACACAGACACACACACACGGCTAATGCTATAGTATATTAGATTACAATTACGATTACTGCAGAAGAAAATAAGTTATAATTACAGTTATAATTACAAATGCCCGAATTTGGGAAAAAAATAAAAAATCGTTTTGGTTAGAAAAACACTAATTTTGCAATGTAATGTTGTCATTTATTTACAAACAGTGGCACAGACTAATTTGAAAAAAAGAATAAAATTTCATTTTTGTAAAAGGTGCAGATAGTAACTAAAAAGCTGGTAGTTTTTCAAGCAATTGACTGTTGCACTTAATAAAACTGAATGGAAAAAAGTGACATCAAGTTGAGCTCTGTTCATGGTGGAAATATTTTGGGGAATGCTGAAAATTCGCTCTGATGGAGCAAATGCAGCAGTACACCCAGTTACCTCTCTTGCGAGGTTCTTCAGTGGATGCAAAGCTTGTGAGACTTCTTTCCAGTATAGCATTGGATCAGTATACTGGATCACTGGGAAATGGCAGAGTTCTTTCCTCTATATATTGCTTCAACTAAAGCGATATATAAAGCATTCCCGTTGATTTGGGGGTTTTCATGCCCATTTTGGTATGAAAAGAACAGTCTGGGTCTTTTTGATTCAGGTAATCCTCGTGCTAGATCATCCTTCTAACTTTCTTTATCCATTGTTGACCCCTCGTGAACCACCTCTAATTCTTCAAGCATTTCCTTGATATATGCGAGCACTTGGTCCTTCTACTCTTGTAATGAAAGCCGGTCCAGTTTGAATCTAGGAACCAAAAAAGCCGTCACTTGAACATATCTCGTTTCTATGTATGGAACCAATCTTTTCTTCACAGAGTCCAATAGCACTTTAGCCAGTTGTTTATAGTATTGTAACTGCATATTATGAATTAGATTCTCCAGTGAGTGTTTAAGTCCCTGAATCATTTGTCCAGCAGCAGTCAGTTATGGTCACCTTCTATCCCTCCACAATTGCTGTGGCTTCATGAAAAGGTTCGAGAACAATCACAAGCTCTTTTAAGGCAAACACCTCCTCAGGCATCATTTTCTTACTCCTGCTTTCTCTGGGACAGAAGATCAATTGCATTATTCACCTCTACAGAGTATTTGAGTACAGATATCACCATTTTCAACTGTGAATTCCATCTTGTCACATTTTGTGTCTGCAGAACAATCCCTTTAGATCGAAGATACAAAGCATCTACTGTTGATTTTCCTACCTGAGTTGATCAAGGATGCAATTTTCTGAAATGCTGATGAGAGTAGTGATTTTTGTTTACATTTGGGTGAGTAAACCCGTATCTCACACACAGTTGCTGAGTATGTGCAAAACATCTCATTCATTGAGGAAGAAAAGTCAGAGCATCTTCAGAGTAAATATCCTCATCAACGATATTGGGGTCACACGAATTTCCAGCCTCCTGATCCTTCTGATCTATGTAGAAACTTGGCAAGGAAATATCAAATGTTTTCATCGCTGAAGATGCATTATCATCTACAACTTTCTTTACTTTCCCTTGATTACTGAGCCGATTGACAATTTCCTCATAGGCAGATGCAATGTTAAATGCTGTGTGTCGGCCTTCAAGATTATCACAACCCAACTCATGTGGGCCAGATCCCATGAAAGAACAGGTGTTCAGGACAAAGGCAAGAGAACTGTCAAAATGTGGCTTAGTTGGGTTAATCCTGAGGCATCTTAATCCCATAACGACAGCTTGGTATGAGGTTAACTTACCATTACCCCCATTAAATTAATCAACTTACCACTTAATTAATTACAATTACAATTAAGTGCTTCAATTTTACTTTCATTTACAATTATAATCACAGTTACAATATTTCTGGAATTAATTACACTTCATTTAAAATGCAATTACAATTACTCCAACCCTGGTGGGAATGGAGCACTTCGTAGAAGAAAGTTAGTGAGAGGTAGACGGAGGGAGCCGCTCCTATGGATGTTCACGCACCTAAAATAGATGAGCGACGTGGTGGAAGGAACGAGCAGGGATGTGTGAGAGCTTGTCTTAGACTGAATGTCGGCAGTGATCGTCGTGTTTACCGTACCTTTCATGAAGACTACGAGATGCAAATGAGGCTGGCTAGGAGCTGGACGAAGTACAAAAGTTTTCGTAAAATGAAACTGAAAACTAATCTTTACTGATTATTGTACTGTATACATAATGTACACTCCTTTCAAAAAGTATCAGTATACAGATGGGTGGTTTCATAATGAACGTTGTTGCTGTGGGTGTTTTTTGTAAAACAGTTTAATTCAAAATGGGTATTGTTTAATAACCATGTTCTATGAAGCTCTTTTATGCTGTGGCAGGCAAACACCTTCATGAACCATAACTGAAGATTATTTTCAAACTCTTCTTCCACATTTTGAAAATATTAACGAGGTAATTTTAGAGATTCATCTTAGGACGTGTGTAACTAACAGTTAAAGCGTCTGGTTCTCCATTATTGTGATTTTATAACTCGTCCACCCCTATCCCGATCTCCGGCGGTCGACGTACATTTTCTTCCAGCAAGTTGGTGCTGGAGAGGTACGTCTTCATGTTGTGGCACCGATATAACCAGGCGGCTGAGCTGCTTGGTTATACAACTTCCCTCAGCTACTTCCCTATTCCCTGAAATGATGATGGGCGTACGGAGAAGGGCAGTATAAGACTGCAGTCCACCGGCTTCAAGTTTTAGACGAGCATGAGGTTGAAAATCCCATGGCTACTACCAGAAGTCACAGTGATGTGGGGGATGATGGAGGATAAGAGCATAGGGTAAAGGTGGGAGAGGAGGCTGGGTGGTGGGATAAAGGCGCAATGGGTAGGGATAGACTGACAGCAGTAGTAGCTGCAAGTCCACGCTTTTCAGGACGTGAACTCACTGAACTGCAGGCCGAAACTGTCTGTCGCTTGCATTCCACCATCCTCCTTTTGGGGGATAAGGAGAGAGCTGAAGGACATTAACATAACCAAGCAATAGAGTCGCCAGGTCTATTGGCGCCACCAAATGAAAGCGCCCTCTCTATCACCGTGCGGGGGTAAGGCAAGGTAAAGGATGAAATGTTTGTCAAGTCATGATCATTAATATGTGATGAACCTCTTACCTCTGTCAGGGCGACGAGAAGTTTTCTTAGAATATGCGAGCCATCGTGTGTGTGTGTGTGTGTGTGTGTGTGTGTGTGTGTGTGTGTGTGTGTGTTTGAAAGATGGATGCTTCTACAGTTAGATTTTAATGGTGCATACTAAATTCATTATATATAAAATTTATTAAGCGACTGTTGTTGTGCCAGCGAGAGCTAGCTAGAAGAGGATCTCCAGCAGGGGAGTTACTAAACTAGTGGTGAAGTGTACAGTAAATGCTTTAAAAATATTGGGTTATCCGTAATCTGCCCTCCACTTAAAATATCCTGATGTATCTTACGTGTTGCACGGACAGCTCAGTTTGCTGGGGTGAGAGTGGGTGTAGCAGTGGGAGTAGGAAATGAATAAATGAGGCGTGTAGACACTGTAGAAGTAAGGCATAATGAAGGTCCGAATCCACTCTCTCCTTTCGGTCGGAGGTATGGAGGTCGGGGTCGTGCTCATCCCATCAATGTCCAGTAGAGCCAGAGAATATAAAGTAAGTCCGGCGGGAGTAAAAAGCGGATACCTTCCCGCGCATGACGTTACGCGGCCTGTTGTTTCAGTTTAACACAGGACATCGCCTTAATGAGAGTTGGAGAATGCCAAATATTGTACTGTTTGTGAACGTAATTCCGTCTTTACACATAAAGGATATTATTTACATAGGTTTCCACGAGATGATGAGATCAGAAAAAAAAAAAAAAAGTGGTTCATCTCTGTATCAGGATATCTATGACAATAATGCGAAGACACGCAATCTGCATTTTGTGACGTGAGGTGAGGTGGGCGAGGTGGTCACTGAAGGAAACACCAACATTGTTTTTAAAAAAAACGTTTGTGGGGTGATATTCTTCAGAAGAATTTAACAATGACAACACTAACTCAATGACGACACTAACACAGTGACAACATAGCACAATGACAACACTAACACAATGACAACACTAACACAATGACAACACTAACACAATGACAACACTAACACAATGACAACACTAACACAATGACAACACTAACACAAAGACAACATTAAATCTATCTATCTATTGCCAGACGCCTCAATCCCGTTTGGAGTGGCCACAAACAAATCGCCTCCAAGTCGCCCTGTCCCCTGCCATTTCACTGCCCTGCTCCCAACTCACACACCCCTCTCTCATATACCTCTCCACCCCATCCCTCCATCTCATCCTCGGCCTCCCCCTCCCTCTTCCCCCCTCCACCTCACTCACATACACTCTCTTCGTCAGTCTTTCACCCTCCATCCTCTCCACATGGCCAAACCACCTCATGAATAAAACTGACCACATTAACTCAGTGACAACGCTAACATACCAACATCACTAACACAGTAACAACACTAACACATTGAGAACACTGAAATACTGACAACACTACTAGTAGTACGCTGGCAGTAATAACACACTGACAGCATTAACACACTAACATCAATAACACTGACAACACAAACAGTGACAACGCTATCACACTGACAGCACCGACACGAGCATTTCTAACACATTGACAGCACTAATGTACTGAAAACACTAGCAGAGACAACATTAACTATTATAGCTCTAATAACATCACAACATGGTGACAGTAATGAATGATAACACTAAAACCCTGACAACAAAGCACTGACAACACTAACACACTGATAACTCTAACGTACTGACAACAGTTCAGTTCAGTTCAGTTTGTATGGAAGAGTATTGCCTTTGTAACGGCACTCCCTGATGTGTTCTTCTTATTCTTTTCTGACCAGTTCGTTGAAGTAGATGTCATTTTGACAGCGATTCTTTTTTCTATCTTCTATTGTTTTGTGGTTGTTGCTAATGTCTTTACTATTTCCTGTTAACCATACTCATTTTTTGTTTTCTATTTTATTTCTTTAATAATTTTTTCTCTTTTTTCCACATATTATAGAGGACTTCCTTCTTCTCTTCCATACTTTCTTTCTGAAATAAATATTGGCCAATTACCTCCATCTCCTCTTCATGATATGGTTGTTGTAGTTCCACTGCTATCATCCGTCCATCAATAATTTTCGGACATCTTAACATAAAATGTTTCAAGTCTTCATATTCATGTACACATAACTTGCAGGCTACTTCTTCATCAGTATGTCTTTTCATGTTATTTAATGGTAAAGTCCAACTTTTAGCCTTATACCAAATGCTAGATGATGGTCTACTATCGTATATCTGTTCTTCTTCTATTTTCTTTTTCCATCTCTTATATATTTCTAAACTTGACTTACTATTAACTTCTCTCCATTTTTCTTCATCCCACTTCCTTGTTTTCTCTTTAATATCTTTTTTCTCCATTCTACTTAACTCCACCTGTTTTATTTTTATATCATCCATATATGCTTTTGTAACCCTCATCCACTTATTACTGACATCCTCATTTATTTCTCTTAACATCTCGTTTAGTAATTCACTTTCACCTTCCTTTAAATTTGTCATATATTGTAACCTCCCTTTTATCATTCAAGTCTTCATTAATGAAGCTCCTATTTCTCCTCGCAATGTACATACTGGAGCTCTTTTTGTTGCTCCCATTATCTGTCTGTATACTGTACTCCATTTTCTATCCTTTGTAACGTTTGTATCTCTGTCATATTTATTGCTTCCAAATAGTACTGCCGGTACTGCTAGCCTATATTTTTCCAGTAGGTCTTTTCAGTTATCATTCTATTACAGCTCTTGGATATTACTGAGTAAGTTTTATTTGCTAATTTACAGGCCCTTTTTATCATTTCATTCTTCTGTTATTTAAACAAATTCCTTTTGTTTTCTAAATAAATTCCTAGGTATTTTATTTTATGTCACTTTCACTCCTTCTATAATGTCAGGTTGTTCTTTCATAAGTCCTTATTATGATATTACTTTTGTCTTTATTTATCTCCAAACCACACTTTTCACTTATATACATTACATTAGTATTTTCAAATTTGTTTTCACATCCTCCACATTTTCAGCTAGCATCAAACCATCATCTGCACAAAATAGTATTTTCAGATGGAACTAATTATTCTTGAAGCCTTTTCCTTTTCTTTCTATTTCTTTTATTATTATGTATGCTATTAGTTTAAAAAAAAACGTAGTAGAGCCCGTGCATCCTTGACGTATTTTTCTAGTCACTTCAATTTCTTCCTTTATGTTGTCATCTAATTCTATACTTCTTTTATCACCTTCATATGTGTTTGCCTCTACGTTAATTATCTTGGGTGTACTTTGTATTTCTTTACAGCGCTGATTAATTCCTTTCTTTTAATAGAATCGTAAGCCTTGCTAAATTCTACTAATATTACTACTAATGCTTGTTTCCTTCTATAACTCTCTTCTATACAATTTTGCAAAATGAATAAATTGTCCTCTACTCTTCTTCCTTTAGTGAATCATGCTTGTATTTCTCTCATTTCATCATTTCTTTTAATGTGGCTTTCTACTTCTTCCTTCATTATGTTCATGAATAATTTATAAGGATATATGTTAGCACCAGCGGTCTTAATTTTTTCAGTGTTGTTTTTTTAGTTTTCGGTATCATCCTTGTTTCTGACGTCTTCTACTCTTCTGGTTTTTCTTCTTTTTCCAGCTCTTTTCTAAAGCACTCTGTAAAATTGTTCACATATTTCACTTCTAGCCATTGCTTTATACAGTTCTGGTTTCAGTCCATCCGGTCCTGCTGTTTTTTTTTTTTTTCAACTTCATCATATGTTATTTAACTTTTCCTATTTTTAGTTCTAGACATTTCATTGGTTTAATTTTTCTTTCTTTTTGTATTACCATATCATAATGGTCCTGTACCCTTTTTGTAAATTGGTAAATCTTCATTTTGCATTATATCATCTTCTATCATTACTTTCTCCCTAAAATTTTTCTTCTCATCTTTATTCCACACTTCTCTAATATTATTTGGGTGTTTCTGATAGATCCTTTTCCACACCTCTACCAATTCCTTTCTTGTTTCGTTTTCATTTTTTAACTTCCCTTCTCTATCATATATCTTGACTGTTTCCTCTTTCTTCCTCACTTTTTTTCTCAATTTATCAATATTTTCCCATATCTTTTTATTTTTGTTGTCTTTGATTTTTGTTATTTTACATTCATATTTTGACATTTCCTCTCTTATTATTGCCTACACTTTTTTCTTTTGTTCTATATAACATGTGCTCATTCTGTCTCTTTCTTCTTGATCTTGTACATTTCTTTTTCTTCTGTTACACTGTTTTCTTTATTTCCCTTCTTATTTCATCATTCATCCATGGAGGCTCTATCTGCTTATTTACTCTGTCATCTACAACTTTTCTTTTGTATTTTCTTTTTAGTGTTATTTCTGCAGCCTCATTTATTTATTCATTTAATTCTGGTATATTTTCTATACCTTTCCTTAATTTTTCTTCAAGGTTTTCTTTGAAGATCTTTAATGATTCCTGATCTGTTTTATAATATACCCTGTCTTCCCACCTTCCTTTCTCAAAATTAGGTTTTTCTACCTTTATCTTAAATGTTACTTGTAATAAATTATGGTCAGATAAGTCCACTACCTCCTTTTCTTCATTAGCACACTGAAAATACTAGCACAGTGGACCTGGAGCGGTGGCGTCTTCGCCGTGGGTGTACCCCCGAGAGGCTGTCGAAGCTGAAGAGGACAACATGGGAGCCAAACACCGCAAAACCCCCCGGCCCCTCACAGGACCCGAGAACCTGCGAGTGGCTTCGGTCGCCCAAGCAAGTACCACATCTCTCAACACAACACACACAACAACACCGATTTTTCTACACCGAGAAATGACTCCCTGGTGGTCATTTCTCGACGACTTCTAGCCGGGGAAATTGAGAGCAATCCAGGACCCACCAACAAATACATATGTCCAACATGCTCAAAACCTATCACTTCGAGCTGATAAAGGGTTCAATTCAGTGCAGTTCCTACAAGAACTGGACCCATTACACCTGCGCAACACTTGCATCCGGAAAACATTACACAAACTCCTGGACCTGCTCCTTATGCTCCTTCCCCCCACCCACTACCCCCCCCACCAATCTCACTCCTACTTCCTCCACACCTCCTCAGCCTAACCCATCGATCCTTCCCACACCATCCAATCCCCCAACCCCTCCCATTCCACCCCAGTCTTATTCATCCCAACCCTTACCTCCATCACAACCTTCTACCCCTTCCCCTCCACCCACACTCCCACCTCCCCTCAGTGCTGCAACACCCAACACACATTGCACACAACATAAACATCCTTCAAATAAACATAGGTGGCATAAACACCAAAAAACAAGAACTCACACAATTCATCAAACAATAAAACATACACATTGCCATCTTACGAGAAACCAAACTACAGAGAACACAAAAAACACCTACATTTCATAATTTCACAACCATGAGACAAAACTGGGCCGAAGGCAGTGGCAGTGGACTCATCACCCGTGTACACAAATCCATCAACTTTTCAGATACTTGTGCACACAGAAAGTCACTTCCCCCCCCCCCACATGACGCCAAAACAGAACTATAATCAATTAACCCCTTAACCGCGGAGCGTCACTTTCGTGATGCTTGGGAACAAGGGATCATACCGTGGGACGTCACTTTTGCAATTCTGTGTTATTTTGAATTCCCCCGGGCTTTCAAGTGGTAGCTTATATCATCTATCAGTACTGCCAATGTACATCACTAGTCAGCACTCCTAATCTCATCTGTACTCCCATCCATTGTTGACAATTTAGCCATTTCTCCCCGTTCTTGACTCCCCTCCCTACCTTCTCTCCATTACCCTCTCCTCTCGCCTGCCCACCAGTGCTACGCTAAGTAAATCTTCCCTGGAATTTTCCACTGATTTCATCCATTGAAATAAGCTCTATGCCCTATTCTTATACCAAATAATATGTACCAAAAAGAAATAAGGTAAGTGAGAGTGCCATACACCTGGAATTGGTTAATTATCACCTGACAACACCTCACGTGCACTCGTTCGCTAATTTTCGCTGTTTTTTTCCCCATGAAATATGCCGTATAATCTATTCTCGTACTAAAAATATATATAAGGAGGGAAGGGAGAAGCCTAAGTGATATTTAAATTCACCTGGAACTACATAATTTATAGTGTATTGTCTAGATTTCCTGCCAATCATTTCACTGCTATATATTAGCAGCTGTCAAGAGGCTAACGTTGGCAGTAATGCATTTACCTAGGTAGGCCACCCCGGCCCACCGCTATCAGTTCACTGTCATCTTCCAAGGTGAAGGTACGTCTGTTTGCTCCTGCTAACTTCAGCCACTTTTTTAGCCCCATGCAAAGGGCCCTGTGACCTTTACCCCCTACTAAACCTCGTGTGGAAAGAGGTAAAGGGCTGACAATTGAAAGAGAGTGACTACGATCTTTCTGTTGAGTAAAACAGTGCAAGTGGAATTGTAAATAATGTGTAAATAATGTGTAAACAGCAAGTAAAGCAATGAATGTAAATATAAGTGAACAGTGGAAAATAGATTTATAAGTTACATCAAGTGACAGTGCATAACACAGTGTAAATAAAATGTGACAGTGCATAACACAGTGTAAATAAAATAGAAATGTAAATAATGTAAATAAAATAGAGAACGTAAATAGAAATGTAAATGAGTAGTATTATAAGAATAAGAGTATATATACTAGGAGTAATGAAAGTGAAAGTTTCTAGCATGTATGAATACTATGAGTTATGAGAGTGAAGGTGAAAGTGATATTCACTCTCAATGCTAGTATACAGGACGAGAAAGTGAATGCTACGTATTTTACTGAAAGAAATTGAATGCCTGCAGTGACAATAAACTACTATTATTGAAGGAAACTTATGGATAAAGACTGTAGATATATAAGTGTTAAACAGTAATAGAAATATAAACTGTGAGTGTTTTTATGAATAATAAATGACAACACCAGCGGCGAACTAGCTCAAGTGGGAAGGTCATACGCCCTCGTAATTTTCATTGCTTTCAGAGTTTTTTTTTTTTTTTTTTGGAATATGGATTGAGAATCATAGAATAGTGTTTCTAGTGATAATATCAGGCTGTGGTAATCATATTACGGGTTGTCGGGAAGTGTAAAGTGGAGACTTCGTTACCCAACTTCAGAGGTCTCCACAAGTCCTACAGTACTCGACGAAGGCTCAACAAACACCCCAGGAGAAAGCTGAAGGTATGTGTCATAAGTATATTTGATTTTAATATTCTAGGACTAATAACTAATTTTTGGCAAATATTTTTAGAGAGTCTGTCGGAGCGTGAATATGCCCACGGGTGCCGCAAGAAAAAGCAAATCAAGCCCGCGGTTAAAGGGTTAAAATACACACTGGTAACAAATCACATATAACAATTGCTAATACGTTCATTCCCACCCAGTTACCCCCCACAGTACCACACAATTACTCTCCACAAATACACAACATCAGTAACATACCCAACATCATCCTGGGTGGCGATTTCAACGCCAAGGGGTCGGCCTGGCATGTCAACAACCCTGACACAGACAGAGGGCTGGTACTACAATCCCAAACAGATAATCTTTTCATACTCAATAATTTCCATCAACATACCCATATCCCACACCAAGCCCTCTTCCTCCCATCATCCCCAGACATCACCTTTTGCTCCACAAACCTCACCCCCACAACATCCTGGAGAGTGGTCAAAATCCTTGGCCGAGATGTGGGCATCATCCAGCCCTCTTAAGTTATCAGAAAAGGCTGGATGACTCCATCGCTGATGCCTGTCCAGGATGCAACACAGCACCCCATACTATTAAGCACATTATGGGGGACTGTATTAAACACAATCATCTACACCAACAACACAACATGCACTCCTTGAGAGCTCTGTGGGAAAGCCCGGTCTCGGCCGTGGCCTTCCTTAAGGACTCTCAGGGCTGTTCGGCCAGACTGCCTAGGGAACAATTACCACGACTGCTACTAGCACTGTCACAACATTTTATCTATTTACCAATTGCTAGACACCTTAATCCCGTAAGGGATGGCCACAGACAAATTGCTTCCATGTCGCCCTGTCCCCAGCCATATCGCTGCCCTCCCCCAGCTCACCCTGATTCTCTAATATACCTCTCCACTTCATCACTCCATCTTATCCTCGGCCCTCTCCCTCTCCCCTCCCTCCACCTCACTCACATACACTCTCCTCATTAGTCTCTCTTTCTCCATCTTGTCCACATGGCAAACACTTCAATGTATTTCTCCCAAGATTTTTCATCACATCTACTTATAATTCCAACAGTAACACTTTTAATTCTAACACACTGACGACACTAACATAGTGAAATCACTAAAAATGGCAACTCTGGCAAAACAGTATTTGAAAAATTCTGTAAAACAATGTTGTTAGTAAGGATAAGAAAATACTGAGAAGGGAAGAATGATGAAAAATGGGAGGTGAGGATGAAGGGAGATAGAGTTGGGAAGGAATGAAGAAAACAGAGTGAGGGGATGGAATAATTGAGGAGCTGAGGATGGATGTGGGTGGAGAGAGAGAGAGAGAGAGAGAGAGAGATGTGTTACGTCGAAGGGGCCTGGCTAGGTACGCAAGGACTGGCCTTGTATTTTGTGGATCTTGGTTTACACTACTACTCTTGCATGGCTAAATTTTGCGTACTTCTCAGTGTGGGCGAGAGTTGTCTGTTGATTTAGGGTTCTGCTCAGGCAGAGGTGGGAGTGGGGGTGTTTAAGTGCCATGGCGATTTTTGGAGAAGGGCGTTGTGTATGGTCCTGTTGGTGAATGTCGCTGATGGATAATATTCAGAGAGTGTGAGCCTGGGCCCAGATGGTGAGGTGGAAGGGTCTGTGACGTTGTGGTGCCGAGCATCGATGGACAATGGTGGATCAGGTGAGGTTAATGCAAAGTGAGATAGGCGTGAGAGCTTAAGTCTTTGAGTCCATGGTGGTTAAACTTAAAGTCGCGGCTATCGTTAATAACTTTGAGGTGATCCTGGGTCAAACACTTGACTAATCATTTTGGTAAAAATCTTGAAAATCGCATTCAGTTGGTTGCTGGAGCGCAGAGAAAGGAAGGAACTTATTTGGTTTTGAGCAGTTTGACTTGCAAGACATCATAGAACTTTCCTTGAATCCACTGATTCCAGTTTCTCGTCTCCAGAAGCTAAGGCTGGGCAAACACTTTTATAACCATGTGCCTGTTTACTACTTATTATAAGGGAAATCCTAAACCCGAGGTGGGTGGACTGGTTACTCCTTTATAGGATTTATTTTTTTCTATGAACAAGTTAGAATCATTGGGCACTGCAGAAGATGTTAGAAGTCGTAGCTGTCGGGGCACTCTATTTTTTTTTTTTTTTGACAGTTGTTGAGATTGCTTGTTGATTAATTGTGTCTAGGGCTGTTTGGAAAATTTCAGTGAAGACTTGAGAAGTCTTAATGCATTCAATCTCAGATATAGAGTATTCTACAATGCCCAGTACTCTTTCAATGTCACTAGTCAGCTTAGCATCCATAGCCTCATGTTTGATATTGATAAACAGATTGAGCCCTTCAGTTTTGGACAGGCAGTGCTCACGAACCCTGTGCAACTCTTGCTCTCTGCCGTTAACGAGCTCCCTTCAGTCTTTCAACTTCTTCTTTAAACTTTTCATCAATCCAGGCATCTTCCCTGATAAACTTATTAACTGTAATTTCGTGCATTTGCGTCTGGTCTTCAAGCAGTTGTTTTGCAGCACTAGGAAACTCAATCTGCAAAATGTGGGTCCTTGTCTTGTAACATTCAAAAGTTGCAGAGACCTCATCATCAACGAAAATTTTAATAACTGAATCATTCGGTTCTTGAGGATGAGCAACGTTTGCCAATCTGTAATAGGTAATACTGAGGTTATCCTCATCACTGAGCATCGTAAATCCCAGTCCAGAATTAAGGTGGAAAAACAAGTCCTTGAGAATGGTGGCATAGACTGATATTTTCACGGTAATACCATAGAGAACGACTAAGCACAGACGACTGCAGATGGCATCGTTTAATTGCTTGATGAGGTGGGTAGAGTAGAGAAGGTTACACCTTATAATTAGTCTTCGAAATCCAGGGAAGAAGTAACTCCCTTAGAGTCGAGGCAACAGCACAGTGTCCTCGATGGTTTATACAAGCAGGTCCGGTGAGTTTCTGGACCCTGCATTGAATCGAAGTTCAGTATACAGCATTTCCGTTCCTTTGGAGTTTCCGGTAGGGTGACACATGCATATCCCCCCAAAAGGATGAATGCTCAAGCTTTCTCACCTATTTTAAGAAATCCTCTTGATTTAGTGTTTTATACGAAATGCTTAACCGTTGTATGTTTTATTTTTTCTAAGATCTTTGCCTTTTTTTTTTAGATGAAGTTTTAGGAAAAGAACCCTGCCATTTTCTTTAGTAGCAAACTGGAACCAGTAGATTCAAAGAAAGTTCTTTGATGTCTTGGAAGTTAAATGGTTCAGAATCAAATGCGGTCCTTCCCTACTCTGCACTCTAACAAACGATGGCGAGCGATTTTCAAGTACTTTTTCCCCAAATGGTTAATCAATTTCAGGCTTACCAACCATGGACTCGAAGACTTAGGCTCTCATGCATGTCTCACTTTGGAATAGCCTCACCTGATCCACCACTGTCCATCGATGCTCACCACCACAACGTCACAGACCTTCCCCACCTCACCATCTGGGCCCAGGCTCACTCTCTGAATATTATCCATCAGCGATGTCCACCAGCAGGACCACACGCAACGTCCTTCTCCAAAAATCACTAAATCATTTAAACACCCCCACTCCCACCTCTGCCTGAGCAGAACCCTAAATCAACAGACAACGCTCGTCCACACAGAGTAGCATGTAAAATTTAGCCATGCAAGAGTAGTAGTGTAAACCAAGATCCAAAAAATACAAGGCCAGTACTCGAGCACCTGGGCAGGCCCATTCGACGTAACGCATCTCTCTCTCTCTCTCTCTCTCTCTCTCTCTCTCTCTCTCTCTCTCTCTCTCTCTCTCTCTCTCTCTCTCACATCCATCCTCAGCTCCTCATTTACTCCTATACCCCTTCCTCTGTGTACCTCATTCCTTCCCATCTCACTCTCCCTTCATTCTCACCTTCCATTTTTTCATCATTCTTCCCTTCTTAGTATTTTCTTGTCCATACTATAACAATTATTTTTTTTACAGTATTTTTCAAATACTGTTTTGCAAGATTGTCATTATTAGTGATTTAACTGTGTAATGTTGTCAGTGTGCTAGAATTACAAGTGTTATTATTACAATTATAAGTAGCTGTGATGGAAAGCGTTAGGCAAATTACATTGAAATGGTTTTGCCATGTGGATGTGATGGAGAGCAAGAAGTAGAGGGGAGGAGAGGGAGGGGAGGGCCGAGGATGAGATGTAGTGATGAAGAGATGGACTGGGGATGTATATGAGAGGGAGGGGTCAGGTGGGAGGAGGGTAGCGAAATGGCGGGGGACTGGGCGACATGGAGGCGATTTGTTTGTGGCCACCCCTTACGGGATTAAAATGTCTGACAATTGATAGATGCATTGATATACTGTTGTGAGTGCGCTAGTATTTCCAATGTGCTAGTGTTGTCAGTTTGTTAGTGTTGTCAGTATGTTAGTGATCTTAGAGTGTTAGTGTTGTCAGTGTGTACAGTATTGTTAATATGTTAGTGTTGCTAGCATGTTATACTGGTTGCGTTAGCTAGTCTTTTGTGCCCCGCCTCCTACTAATGCCCCGCCCTCTTCCAGCTCTACTCGTTGCTGATTGGCTGAAATTATTATTCTTTTTATTGACAGAATACTGAGCCTTACCACGAAATAGAATCGCATTATTTACTTTTACATTGAATTCATTTCTGTATGAAAAGGAAGCACTAAAATTTACTAACTGACTCAAAATCAGTTTGGAAAGAACCAACCCCCTCCTCCCGCGACTGCAGCTGCGTTTTGGCGCCAAGAAAATTCGGAGCTTAGCAATAATACATCGCAGCTGTGCCGCTGTTACTATTAAACATATTAAGTCATCCATCTGTCATGTCTGATAAGTTACCACAGTATCATAACCATATTGTAATTTTCTTTATTTATTTCCTTCATTAATTTCCTTAAAATTAAAGGGATCGAATACAGAAGTGGGAAAACGACTTGTCACTGGCTTCACTTACTCAATACAATAGCTTACATAAACTGTATTCCATCTGTCACATCATTATACTGTCCTTAGGCTGTAGCAAAACGATTATAGTATAAGTATTTGTATTTTCCCATAACGGACACATGGGCATCATCCAAGGCGGGGAAGGAGGGAAATGTCCCCCCCCCCACTTTTCAAATTGGGGGGGAGTGACAGTAGAGATAGGAGACAAGTCAGGATAATATTAGAAATTAAATATAGCTCACTTGATTGACAGCCAAGTTTGCTTTTCCTCAATATTTATAACGAGAGAGAGTACGTGGGTGTTGTCTCCCTAACAAAAGTTTAAAGGCATGTAGGCTAATAATTATTTATATCAACAATGCAGTATAAGAAATTTGACTCTATAGACGTGAAGTCATTGATATCTTGTAGAGGGAAAAGGGTTGTTATGTGAGTGTGTGTGTGTGTGTGTGTGTGTGTGTGTGTGTGTGTGTGTGTGTGTGTGTGTGTGTGTGTGTGGATACCAAATATAAGGAAAAAAGTCAAAACACTAAGTTCTTTGCAGAATGTATAGGAAAAACAAAAAGGAGGAACTATTAAAAGCATGTGCAGTGAAATTGGCCTTACCTTATTCACACATCACTCAGTCCCTCAAAAGCCTGCTATGCCTCACAGGCATAACCTTCTACGCTTTCATTTTTCTTAATAGATGTCCTTCACATGCACTTTCCAGGTGGAGTCAGTCCCTTGTCTATCAGGTTAGTATAAAGTGCCACACCATCGTCCCGTGCGCCTCCTTATATAATCTACCCAACCAACTCAGTCCCCGTCAGTTCCCTATCCTCCTCAACTTGAGACCACGCTTTCTTGCATACTTGTTTGCCACACATCTCTACCCTTCTGGCCTATCACACACACTTTCGGCTTCAGACTCATTCATATATACCCACAACTCGATCTTCTTGACCTAACACGCCTACTTTCGCCTTGGAAATCATTCATATAAACCCTTCTCACCACCCTACCTACATCCACTCTTTCCATATGACTACACCATCTAGGCATACCCTCTTCTGCCTTATCAACTTCAAACTTCCTCTCCACATCATTCGTGAATCACACTATTTCATATTCAACTACTTTATGCACTCCACACATATTCTTCAGTAATTTCATTTCCACTGCCCGTACCCTTTGCATGATGCTTTAATGCCATACCAAAGTCTCACACCTACAGTATTATATACTCGTACCTCAGTGTAAAAACTAACACGCATCCATACAGTCTACTTGCAGCCTCTACACTCAGACCTAATGCTTAGTATCAGGATCTTAATATCATCAGCTCTCTTCCTTCTTTGTGCCACTCTTCTGTACGAGTACTTTCCACTTGTTTTGTACATCAGCCTCTATTTTTTTCCCCTTGCGAATTCAATTCCCTTTCCATTCACTATCATATCACATTAAGGGGTCCAATGTCTTTCAGTAACCGCTGCCTTATACTCTCAAGACAACGTTCCCATGCAGTAAAGACAACTCTTATATTTTCCTATCAACAACAGTTACTTTTGAATGTATATACCGTAGGTCAGTAAACTAGGCCAAGACTGAATTAACTGAACTGACATATTGTATAGCCCGAAATTATGACAGGCCCTATATAGTGGGTGCTGCGGATAGCTGCTTTCACGTGGTGGCAATAATATAACTTTGTGTTGGAGCAGCCTGGTTATACTAATATCCTACAGTCCCCTCCCAGTAGCCGAAAGGAGAATTGTGGATTGAGGAAGAAGGGTAACTTCAACCTGCAGTCCATCGAGTTCACGTTCAAACGAGTCTGGGACTGCAACAGCTCCTGCTACTAATCCAAGAGGTGGCCAGAGATTCTTCTGTCATGTAAAGCGCTACCAGGAGCATAGGGTGGTATGATCCGGCTAAAATTATCTGCACTATAGTGGCCACCCCTCGGGCTCTCCCATAGCCCAGGCACATTTTTTTTCCCCTAGTGTACTCTGTCTCCCTGCCATGGTGGTAATGTAGGATTGAGTACCTCGAAAAAAGGCTCTGCAACGTAGCACCTTCGCCAACCTCTCTAAGCTGAATAAGGTATTATGGTAGGTTAACATTAGGTTAGGCCTAAGTTGGTTAGGTATAGGTTGGTCTAATGGCAAAACACGGCTTTTCTGATGATTTTTTTGTTTGATTAACCGAAGTGTCTCATCTATTCCCGAGCGAAGGCGTCACTTTGCCGAATCATCTCACGCTGAACTCGCTCTGACGTTGCCAGTATGACTGGATGACTAAATGTACTCCCTCCCCCCCCCTTCCAAAATAAAGAAAAAAACGCGGCCTGGGGAATGAAGAGTGTTTTTTACGGTCCGCCATCGTGGAATGATAGAGAATGTTAGATTTCAAGCGGCGTGTGTGTGGGGGGTGAGGGGGGAGGAGTTACCAGAATTATCCAATTAGTTTCTATCTAATACTAACCAGAAGAGCTGCAAGTGTTGAGAGCTATCGAGAAAACCTAGTTTTTTTTTTTTTATTATTATTTTTTTAAACAATTGGACACTGGTCAAATTCACAGGATTAGGTCAAACGTTGCCCTAGCAAAATCAACTTACACAGATTTTTATCCGATTTTGACCATACTTTCGGAAAGGGTTTGGATAATGCAAGAATAAAGTGATTCTACATTGAGAGCACTCAGTCAAAGGTCAAGATCATAGAGTTTGAGAGTAATCTGTCGAAGGTCAAGGGCAAAGGGCAAAGTTAATCATAAGGCCTTTAGACCAGTTGGCAGGAGCAGGTATTGCACACTGTGAGTGCTCGTTCTTGTTAAGAAATGTATTCAGTGCTCCGGATGAATATTTGTAACAAAATTTTCACCTGTAGCAAATTTTACATTATCACGGGACTTCATGTATGCAGTAACTGAAGTACCGCAGCTAATACCCTTCAGGTTAGGTTAGGCAGTACTTCTTTGATTTTCCCTGGAATGATTATTGCTTCCATGGCCGGGAGCCAACTGAGTGTGCCTTGCATATTACGGAGGTTATTCTCTCGGGCATGGAAGCATACATTCCTTTCTCATATACTTTGACTAATACATGAAAGCCTTGGTTTAATCACGCTTGTTCCAATGTTGTCCGCAACAAGGAGAGGGCCTATAAAAGGTACCAGAGCCAACCCACCCTTGAATCACATCTTTTTTATGTTTCTGCCCTGAATCGTACTAAGTCAGCTCTTCACTCTGCCAAAAATAATTTCATCCGTACTAAATGCTCTCAACCCTCCAACTCGAATTTTTCCCGCTCCTTCTGGCACCTTGCCAAAAACCGTTCTAACAACTTTACCTCATCATCCTTCCCTCCTCTTTTTCACTCTGATGGCTCTGTAGCTATTTCTTCTACTGATAAAGCAGATCTCTTCGCTCAGACTTTCTCCTCCAGTTCCACCTTAGATGATTCCTGTGCTGTTCCTCCATCACTTCCCCCCTCTGACTTCCTCATGGCTGACATTAAAATTTCTTCAGCTGATGTATTTTCTGCCATTACTGGCCTGAATACTAACAAGGCATATGGGTCTGATGGAGTCCCTCCAGTTGTCCTCAAGAACTGTGCTTATGTGCTTACACCCTGCCTAGGTAAACTCTTTCGCCTTTTCAATTTGTACCTTTCCTTCTTGCTGGAAGTTGGCTCTCATTCAGCCAGTCCTAAAAAAGGGTGACCATTCCCAACCCTCTAACTGTTGTCCAGTTGCTTTAACATCCTGTGTCTCAAAAGTTTTCGAGTCTATTCTTAACAGAAAAAATTTAAAGCATCTTTTCTATCACAATCTTCTTTCTGATCATCAGTATGGGTTCCGTCAGGGATGCTCCACTGGCGATCTCCTCACATACGTTTCAGACTCCTGGTCATCCTTCTTTCGGGACTTTGGCAAAAGCTTTGCTATTGCACTTGACATTTCAAAGGCTTTCGATCGAGTCTGTCATAAATCTTTAATTTCCAAACTGCCCTCTTACGGTTTCTATCCTTCTATCTGTGCCTTCATCTATAGCTTCCATTCTGGTCGTTGTATAGCTACTGTTGTAGACGGCCATCATTCGTCTCCTAGATCTATCAACAGTGGTGTTCCTCAGGGCTCTGTCCTATCACCAACTCTCTTCCTTTTATGCATCAACGATCTTCTAAGCTGTACATCTAACCCTATCCACTTGTACACTGATGTTTCCACCCTTCACCTTTCCATTCGGTTTCCGCAACGTCCATCTCAACAGTTACTTCAACAAACAAGGGATGAGGCTATGGCACACCTAATGTCTGACTTGGCTCGTATCTCTGACTGGAGTAAAAATAATCTTGTTTTTAATGCTTCAAAGACTCAGTTTTTACACCTATCAGCCCGACAAAATCTTCCACAGGAGTACCCACTAATGTTTAATAATATCCAGCTCAATCCTGCATCATCCTTGAATATGCTTGGGGTTTCATTCACTCGGGACTTATCTTGGAAAGATCATATTGCACTTCTTGCAAAATCTGCTTCCAAGAGATTAGGTGTGCTAAGCCGACTCCGTACCTTCTTTACCCCTGCCCAGTTGTTGACTTTATACACGGATTTAATTCGCCCCTGTGTAGAGTACAACTCTCATGTGTGGGAAGGCTTCCCACATACAGCTCTTCTCGACAGGGTGGAGTCGAAGGCTTTTTGTCTCATTAACTCTCCTCTTATTGGCTCCCTTCAACTTCTGATTCTTCCCCGCACTGTTGCCTCTTTAACTCTTTTCTGTCGCTACTTCAGTGGTTATTGCTCCTCTGAACTGTCTACTTTCATCCCTTCACCTCTACGACAGGTGAGTAGCGCCCGTCTAGCAACGAACTCTCGTCCCTGTTCTATCCAACTCTCTAATGCAAGAGTTAACCGTTACTCACAGCCCTTCATTTATGCAACAGGTCAACTTTGGAACTGTCTCCCCCTGTCTGTATTTCCTACTTCCTATGATCTCCAGTCTTTCAAAAGCGGTGTGTCCAAGCATCTCGAAATGAACCGATCTTGATTTTGGCTCTGTTTTGTATTGTTTTTGTTTTATTCTTGGAAGGAACTATTTTCGGGCTTAGTCTTTGGTTCCTTGTTCCTCGCATAAAAAAAAAAAAAAAAAAAAGATTATTCAAGCATTTAAGCATCTGTTTTGTTGATCATCACCCTGGTCATTTTACTGTCGGACAAACGCCTTTCTTATCTAGTTTTCACACTGACCGATTGGCTGTTAACCTGTTCCATCCAGACCCAGCAAATCCCCGAATCTTATATCGCCATCTTCACTGTCTGCCCCTCTCTCACTTCAGCTCTGAGTTACCACTCCGATATCCTGTACGTAAGTTCTTAAAAGGTTTCCTGCGCAGCTTTGTCCACAAATGTACGTGAAATAACACTGAACATACAGTGCTGCGTCTGCTACGAAGCGTATTATTGATGAAGCAGTTTAGTTCAAGTAAGCGAGGCTACCCAGCATTTACCCCTCCAATTCGATTATCTGTTTTTTTTTTTTTTATTATATCCAAGCATCTCCAAGGTATGTACTCAGCATCTGAGATATCATTCGTTTTTACTAGGCAGAGATTTTCGTCCGTATGAAGTCTATTTCCTGAAGCTCAGTAGCAGAATAATACAATACTACGGCTCTATATCCTTTTTATAATAATTCATTACTAACAGCAGATTTGTGTGTTAATCTGTGGCACCAGCTCAGCATTCAAGGTGGGGAGAGGGCAGTTTTACGCCTATTTAAGACTGAGTATAGATGGGATAGCTATAGCCTGGAACAATCCCTTTGATATTAAGGTTCCATAACTCATTTGAGTAAGAATCATCTGAAAAGAACATGAACAAATTACGAACTGCGACACCTTAATGAAAGGGTTCAAGAGAACTGAAGCATTTAAGAGAGACACCTTCACGCGGTGGCACTGACAGCCAAGAGCCTTTGCTGCTTGGTGATGCAAAGTCCCTCTGTCCCCTGAAAAGTGTACGGTGGACTACAAGAAAAGGCCAGTTCAGCCTGCACAGCACTGGGTTCACAGTCAGAGAAACTTAGAAGAAGACCAATAACAACAACAACGAGAAACAGAGAAAGAAAAAAAAAAAAAAAAACTACCTGCCTGACCTGCCTGAGGAGTGTTGACAGTAAGAGTGTCGGAGATGGACTGAAAGAGTAACTGGTCCGAGTTGAGAAGTTGTCAGCCACGAATATTGCAACCGTACGGGCTAATTGCAATAATTTCCAGAAAAATCTTAAATGTGGCTGTAGTTTCTGGACTATCACTAAAACTTCAAAGGAATCACTAGAATGCCGCTAGACACTCTGCCAACAGACTAAGATATTGCTATTAAATGAAAGTGAAAATTTATAGATCTAGCAGAAGAAACGGTAGACTGGCAACACTAACAATGGAGGAGTGGATGGTTAGCGTTGCCAGATCCAAAGCTACAAATACGGCTACACTGGCTAACAAATATATATAAATAAATAAACAAATAAAATAAAATAAACGGTAGTTTGGCGCAAAAAATAAAAATCAGAAAATCGCATTAAAAGGCACTGAGTGATTCTTTTTCTTATTGCTCTCTCTCTCTCTCTCTCTCTCTCTCTCTCTCTCTCTCTCTCTCTCTCTCTCTCTCTCTCTCTCTCTCTCTCTCTCTCTCTCTCCTTTGTGTTTCTCTTCATCTGCGTTTTATGAGTTTCATTACTTTCATCTCTCATTTAATTCCTTTCCTGCCTCTCATTGACTCATTTTTCCTCCTCACTTTCTTCGTATAGTCTCTGAAGGGAATATTCTAAGTGCCGTTGTAGATATCATGACAACTCTTGCTTAGTGATTTGTTCTGCATATTACACCTCAGTGCAATCCATGTAAACAGTTTCGTTAATAAATTGATAAAAAAAAATACAAGCGAGTGTTAAAGCACAATAAGGAAAATAAACCGTTATCAAATAGGTGCTACGAAGCCACCTATGCCACTTACAATACGGCCCACATTCTAACACAGTCAGATTGTGTAAGGTCAGGATATAAGTAGCAAGAGGTAGCTGCAACCCCAGGCTACTCCGAACGTTAACCTGGTGGACTGAAAGCCGAAGTTGCCCCTCTTTCGTAGACACCCATCCACATCTCGGAGGATAAGGAGGGGACTGAGGGACGTTTGCATAAAACGGGGAGCTTCACCGCTTGTTCATATCGCTGCCATCACGTGAAGGCGTCCCTCTCCAGCACCTGGAATACAAATATCACGTTTCATGGGGCCACATTCTTCCTATAACGTGCCTTGCTGTGATCTGCATCGCGTATGGATTTGAGAAAGGAGATGGCTAGAAAGGGATGCAGTTAACCGTGGTGGTGTTATAGAAATTCGACCTTGACTCATATGATCGCACAATTTACTATAAAATACAGTATGAGTTGCATTTTAAGTGCCTAAAGATATTTCTTAACACTTTCGCCTTATAAATTCATTCTGTACCTCATTATAACCGTGCATGATGAAGTTGTAAATTTTGTCATTATTAGCACGAAAAGATATTCTTAGCATACAGTATGTGTTACTCTCTCTCTCTCTCTCTCTCTCTCTCTCTCTCTCTCTCTCTTTCTCTCTCTCTCATTCTTTCCTTGTCCTTCTGCCTAAGGGTGACTCTACACTCCCTCTTCTGTCTTTCTTTCCTTCATTCTTTCCTCTTCTTTCTGCCTGTGGGTGACTACACTGAGTGACAAGCCAATGGTTTCCTTTACACCAGGAAACCATTTACTGTGCTGGATGGTAACCATATAACAAATTTTGGCGCCTGATGGTTTAGTGAGTAATTACGGCGCTCCAATCGGATTCAGCCGGTGAAGATTTATATCCAAGGGATGGTTAGGGTTTATTGCTCACATAATGCCACTCAGGGATGAGTGAGGCAGGTCACTCTTATCTTAAATGTCAGGACCAACTTGCCTAGCCCCGGGCTCCTACGCTTCTCATGGGGCAACGTGGGATTCGATGATGGATGGATGGATCTATCTATCTAATATATATATATATATATATATATATATATATATATATATATATATATATATATATATATATATATATATATATATATATATATATCTCCCCCAAAACCAAGCCCGTTGTTGTCGTGGGGGGGCTCAGGGGTCTGGGGCTGGGACCTGATGGTGGAGGTGGTTTCCCTATGCCCTTCTTCACTCCTATACCCTGCTTCCTCCTATACCCTGCTTCCCCCACCCTTGGGTCCCAGTCCTTGGCCCTACTAATTTTGCTTGGTCCTTTTTCTTCTCTTTTCTTCTTTTATTTTCTTTCTTCTCACCTTCCTAAGGTGTGAGAGCCGTGCTGATGGGATGCAAGGCTGTCTCTTTTATGTCAGTCGCT
This sequence comes from Coenobita brevimanus, assembly GCF_032717465.1. Taxonomy (NCBI): domain Eukaryota; kingdom Metazoa; phylum Arthropoda; class Malacostraca; order Decapoda; family Coenobitidae; genus Coenobita; species Coenobita brevimanus. Next base: position 29,022,804 of record NC_137031.1, read on the forward strand.
AACGGCCTCAGGGAACCATGGGTACGGTAGCCCTTGTTTCTTTCACCCTTACTCTTGACTCGGGCTCTCAGGAGTGGACTAGTTAATTCCCGCTTGAATAATTAGGCTCACCATGGCCAACAATGAAACTATAAAAAAAAACCAAGGAGCAACGGGAGATGCTCCTCCAAAACCTTCTCCCGGTCAGGCGGATCCCCCTCCCCCTACTTTTCCGCCTCTTTCTTCCTCTTCCTATCCTTCTGTTTCTTCTTCTCCCCCCCCTCTCCTTCCCCCTCCCCTCTTTCCAAACCCTCCAACAATAACATCAATTTTTGGTCGCCAGACATGGCCAAAATTCTTCAACATTGAACCTACAACAAATGACCTCACCCTCCATCTCTCTCTCCTTCAACAAATAGGTCCCGACGTCACTTTCACATCACGACCAAATGGAGACCGCCTCTTGACTGTTAAAACTGCTGCGCAGGCTGAGAAGGTGAGGTCGCTCACCGATCCCTCTGGTCATCCCATCTCAGCAACTCCAGATCTCCAATTAAACTCTAGTACTGGAACTGTTCTCATTCCCTCATACATAACAATTGGAGATCGTAACTTCTCAGAATGTTCCGCAGACATCCAAGCAATCTTGTCTGCACAACAACTACCAGTAATATCTGTTCAGTGCTACACACTTCCCCCCCAGGGGCGCCGCAAGTACTCCGCCAACATTGCCAAAATAATCTTTAAAGACCGCGATTTACCTGCCTCTCTCATCATTGGTGGTACACGACTTGCAGTCAAAGAATATACGCCTCGTCCTCGACAGTGCTCTTCTTGTTGGCGCTACGGCCACCCAGCTAAATACTGCAGGTCAGAGGCAGTGTGCCCAACCTGCGCCCAACCCGGCCACACCTCCTTAGCCTGCGTAGCAGAGAACCAAGTCTGCCCGAACTGCCAAGGCTCTCATGCTGCCTCGTCCCGGAACTGTCCAGTATACATTTTTGAATCGGCAGTCGCAAGGATTCTCTGGAAAGAAGGTCTCTCCCTCCGTGCAGCCCGTCAACGTGCCCGTGATTTAGGATTCTCCTCCCGTGTTACCTATGCTCGAGTGGCCCGGCCTATTTCCACTACCTCTGCCATCTCTCAGTCCTACCATACTACAACCACGACACACTCTAACTGCTTTTCTACCATCACCTTATCTGACACACCTGTCCCCTTGGTATCTCCAGCCACCAGCTCCTCTACTATCTCAACCTCTTTTCCTGTCCCTACTCATACCTCCTCTTCACCTACCCCTCTGACTGTCACTATTGTCTCCTCTCCATCTGTCTCTACTCTCCCCTCTTCCACCTCCCCTTCTCCCTCCTCTTGTTCTGCCTCCTACTCTCAGGCCCCTTCAGTTTCTCTTTCCAACTCTTTCTCTGTCCTAGACTCTTCCACTCCTACCTCCTCCTTGTCACTTCCGTTGTCCACTCCCCTCTCTTCCCCCCATCGCCCTTCCAGTTCTGCTGCTCCACCCCGCTCATCCTCTTCCCAACACCAACAGTTACTTCCTCTGCCACAGCGTGATGCCCGCCGTCTGCCTGCCTCTGGCAAACGTGGGCTGCCTCCCACCACATCGGATACCAAGGGTACCACAAAACCCACACACTCTCCCCCAACTCGTAAAATGCGAATTACTCGTCCTTCGCCCTCCGTGACACCAACAACAAAGATCCCTGTCTCAACCCAACGATCAGCTAGTTCCAACCCTATCCGGACTCCTCAAACCACTCCACAACCAGTTCCAGCTCCCTTGTCAACACCACAGATGACACAATCAACAGGTGCCGAGAGTGAAACTCTCTCAGATATTATGGAATACTTAGCAACTCCTTTACAAGAACCACTGAGTCCCCCAAAAATACGTCATACAGCAGAAGTCCATTCAGCTCCTTCCGATCTTCCTCCCACTCCCATCCCTCCTTCCCCTTCTGCCCCTCTTTCATGTTCTAATCCCTCTCCTTTATCCCTCCCTATGCCACCAGGCTATAGCGACCGTCCTACTCATTCACCTCTTCCACACTCTGCTCCTATTCCTACCATTGAACCAACCCGGTGATGTGTGATACCCGTCCAACATAAATTCGTTTTTTACTATATTTTATTCTTTGTAAATTTTTGGTAACCTTTTACTTTTCTTTGATTTTACTTTTAGTTCTTTTATTTTACTTTTTAGTGTTATAAAATTTTAATATGTCTCTTTTACAATGGAACATGCGAAGTTTCATGGCCCACCGTAATGATCTAAGTTATCTACTTTCAATTCACCATCCTTCAATAGTCTGTTTACAAGAACTCCGTTTGTCTTCCCCACCAGTACCCATACCTGACTATTGTTTCTTGTTTTCTCCTGCTTCTCTTCCTGTTTCCGCCATTTTAGTTCATAACACAGTCCCATTAGAATATCTATCGCTTCACACCACTGTTCCATGTCATTTTGTTCGTGTTTTTCTCGAACAATGGATTACGATAGTGTCGTATATTTCTCTCCCTCCCAACCTATTGATTTCCCAGCTTTAACCCTTTTATTATCACAATTACCCACTCCAATTTTATTAATGGGAGATTTTAACTGTCGCCACGCTTTGTGGGGCGATGATGTTACAAATTTACGTGGCCGCCACCTTGAATCTTTCATTTTTAATAACGATTTATCCATACTGAAAACGGGAACTTATACACATTTTGACTCTAGAACTCACACTTTTTCCTGTCTTGATCTCTCCCTATGCTCCCCTTCTCTTTCCCTAGATTTCCATTGGTCTGTTCTTTCAGACGTTTTATATAGCGACCACTTTCCTATCAAACTTACTCTTACCACATATCGTCCTGTACTCAGACCCCCTCGATGGTGTTTCCCGAAAGCTGACTGGCCGTCATTTACTTCTCTGACTGTTCCTACTGTACCTCCTTCTTCATTCTCTACTATTTTAGATATGCTAACTTATTTTAATGAATTAATTCTTAGTGCAGCTTTGACCGCGATCCCTAGGTCGTCCCGTCCTTTTACTTCTAAGTGTGTACCTTGGTGGGATTCAGACTGTACTGTAGCACTCCGTGTTAAACGTGCACGTTGGAAGAGTTACCTACGCAAACGCAACACTGCGGATGAACAGAATGCATTTCTGCTGTTTAAAAAGGCCTGTGCCCGTCTTCGAAAGATTGTTAAACAGGCTAAACGCCGTAGCTGGAGGTCATACGTTTCCACCATTACTACCAATACACCCATTGCATCCGTCTGGAAACGTATATGCAAAATAGCGGGTAAGCATCTTCCTATGCCCTCCCCTGTCCTACACTTAGATGGAGAGTCAGTAGCAGATGCTCATCTAGTTGCTAATGGCTTAGGTCGTCACTTCAGTAATGTTAGTAGCGGCTCTCATCTCTCACCTGAATTTCATACCCTTAAAGCTGCTACTGAATGTACGCCTGTTGTCTTCAAGCTGTCGTCTAGTCAGTCATATAACGCGCCATTCACACTCCATGAATTGACCTCTGCCCTTCGTCTGTGTAAGAACACTTGCGAGGGTCCTGATGGCATACACTATAATATGCTCCATCACCTTTCCCCTCAGGCCATGGCCTTATTAATAACTATTTATAATCGTATCTGGACAGAGGGTGTTCTTCCCCCCTCATTTCGTGATGCTGTCATTCTCCCATTTCTTAAACCGGGAAAGCAAGGCCATGTCCCTCAAGATTATCGCCCCATTGCTCTTACTAGCTGTCTTTGCAAATTGTTTGAGCGTATGATAAATCATCGCCTTATGTGGCTCCTAGAATCCAAGCAACTTTTGTCTTCTTCACAATTTGGTTTTCAAAAAGCTCGCGGCACCTTAACTCCCCTCCTAAATCTTGAGACTTATATCCGTTCAGCCTTTGCCACTCGACAATCTGTTATCGCAGTGTTCTTCGACCTTGAGAAAGCTTATGACACAGCCTGGCGCTACCATATTTTAAGCACAGTTCGCTCTTGTGGTATTGATGGTAACCTTGGTGTCTTTTTAAAGAATTTTCTATCAACTCGTTTCTTTAGAGTCCGTGTCCAACATACCTATTCAGACTCATTTCCACAATACGAAGGTGTTCCCCAAGGCAGTGTTCTTAGCACTACTCTATTTTTATTGGCAATTAATGGGATTGTTTCTTGTCTCCCAGTTGGTGTCCGTTCTTCTTTGTATGTTGATGATTTTGCAATATATGCCTCAAATCCTGACATCTCTGCCCTTGGTGCTCTTATTCAACGTGCAGTTTCCGCTGCCTCAGAATGGGCCACTTCTCATGGCTTTCGGTTCTCCCCTCTTAAGTCTCATGCTATTACTTTTAATCGTTCTCATCATATTCCTCAACCACCTCTTTTTCTTTATGGCTCTCCTCTCCCGTACAAAACCTCCACTTCCTTTTTTGGCCTTCTTTTCGATTCCCGTCTTACTTGGAAGGATCATATTACCTCCTTGAAAACCTCAGCCTTGCAACGCCTCCGTCTCTTGCAAACTTTGTCTCATGTGTCGTGGGGTGCTGATCGAGCTACTCTCCTTCGCCTCCATATTGTTCTCGTTCTCTCCAAACTTGACTATGCTTGCCAAGTCTATTCTTCTGCTTCAGACACCGTCCTCCAACAACTTGATTCTGTACATCATCACGGTTTGCGTCTGGCTCTTGGTGCCTTTAAGTCCTCCCCAGTTGAGAGTCTGTATGCTGAATCAGGAGTTCCATCACTCTTCCGTCATCGCGCTCTTCTTTCTCTTCGTACCTATGCTAAGTTGCACTGTTTTCCTCATACCCCTTCTCTACTTCCTCCCAGTCCTGACCCAGGCATATTTTCCACTCCTAGGACCAAGCCACCATTTGCAGTTCGAACCCGTACTCTTCTCTCGCGCTCCTCTCTTACTGTTAGTAATGTTTTTCATTTCTGCACTTGTCTTTTTCCTCCATGGTTACTTCCTCGACCCCACATTTGTTCTTCCATTTTCCCTTATTCCAAGTCCAATTCTCCTCCTTTCATTCTTCGTTCTCGGTTTTCAGACCATCTCTCCCAACTTTCCTCTGCAGTCCCTATATACACTGATGGTTCAAAAACTCCTGCTGGCGTTGGATTTGCGATACTCTTTCCTGACACTCTTTATCATTTTAGCCTTCCTACCTATGCAAGTGTTCTAACAGCAGAATTATATGCCCTCTTGTTTGCGTTGCGGTATATTTGTCATGCCTCTTCTTCCTCATTTGTGATATTCTCTGATTCATATAGTGCTCTATCCCTTCTTCAGTCACCTTCGGCTTCTCACCCTCTGGTTCTTCGTATCTTGGAATGGTTGTTCCGTATCTCCTCCCGTCGTAAAACAGTCCAATTCTGTTGGGTCCCAGGACATGTGGGCATCGCAGGCAATGAACGTGCTGATCAGTTGGCTCGCATGGCAGTTAGCAGGGATGTCTCTCCTTCCTTCCTCATTCCAGTCTCTGACCTTCTTCCTGCTCTGTCATCCTTCCTTCAGCACCGGTGGCAGTCCTGTTGGGACTCTATCACTAATAACAAACTACGTGTTGTTAAACCGTTTATTTCTCCTTGGTCGACCCCTTGCCACCGTAATAGGAGGTGGGAGACGGCTTTAGCTCGCCTCAGAATCGGTCATACACGACTTACCCACTCTTATTTGATGTCTGGTGATCGCCCTCCCCTTTGTACTCGTTGCAATACCATTCTTTCTGTACGCCATATTTTCCTTGATTATCCACTTTACACACTACAGCGACGTATTGCATTTCCATTTTTGTCTCACCTCCAACGTCCCCCCCTTCTTGCAGACTTTCTCCGAGAGTCATCGTATTTTTCCCTCCATAATATCATGTCCTTCCTTACCTCTATTGGTCTTCTTTCCGACATCTAATTCCGTTCCTTATTTCAATAGCCCCATCTGTGATGTGATATACTCCTTCCATTGACCTATTTCTTCTGGCCCACCCAACTTACACAACTTGTAGCCGATGATCCGGCTTTGTGCTGGATTTTGGCACTAGGTTCTTATTGTTCTTCTCTCTCTCTCTCTCTCTCTCTCTCTCTCTCTCTCTCTCTCTCTCTCTCTCTCTCTCTCTCTCTCTCTCTCTATATATATATATATATATATATATATATATCCCTTTATCTATATCTCTATATCTCTATATCAATATATATATCTATCTCTCTATATCTATATATCTCTTTATATCTATATATACCTATCTATCTATCAATCAATCAATCTATCTACGTATCGATAACTATCTATCTATATCTATATCTGTCGATCTATATATCTATATCTATCGATCTATGTATCTATATCTATCGATCTATATATCTATATCTATCAAACTATACATCTATATCTATCGATATATCTATATTTAACTATATATACCTATATCTATCTATATATATCTATATCTAACTATATATATCTATATCTATCTATCTATATATATATATACATCTATATCTATCTATCTATCTATATATATATATCTATCTAGCTATCTGTATCTATATATATATATATATATATATACATCTATATCTATCTATCTATCTATATATATATATATATATATATATATATATAAATCTATATCTATCTATATATACCTATATCTATCTATATATACCTATATCTATCTATATATCTATATCAGTCCATATATCTATATATCTATACCTATCTATATATCTATATCTTTCTATATATCTCTATCTTTATCTCTATCTCTGTCTATCTGTATTCCTCTATATCTATCAGTATCTGTATATCTATCCATATCTATACATCTATATCTATCTTTATCTATATCTATATCTATCTATATCAATCTATCTTCATGTCTATATCTATTTAGCTATCTATATCTATCTATATCTGTATCTATATCCACATCTATATCTATATCTGTCTATATCTATATCTATATCTATCTGTATTTATATCTATATCTATCTCTATCTATATTTATATCTATATCTATCAATATCTATCTCTGTCTATAACTATATCTATATCTGTCTATATCTATAACTATCTATATATCTATCTATATTTCTATCGGTATCTATATATCTATCTATATATCTATATCTATAGCTATATATATTTTTTATCTATATCTATATCTATCTATCTGTCTATCTAACTATATATATATATACATCTATCTATCTATATGTATCCATATATATCAATATATATATCTATATATCAATATATATATCTATATACATCTATATATCTATATCTGTATATCTATATCTATGTATCTATATCTATATATAAGTATATCTCTATATATCTATCTATATATATCTATTAATATATTTATCTATCTATATATATCTATATATCTATCTATCTATATCTATGTGTATATCTACCTATCTATCTATCCATCTATGTATATCTATCTATCTATATTTATCTATCTATATCTATTTATCTATATATATGTATATGTACTATCTATCTATATATATATCTATCTATATATATGTACAGTCATGCGTACTAATTTCTGCTCAGGGGTTACCCCTTCCTTCCCCCCTCTGCCCTGGACAGAGGGAAAGGGGGGAATCGCGAACAAGTCTACCCCGCCTTCTGCCCCCAACTCCCCCACCCTCCACCTCCAGCTGCCAGTTACTGATTAGACGCAAATTTTCTCATGTCCTGGGGGACTTTGATGCATGGTTGTGAAGAGAGCGGACGTGTGCTGAGCTCTTCTCTAGCTTATAGGGTTGCCTCACTGGCTTTAGTTCTTTTTTTTCACCCTTCTGGTGCTCGATAGGATAGTTAGTATTCATTTTCCTCCTCTTCCTGTTAGTTAGAACAGTAGGTGTCTGTTCTATTATACTGAGTTTACCTTTGCTTATCGCCCACGGAGGTTCCCCCCCCTCTGATCGCTCTGGGGCGTGAAGAAACACGGTCGGGCCTCCCTGGAGTGGTTTGAGAGGGCAACCTCAGACTTAGGTGTGTGGTCCCCGGTTGTTTGTCCCTTGCTCGTTTTCTCTCCTTCTTCCCACTTCCCCCGCTAGGGGGGAGTGGTACTATGGAGGACGTCCCTACTGCCTCTCCCCCCCTCAGGGGGGGAGGTGGTCCTGACCGACCCCTGACCGATCAACGGACTGACAGCCCCCAGACAGAACGGCCCCAGACTCGATTGCCTCTGGACATTAATGTAAAAAATGCGGAGTTTGTGATTGTTCATGCTCTAGGTTCCACTCCCTTGAGCAGTCTCAATCCCTTCATGATTAAGAAGGTTATTGATGGCTGTGCTGGGGAGGTGGAACAAGTGAAAAAACTTGTGAATGGAGACCTCCTTATTAAGACCTGTAATTCCTCCCAAGTTAAGGACTTGTTAAAGCTGCGCAAATTCCACTGCTATGATGTCGAGGCCAAGATCCCAACATCCATGAATTCCTGCAAGGGTGTTATCACTTGCAGGGATCTCATGGTGATGAGTGAGGAAGACATCATAGAGGAACTTGCTCAGCAAGATGTCATTGATGCCCGGTTTATAACTAGATATTCTGAAGGCATAAGGACGAAGACGGCCACTATTGTTTTGACTTTCGGCAAGGTTTCACTCCCGGCACATGTCAAAGTTGGTTACGAAATTGTTAATGTAAGACCATATATCCCCAACCCACTCCGTTGCATGAAGTGTCAATTATATGGGCACATTGCTAAGAATTGTCGGGCTTCACAGTCAGTGTGTGGCAAATGTGCAACACAGGGTCACGATGCTGAGCAATGCACATCAGAGACTATCTGTTGCTTTCACTGTAAGGGTGCTCACTCCACTTCCTCTAGGGATTGTCCCAAGTGGAAGGAGGAGAAAGAGGTCTGCACGGTGAAAGCGACTGAGGGTGTCTCCTACTATGAAGCAAGGAAAAAGGTGAAGCAGTTGCATGCAACTCCTACGCCGAATAGGTCCTATGCTTCGGCGGTGATGTCCCGTCCCGTGATGTGCTCTGCTGGGACACAGACTGACCCTGAAACGGTTCCTCTTGTCACACATTCTACCTCTCCATCTCAGCCTCCTGTCCAATCCACCTCTCAACCTGATACCCCTGTTACAACTTCCTACTCTCAGGCTGCTGCTGCTTCTCAGTCAGTCAAGCCTAAAACGAAGCCTAACAACTCTTGTAAGAGTAATATGACCACCCTTACTAAGTCACGTCCTCATGTTCTTCCTGCTCCTGGCCCAGCGAGGGAGAGGAAGGGTAGCTCTTCCTCGGTGGAATCTGGGAACCTCGTAATTGATGAAAATATGGAGGTTTCCGTAAGCAAGCACCGGGATAGGTCCACCGGTAGTCGCTCGCCTTCTGGTGGGCGGCAAAAAAAGCCTAAACACACTGGCCCCCAACGTAAATCTTAAACCGTCGCTTTCACTGTATTACAGTGGAATTGTAGAGGTATTGGGAATAAGTTACAAGATATAGCAATCTTGCTGTCAATACACAGGCCAGACGTTGTTTGTTTACAGGAGACGCGCCTGGAGGATCTGGATACAATTCAGACACTATCACTCGTATAGAAGATATGAAGGTCACGGAGTAGCCATATACACACACAAATCACACCCACAAACGGAAGTGATTCTAAATTCTACTCTGGAAGCGGTCACGTGCAGAGTAAAATTTAATAACACGTATCTGTCTATTTGCTCTCTGTACTGTCCTCCACATGGCCCCATTGATAGTCATGCTTTAAATTCACTAGTGGAACACCTCCCTGGGAATAAGTTAGTGTTGGGCGATTTTAATGCCCATCACTATCAATGGGGTAGCTTGAGGATTGATAGTCGTGGGGAGCAAGTAGCCGACCTAATACTACAGTCCAACCTCTGTCTTCTGAACGATGGTAGAGTGACTCGTGTAGATGATCGTACTGGTAACTTTTCGGCCATTGACTTATCTTTGGCCTCCCCTGGTATACATCAAGATCTCTCATGGGATCCTTACGACGACTCCTTGGGAAGTGATCATTTACTCATCTGTCTTTCTTATACACGCGACATCATTTCGGACCCTCCACCTCCAAAATTTAACTATAAGAAAGCAGATTGGGGATCCTTCTCAAGGATCGCCAATTTAGATATATCTGGGGAGACCATAGATGTTAAGGTCGAAAATATAACCCAATCCATATTACACGCAGCTGAGGCTGCTATTCCCAAGACTTCTACAGTTCATGCGAAGCATAGAGCACATTGGTGGACGCCAGATTGCCGACAAGCATTAAGAAAACGCAATAGGAGATACAGGATTTTTGATAGTCAGCCCACTGAGGAAAACTTTATTGCATACAAACAGGCACGGGCTGAGGCAAGGAGAATAATAAGAAGGGCCAAACGTGACTCCTGGCGGTCCTTTGTGTCCACGGTGACTCGTGCAACACCATTACGTAAAGTCTGGTCCACCATAAGAATATTAAATAATAAAGGCCCATATTTCCCCATTACCACCTTGCAAGTAAATAATAACATCTATGACGAGCCCGTGGACGTTGCTAACATCCTCGCCAGGAGTTTTTCTCATGTAAGTAGCTCAGCCAATTATGACCCGCGTTTCCAACATCATAAACGCACGGCTGAGCTACAGATATTAGACTTTGCCACAGAAGACGTAAACTCCCCGTACAACCAAGAGTTTACGCTAGATGAACTGCTCCTTGCCCTTAAATCCTGTAAAGACACCAGCCCTGGACCAGACACCATCACGTACGGTATGATCCAGCATCTTAATCAGGACAACCTGATTAAGATGTTAGCATTGTACAATGAGATTTGGGCGTCTCGAACGTTCCCAAACTCATGGCACTTTGCGCACGTCATACCGATACCCAAAGAGGCTGGTCGTCTTATGAATCCCACTTCATTTCGTCCTATTGTGTTGACTTCTTGTCTATGTAAGGTCATGGAACGTATGGTTAACAATAGGCTTCTTTTTGTTTTAGAGTCGAAGAATTTGTTAAATGATCAACAATGTGGCTTCCATAAATACAGAAGTTCACTAGATCATTTAATGAATTTGGAGCATTGTATTGCAGAGGCATTTGCCAATAAAGAATTCATGATAGGGGTGTTCTTGGACATCCATAAAGCCTATGACATGACATGGCGACACGGTATACTAATGAAGCTCTATGCTTATGGTTTAAGAGGAAATTTGCCTGTTTTTATTTCAAATTTCTTAAGGGACAGAACTTTCTCTGTCAAATTGCCCCGTAACGTAACATCGGATATATTTATCCAGGAAAATGGGGTGCCGCAGGGAAGTGTGCTTAGTCCTACCTTATTTAGTATTATGATCAATGATATTCTGTCATCAGCTCCCATCCCGAGGAATCTTAAATACTCACTCTACGCTGACGATTGTGCAATATGGCACTCTTCCCGTAATACACAATTTTCGGCTGGGCGGATTCAAGCAGCCCTTGACTCCGTTCACCAATGGGCCTTGCAGTGGGGATTTAAGTTTTCCGTACGTAAGTGTGCCGCTATAGTTTTCACTAATCGTAACGTACCTAATTTGTGCTTAACTTTGGATAATCAGGCAGTACCTTTTCAAAATTCTGTAAAATTTTTAGGAATACATTTTGATCGTAGAATGAATTTTAAACTTCATTTAATACTTTGCTTGCTCGTTGTGATAAACCGTTAAATGTCCTCAAGTACCTAGCGGGTACTACCTGGGGTGCCGACAGAAAATCTTTATTAATGGTGTATAAGTCCCTTATTCGATCAAAGCTAGACTATGGCGCACAGGTGTATGGCTCGGCATCTGATGCCACGCTGAAAGGATTGGATGTGTTACAGAATAAATGCTTGCGAATATGTCTTGGAGCTGTCCGGTGTACCCGTGTGGCTCGTATGGAAGTGGAGGCGAATGTGCCTCCCCTCCGTATTCGCCGTGACCACCTGGCATTATCGTATGGGTTAAGAACTTTAAGGAAAAGTAATATCGGCAATGTGGCCTGTACCCCCCTACGTCAATACCACCACCTTCTGCGGGGGGTGCGTCGGCCACTTGCCGCTCGCCTCCACTTACTGTCTCAGGAGCTTGATGTGGACCCCAGTGACTGTGACAAGTTGGTGCTTAAAAATATAGCGCCTTGGGAGCCACCTGGCTTTACAGTGGATGTCTCATGGCTCCCAGCACCAAAGGCCAAGGCGCCGGAGGCGGAGGTCCACCACTTGTTTCGTAACATCATTGTTTATTCTGTAACACATCCAATCCTTTCAGCGTGGCATCAGATGCCGAGCCATACACCTGTGTGCCATAGTCTAGCTTTGTACACCGACGGCTCCAAGTCGAGTGAATGTGTGGGTGCAAGTGTGTGGTCGACTGAATGTGCACTTAGGTATCGGTTGCCGACTCATACATCTGTGTTTACCTCCGAACTTTTTGCTATTGACAAAGCCATAGACTATGCTCTCAATTCTAGACATGACTCATTTGTCATATTTTCAGATTCCAAATCAGCCCTTCAGGCAATTGCGTCTTGTACTACGGATTCTCACGAGATCCAGGGCCGCATCATTAATAAGTTGCATTCATGCAACAAGTCATTCACGCTGATCTGGGTGCCTGGTCATTGTCGCATCTACGGCAATGAGCAGGCTGACTTACTTGCAAAGTCGGCTGTAGAGCTCGAGGAGACTTGGGACGTTCCTCATGATCTACGGTCGAGTCTATCTCTCGGAAAGAAATCAATAAATCTTCTGTGGCAAGGTCAGTGGACCAGACTAAATATTCCAACTTGTAAGCCGTACCTAGGCGACTGGGACACTGCCAACCGTCCCAGTCGCCTAGAAGAAAAAGTGTTGGCACGGTTACGGCTCAGTGCCACCGTTTTAACCCACATAAAACCATATATGGAAAGACGCTTCCCACCGCACTGTGACATCTGTGATGCGGTGTTATCTATCAGTCATATCATCCTGCGCTGTCGGCGATTTATTCGTGAACGTGCTTCACTTATTAATTACTGCGGTGCAGCAGACATCCCCTTCACCCATTCCACCATCCTGGGTGATGGGGACATTGTTATGACTGATAAATTGATGGCTTTCTTGAGAGAGACCGGACTGATTAGAGTGATGTGACTTTTTTACTGTGTGGTTATGGTTTTTATCAACGGTAAATATGTATATATTGTAATATTAATTAGGGTTGACAGTTGACATATTTTAAATAGTTCCTCCTCCCACTGATCTATTTCTAATATAGATGTCCCCTACATTAAGCCAAGTTCCTCGCCTGACAGTCACCAGCTGATGAGTGCAAGTGTGCAATATAGGAAGGTATTGGGCACTTGCAGTCGATGGTGGTCTGCTGGGCGAGGTTCTTCACTTTTTGTACAAATTATGTAAATACATTATATTATCTTGCTTAAGTTATTCTAATTAGGGCCGACAGCTGACGTATATGGAAATGTTCCTGACTCGTCTGGTTCCCTTTCATATATTGATGTCCCCTATATTAGGTTGTGCCTCGCCTGACAGTCACCAGGTGATGAGTGCAGGTATGTCACGTAGAAAGGCATTACATATCTGCAGTCGATGGTGATCTCTTGGTCGAGGCCTTTTTACCATTAGTGTAGGTCTAGTTATTTGTCTCTTAGGATTTAGTATAGGTTAGTGATTTGTCTGTTAGGTGGTTAGTTTTAGGGTCTTTAGATTAGGTATTTTTGATTATAAGTCATATAAGGTTAAAAATATTAAAAATTAAATAAAAATAATAAAAATAAAACTACAAAAAAATAATAAAATAAAAATTATTATATATATATGTACGTGTGCATGAAAGTGTGTATGTTCATATGCATGGATGTGTGTATGTATGTAAGTATGTATATATATATATATGTTCGTATATATATGTGTATATATGTCAATATATATACATATATATATTTTGCCTTAATGACCAGGGGCTCCGGCCCCAATGGTCGATAGGCAAAAAAAAAAAAACATGTCCTGTAAACATGACTAAACTGTCGTCGCACACACTTTCAACGGCCAAGATTTGGACTATATTTTTAGAATAAATTATTACCGTATTGAACTGCATTCTCAAATTGAAAATATTCATCATCATTGTAATCCACTGTCGTCCGCTGCACAATTCTGGGTTCCAGTGCTTACCTTTTCACTTCCCCCAGCTGTCTCTCTCTCTCTCTCTCTCTCTCTCTCTCTCTCTCTCTCAATTTACTTTTCCCACTCACTCTTTCTTTTTAAATTTATATAACTTTCTCTTTGCTTCTCTTCTCCTCTTCCCCTTCTTTCTCGTTCTTTGTCTTAAGTCTTCCCCGCCTCTCACCCCTGCCCTCCCCCCACCTTAGGCCTGATCAGCAGTCAGTTATACCGTCACCGCTCCTTCGTATATCGTGTGCAGGCAACATTTATCACACACACTTAGGTCAGATGTATGGAAAGCTAATTATATATATATATATATATATATATATATATATATATATATATATATATATATATATATATATATATATATATAATTGTATTTCTCATTATGTGCCAAGTTCAAATAGAGAACACCAGACCAATATTCGTAATTTTTATTAGAGTGACCGTTCCACTTCACATAGCTGGGTAGCTGGGCTTATAAACTGCACACACACACACACACACACACACACACACACACACACACACACACACACACGACTTAAATTTTGCACTGACAGCGTGGCGACTACAAATATAGTCATTCTAACAACTGGATCTGCTGGCTCCAAACCTTCCCTGTCCCAGTCAAACTCCTCATTCAATAACCGGTTATAGATATAGATAGATATTGATATAGATTTAGATTTAGAAAAAGATAGAGATAGATATAGATATAGATTTAGAAAAAGACAGATATAGATATAGATATAGATAGATATATAGTTATACTACATAGATATAGACATATAGATATATAGATAGATATACATATAGGTAAATATAGATAGGAGCCTCTGTGGTACAGTGGTAAAGTGTGCGTTCTCGTACACTGAAGAACGAGGGCTCCTGCCCCGCCAGGGTAATAAACTTTGGGAGCGTTCTTCTGGCCACGTACTGCTTGGCGGCCATCAGGGGTGCTGTGGTTGAACCAGTGTCGCATACTATAAATTATGTTTGCACCCAGTCAGCTTGCGTGGGCCGATTACACTTGGTTCACAGACTATACACACATCCAAGGCTACTACAACACTACATTTACACTTACAAGCACTTCTCACCTTGCATACAATCTCTAGCAGACAGCCTGGAGCTTTGTTTTTGTCGTCCAAGCTGACGGATCGGATTCGAAGCCATCTTCGGTGAAACTAAGCTGCCCCGTTTTTGTCGGCCAAAGTGATACGAAGCCGGCCCAAGCGTTTGTCATCGAAACCAAGACCGTCTTCGTATCTTACCCAAGCATGGTCGGGAGCAGTCTTCATGTAGCTTGGGAAGAGTAAGATTTGCCAACAAAGACACATAAATGATAAATATGAAACCAGCACTATGTACATAAAATTAGGGTGCGGGTGGCTAATATTAACGACATATAGAGCCAGTTAATCATAAATAACGGCTACATATAAGGTGCATATTCGTCAGATCTTCTTCGGCGAACCCGTGTTTATTTTGCGATTGGCACATAATTTCTTGGTTCTATATATAGTATCCAGGACTGTTTTTGCGGACAAAAACCAAGAGCCCCAAGACGCGCTTCGAATACCAAGCTCCAGCTTGGACGACAGAAACACGGCTTAAGCCAGTTGGTAGAGATACATTGGTGGTGTATCGACCCCCACTTCGGTAGGGATAGGCCGGTCATGCAGTGGACACTCAAACGGTTGATGAGATGAGATGAGAGAGATGAGATATAGATAGATATAGATATAGATAAATATAGATATAGATATAGACAGATATAGATAGATATAGATATAGATATACAGTAGATATATATAGATATAGATATAGATAGATATAGATGTAGATACAGATAGATATAGATATTGATAGATATAGATATAGATATTGATAGATATAGATATTGATAGATATAGATATTGATAGATATAGAGATATAGATAGATATAGATAGAGATACAGATAGAGATATATAGATAGAGATATAGAAAGATAGATATATAGATATAGATAAATAGATATAGACAGATAGATAGATATAGATAGATAGATAGATATATAGATATATAGATATAGATATATAGCGATATATATAGAGATATAGAGATAGGGATATATATATATATATATATATATATATATTAGATAGATAGATCCATCCATCCATCATCGAATCCCACGTTGCCCCATGAGAAGAGTAGGAGCCCGGGGCTAGGCAAGTTGGCCCTGAGTGGCATTATGTGAGCAATAAACCCTAACCATCCCTTGGATATAAATCTACACCGGCTGAATCTGATTGGAGCGTCGCGCCGTAATTACTCACTAAACCACCAGGCGCCAAAATTTGTTATATGGTTACCATCCAGCATAGTAAATGGTTTCCTGGTGTAAAGGAAACCATTGGCTTGTCACTCATTGTAGTCACCCACAGGCAGAAGGAAGAGGAAAGAATGAAGGAAAGAAAGACAGAAGAGGGAGTGTAGAGTCACCCGTAGGCAGAAGGACAAGGAAAGAATGAGAGAGAGAGAGAGAGAGAGAGAGAGAGAGAGAGACAGAGACAGAGAGAGAAACACATACTGTATGCTAATAATATCTTTTCGTGCTAATAATGACAAAATTTACACCTTCACCATGCACGGTTATACTGAGGTACAGAATGAATTTATAAGGCGAAAGTGTTAAGAAATATCTTTAGGCACTTAAAATGCAACCCATACTGTATCTATCTATATATCTATCTATATATACAGGGTGTAACGCGACGTATGACAAAAGCTCATACCAATGATCTATCATGCAATTTTGAGTATATTTTGTTCTATAACATATACTCTATGTGACCCCAGTTCAGTACCCAGCATTCGGCTGTTTGGGTGTAAAAGTTTAGTGGCTGCATAGGTGCCATTGTGTGAGAGCTTCGCAGGGCGACGGGAGACGAATATTATTAGCTTATACTGTAATGTACAGTCACTCATAAAAGAAAAGACCCCCCCTGCGTTAGAGGCAATATAACTCGGGGTATTCAGTGTTGGTAACAGTGTATTTGACGTCAGCCATATGGGGGGATGAGGAGGGGTGTTTGAGAGGAGGGCGGAGTTAATCTGCACGAAACACTGCTTCAATCCACATTTCGAGTCAAACATACATTATATCTGATTTGTTATGTTGTCCTTCACACAAAATTAATTTTATGCTACAAGAACAAAGAACTTTCAGGTGATAACACAATCCCATACCCGAAACATTTATGCATTAATGCCGCACACCTTCATAAATCCCACCCTCTCACTCTCACCCTCACCCACGCTCACCTTACTCTCACCTTCACTCTCTCTCACACTCTCACACTTTCAGCCTCACTCGCACTCTCACCCTAACTGTCGCTGTCACTACCACTATCACCGTCACTCACTCTCTCTCTCTCTCTCTCTCTGGTCCGTTTAGCCGACGAAGCACAGTATTGCCATCACACACATGATCACACATTAATGAGGTGTGGGGCCACTGCAGATGTGCAGTAAAACTGTCAGTCATATAAAGATAAACCTGGTTTTTAATACGTTGATAAGGTATCACTTTAATCTATCCCAGACATTGTTTGAAACCAGATATTGGGAAGGGAGGATTAGAAGGCACGGAGTGGTTCGTAGCAACCATGTCTGTTATCAGATTTTAGGTTGTTGGATTCTGGGTTATCAGATTCAAGGTTTTATTTATAATGGCAGGCTACCTTGGATATAGATATACCATTATAATGGATAACCACATAATACTCAGTGTAATCTATAATTGTGTGTGTGTGTGTGTGTGTGTGTGTGTGTGTGTGTGTGTGTGTGTGTGTGTGTGTGTCACTATTCGGCACTCTCTATATGGTAGGTATTACTTGGTTATTTATACACAAGTCCAGTAATAACACACTATGAGGAAAAAATGAAATAAAAATTATGACCAGTGTTATAGAGCCATAAACTGCACCATATAGTATGCTATACGGAACAGTGAGCTATTAATTATAAAGAATGAACGAATTTACCAATACAGTAAAAGGGATGACTTAAGTCGAGAATATACTTCATTCCTGTATTCCTCAACATTCCTCGACGGCTCGGAAATCCCCCCCCCCAGTACACACACACACACACACACACACACACACACACACACACACACAATTATAGATTACACTGAGTATTATGTGGTTATCCATTATAATGGTATATCTATATCCAAGGTAGCCTGCCATTATAAATAAAACCTTGAATCTGATAACCCAGAATCCAACAACCTAAAATCTGATAACAGACATGGTTGCTACGAACCACTCCGTGCCTTCTAATCCTCCCTTCCCAATATCTTGTTTCAAACAATGTCTGGGATAGATTAAAGTGATACCTTATCAACGTATTAAAAACCAGGTTTATCTTTATATGACTGACAGTTTTACTGCACATCTGCAGTGGCCCCACACCTCATTAATGTGTGATCATGTGTGTGATGGCAATACTGTGCTTCGTCGGCTAAACGGACCAGAGAGAGATAGAGAGAGAGAGTGAGTGACGGTGATAGTGGTAGTGACAGCGACAGTTAGGGTGAGAGTGCGAGTGAGGCTGAAAGTGTGAGAGTGTGAGAGAGAGTGAAGGTGAGAGTAAGGTGAGCGTGGGTGAGGGTGAGAGTGAGAGGGTGGGATTTATGAAGGTGTGCGGCATTAATGCATAAATGTTTCGGGTATGGGATTGTGTTATCACCTGAAAGTTCTTTGTTCTTGTAGCATAAAATTAATTTTGTGTGAAGGACAACATAACAAATCAGATATAATGTATGTTTGACTCGAAATGTGGATTGAAGCAGTGTTTCGTGCAGATTAACTCCGCCCTCCTCTCAAACACCCCTCCTCATCCCCCCATATGGCTGACGTCAAATACACTGATACCAACACTGAATACCCCGAGTTATATTGCCTCTAACGCAGGGGGGGTCTTTTCTTTTATGAGTGACTGTACATAAAAATCCCATATCCTATCAGTATAAACGAGTTTTAAGAAGAAACTTGACGAAGTCTATTGATTCTTTAACATTGTCATGCATTCCTGCAATTGTTTTGCACAAATCGACTGTAAATTAAGGATTAAATTCAAATTTTATGGCTTGGAGAGAGTAGGGAGGGAGGAGAGGGGGCTGGTGTGTTGTGCCAGATATGTAATGTTTAGTTTACAGGATATTGCTACGAGCATTATCATAACACCTACAGCTCATTCAATGGAAAAATATTACTGTAATGAGTGACTAGCATTCCTTTAAGTCAGGAGTATTAGTATTATTCATTACAGTTTTTCTGCTGCAAGTAAACATGGCACCATTGCTTTCATATGATGACGTGCGAAGTGACACAGGATTGCCAATGTAACGACTATGCAGCTAGACCTACTTTTTGTTTCTACCTAGCGGCATTATTTAACATCTGTCAACATGATATCTAACTACATTCTGTATATTTTTGCCATTTTCAGGTGATATTCTAGAGATTTAATCGTACTTTCTAGCGATGTTTTGCAGTGTTTACTATCTAGCGACATTCTAGCAAGTGTTCAGGACAACTAACGACGAGATCGATTATAAGGACTTGACAACCCTGCGTCCACTGTCATTTGAACGGGAAAATTTGCAGGCGAGGTACACACTTCAGTTACTCTTCTCCGCGTTCAGGTGTTTGCTGGGTTCAGCTTGTTAATGAAACAGCATGCCACGTACGTACAGCAATGAAGAATATGCAGATATCGTCTATATTTACGGATTCTGCGATGGTAATGCCAGTGCTGCAAAAAGGAATACAGGTGGAGATACCCAATCGCGCCACGTGTGCTTGCAGTGGAAAATTTTTAAATAATATTCTTCCTGACAACGTGAGGCTAATCTCCCTTTACAATAACGTTTTTCCATTGAATGAGCTGTGGGTGTTATGATAATGCTCGTAGCAATATCCTACAAACTAAACTATTACATAACTGGCAACAACACACCAGCCCCTCTCCTCCCTCCCTACTCTCTCGCAAGCCATAAAATTTGAATTTAATCCTTATATATATATATCATCAGCCATAACTAGTCCACTGCTGAACAAAGGCCTCCCCCAACCTTTTCCACGAATTCCTTGACTGAGCAAATCTTTGCCATGTTTTCCCTGCAAATTTCTCTATTTCATCTCTCCATCTCCTGTCTGGCCTTTTTCTGCTACGCTTACATTCTCTTGGTGTCCAGTCAGTAAGCCTCTTGCTCCATCGGTTATCCCTTAATCTTGCTATATGGCCTGCCTACCTCCATTTCTGTTCCTTTATAAGCTCTTCAATATCTTTGACTTTAGTCTGCTCTCTCACCCAAATTGATCTTTTCCTGTCTCTTAAAGATATTCCCAACCTTGACCTTTCCATTGTTGTCTGAGAACGGATTAATTTATTTTCCATTGATTTTGTCAGTTTCCAAGTCTCATAACCATACGTCATAGCTGGAATTATACATTCGTTATATACTTCTTGTTTCATACAATCTGGCAAGCTACTTTTCATAATGTCTCTATGTTTACCGAAAGCTTTCCATCCAATTGTAATGCATCATTTTATTTCGCTATCATGATCTTTCGTTAATTTCAGTACTTGTCCCAAGTAGTTGTACTCCTCTACTTCTTCAATAATTTCATCGCTTATTCTGATGACGCTCTTTGGTGTTTGTGGATTAAACATTAGTTTTACTTCGGTTCATCTTCAGTCCTATTTTCAGACTTTTTCTGTTCAGGTCATTTAACATTTCTTGTAATGCCTCCGCTGTTTCTGAGATTAGGACAATATCATCTGCAAATCTTAAATGGTTTAGCTTTTCTCCATCAATGTTCACTCCTTTGTTTACCCAGTCTAGCTTTCTGAAAATACTTTCTAGGCATGCTGTAAATAATTTTGGTGAAATTGTATCTCCCTGACGCACGCCCTTCTCAATCTTAATTTTTTCTGAGTCCTTATGTAATTTAACTGTAGCAGTTCCCTCTTTATATATGTGTTCGAACAGGTTACAATGTTCTCATTCACTCCTTGTTCTCGCAGTGAGCAAAACCTAAGCACAGTGGTTTATTATATTCTACAGTTTTCTCTGTTAGCTGGTTCATGGTATGTAGATGATCAATGGTCGAATACCCGCTTCGGAATCCTGCCTGTTCACGAGGTTGGTTTTCCTCCAAAACTGTTGTTATTCTGTTAGTAAGGACTTTAGTGAACAGTTTGTAAATGACTGATAAGAAGTTAATGGGCCGATAGTTAGGAAGATCTTTTGAGTCACCTTTTTTGTAGAGTAAAATAACTATTGCATTACACCATGTTTTGGGAATTTTCTTCTGTTTTATGCAGTGGGTAAATAAGTGAGGAAGCCTATTTTGTACTTCTACTCCGGCATCCAAAAGTAAATCTGCTACTATTCCATCTTCTCCCGGAGCCTTCCCTCTTTTCATATTTTTAAGACAAATATTTACTTCGTCTGGTGTTATCTCAAGTATTTCACTTGTGTCAACTGAAAAGTTAGCTATTGGTACTACTGTCTTTGATGCATACAGTTCTTCGTAAAATTCAACTCTCTTCACCATCTTATCTCTGCATTTAATGATTTCACCGTTTTTTTTCTTTCAGTGATGTCATTTGTTGCTTTCCTAGTGCATTTTACTTCGGACCTGTTTCAGACTCTTTCCATTTTTGATGGTTTCTTTGATATGATCCATGTTTCTCTTTTTTTCTTCTCTGTCTTTTGTTGATAAGCTTATTTAATTCTGCTCGTTCTATTTCGTCTTTCTTTGTCTTTATTTCCTTTCGCTTTTTCATAAGCTCGAGTGTCTTTTCTGAATACTTCTTGGCTTTGGTTGTATTAGGTTTTGTTACTACCTCTGTTGATTCTCTTAGCACTTTTGTTAGTCTGTCAATCAGCTCATCACTTTCACATTCAGCATTGCTTGGAGCCTGAAATCTGTTCCTTATTTCCAACTAATAGGCTGCTTTGTTTTTCGTTTACTGTTATTGGACATATCTTTTTATCTTGAAGGGAGCGTGGTAGCTCGGTGGTAGGGTGTCGGGCTCGTAATCGTGAGGTTGCGAGTTCGCGCCCCTCCCGGTGGCTGCCGTGCTGGGAGGGGTAGCGCTCTCCTGTAACCCTAGCAGGGCTATATGATGTGATGAGGTCTAGCTCGGGGATTAATCCCTTTTTTTTTTTATCTTTAATCATCTTCTTTTATTTCTGAAATTGAATCTGGCTGTGTAACCCACCATTCTATGATCACTACCTATATTTACTTTGTTGATAACTGTGACATTTGTGATCGTGTTATTCTTATCTGTTATAATGAAGTCGATATCATTCTTTGTTTCTCCATTTGGGCTTCTCCAGGTCCACTTTCTTCCTGTTCTTTTGTGGGAGAATGTGTTCATTATTTTCATGTTAAACATTACAGCAAAATTTACCATCATTTCTCCTCTTTCATTCCTTTCTCCCACTCCAAATTTCCCCATACATGCGTCTCCATTTTTCGACTTCCCAACTTTTGCATTGAAGTTTCCCATGAGTAGTGTATATGTTGTCTTTTCTTCTTCCATAATCTGGGAGATGTCGTCATAGAATGTTTCTATTTCTTAATCTGGGCTTTGAGAAGTTGGTGCATATACTTGTATTACTTTCATGGTATATTTTTTGCATAGTCTACTGACAACAAATGCTGCTCTGTCAGATACACTGCTGAATTTAACATTGTTGTCTGCAAGATTTCTGTTGATTAGAAATCCTACACCACTAACTTTTTCATTTTCCTTTCCGCTGTAGTAAAACAGGTGTTTGCTGTCTTCGGCTGAATTACTTTTTCTTCTATTCTGCGGATCTCACTCAAACCTACAATATCCCAACTCTCTCTCTCTCTCTCTCTCTCTCTCTCT
>NC_137031.1:29050950-29055950 GCF_032717465.1 Coenobita brevimanus
AGTCAAGCATCTAGAAATCAATAAATTGAACAATGATCGGCAGTATGGATTTCGACAGGGACGTTCAACTGTAGATATACTTTGCCTTCTTACCCATCAGATGAACAAAACAACAGACCAACATGGTGAAACATACACAGTAGCACTTGATATTTCAAAAGCGTTTGATAGAGTATGGCACCAGGCCTTATTGTCTCAGATGTCACACTATGGCCTTGCATCACTGGTTCCTCTAATTTCTTCTTACCTTCATAGTAGAAAAATATGGGTCATGGTAGATGGAATTTATTCTGTTTCATTCCATAAATACTGGCGTACCTCAGGGATCAGTTTTGGCGCCAACCCTCTTTCTCATTCATATAAATGACCTCCTATCTGTCACGCACAACCCAATACACTCTTATGCTGATGACAAGACCCGTCATAGTTCTTTCACATTTGGTACCTCCTTTACACAATTTGATATTATAAAATCCCAAATAAACACAGCAATTTCTCTGAACCAGGACCTTTCTAAAATTAATCAATGGGGACAAATTTTTTTTTTTCTCATTTAATGCTCAGAAAACTAAATACATTAATTTCTCTAATAGAAAGAATCCCTCAGACTCTCACATAATTTTAAATGATGTTAGTATTCCCGTATCCACTACAATTGATATCCTAGGTGTTACTCTAAACCCCAACCTAAGGTGGACAGCTTATGTTAAATCCCTTGCTAAAAATGCTTCTAAAAAACTGGGACTTATGTACAGAGTTCGTGAGTTCTTCACTGACGAGCAGATAGCCACAATATACAAAAGTCATGTGTGATCTCAGATCGAATACTTTTCACCACTGTGGAGTGGATGTGGAGCGGTTGCATTGAGGCAATTGGACAAAATTCAAAATAAAGCCATTAAATTAATCAATAATCCTGCCATAACGCAGGACCTTCCTCCGTTATCAGTACGTAGAGATGTTGCTTCTTTAGCACTATTTTATCGATATTTTTACCGTAAGTGCTCTGACGAACTGGCTTCAATTGTGCCTCCCCTTCACATTTTCTCCCGAATGCTCGGGCAGCTGGGAGCACCCATGAACTCACACTCTCTCCCCCACAATGCAGAACCACTGCTTATCAAAATTCATTTATCCCCAGAACTACTACTTTCTGGAATTCACTTCCTGGGAGTTGCTTCCCACATACATTTAATCCTTTCGATTTTAAATCCAATTGTTATAAGTATTTTATGAATGGAGGATGCCTTTAGGCACATGGACTTTTTTTTTTTCCTTTGTTTTTCCTTCATTCATTATTAAAAAAAAAAAATCAAAATTTTATGTGAAGGGAAAGGTAACTTGAAATTCAATTGATGAATTAACAAAACCTTTCACAGCTCTGGTAATAAAATTTGTGAAACTGTCTCTCTTGCTAGTTCCTAAAGCTTACATAACAGTTTACTCCAACCTCTTAGATTTAACAAGCCAATGTACTGTCTCAAGGATAGTTTCCAGCCTATTACAGATACAGAGGGCATGAGCTACCAATTACAAGCTAACACATCATAACTCCTAGCCACTTAAGAGTCGTTAAGAATGTGGAGCTAGTCAGTCATTGGATAACGTTATCGTTTGCTCCTCCCACACGGTATGTCACACCCACTTTGGTCAAGAACAAGGTTGTTCCGTCGTACATGAAAAACATTTAATGTTATTCTGTCCAGAAGCAGAAAAACATCAAAAAGATTTTGTGATCATAAGTGCTTCCTTGAGTAAAACGATGGCCTTTCACGCAGCTTGTGTATAGTAGATAGTGAAATATAGTGGGGTAATAATTTTCTCCAGCTTGGGTGTGACAAAACAGATAAGGAGGCTTACACTGGTAAAAACAGACCATTGAAAATGATTTAATGTTCAGGGCTATTCGTCTTGTCTCTATCCATTATCGATCACCTCTTTTACTCATTCGTTGCCCAGGCATCTCAAAATCAACGGATCTTGAATTTGGCTCTCTTTTGTATTTTTTCTTTTTCTTAGATGGAACGGTTTGCGAGCTCCTGGCCTTTGGTTCCTTCTTCCTTGCATTAAAAAAAAATACTCCACAGAGTAACTAGTCATGACATCTCACTTCCTGAGGAGAAGAAAATTACCAAGGGAGAATTATCTGGGTATTGTACAAAGTTAAGTCAAACAGGTAATCTGCTAGAATGTTTAATATGTCGAACCCTATTAATATGTCGAACCTCTAGGGAGTATTCTTGGAGAAATAGTGCCCAGCAGGCCAGTTTGAGATTTTTCTTCTTAAAACAGGGCAAAAATTTCAGAAAGTGGTGATCAGTGTACACTGTCACACCCCCTGACTCTAGACCAACATAAACTGAGAAGCATTGCAGAGCAAGTAGGAGTGCAAGGAGTTCTTTCTCAATAGTTGAATAATTTCCCTGGGCTTTATTGAATTTTGTTGCTAAAATAACACACAGGCATCTAAAAACTTGATTATCCTGAAGAAAACTGTACCGGCCCCTAGGCCACTGGCATCAACTGCTAATTTAAAGAGTTTATAAAAATTTGGAGCTTGAAGCACAGGGCGGCTTAACTTCTGCCCATACATGACTAGTTTCCTTAATAAATCAGTGAGAAGGGCTACAAGATCAGAGTCCAGGACAAAACGTCTATAGTACCCTATCATACCCCATAATTGCTGCAATTTATTTTTGGGTTGGGGGAATTGACTATAACCTGAACTTTAACATCAGGTTGGATCACTTGGCCTAATCCTACCACATAGCAGAGGCACTGCACTTGATCCTTTACAAACTCAGACTTCGTTAAATTATGCACTAACTTAAAAGACAACAGTCTCTGCAGCAAGGCATCTAGTTGTTTCAAGTGTTCCTTCCAGGAGTTACTAAAATCAACAGGTATCAGGACAACCGCCCTCTGGACAAGTGCCCCCCAGACAACTGCCTCTAGACAACTGTCCCCAGGACAACTGTCCCATGGACAATCACCCCTATTAGACAACCGCCCCCGGGACAACAGTCCCCCGGACAAATGCCTCCTGCTAAAGATCACCCGATTCACTGTACAAATGGTCCATTAAATGAGCGTGACAGTTACCTTTTATGCATGAATGCATCTTATTCCAACCTGTATCAGCGCAACTGAGAACTTGACGACTGTGTGTGTGTGTGGCGTGATTATTGAAATCAGGGTGACTGTGAGTGTTACTAACCTAGAACGTTGGAACTCCTGCATTCGACATGTCAGGTGTGTTTGTTTCGAAATGATCATGTCACGCTTTTCAAATGAAAACCTTGCGAGTACGTGTCTAGTGCAACCCTGCTGACATGATCATCTCTGCGTAGTACAAAGTTACGTCCCACGGAGAAGATTTTCTGCTGTATGACAGTGGGATGACCACTGCTCGTAATATGAGGCTCTTCGAGAATTCCACATCTAGGTTTGATGACTGCACATTCAAGATAGTGCCTAATCTATTCTATCAGCTTTGTACAATCCATTCTTTGGCGTCGAATTGAGTTATCCTGTGTGTATATGCTCTGATGTCCAACAAGCAACAATCAACCTCTCAGGAGCTGTTAAGCCGACTTTTGGTCATCAGTCTGATGCTGCAGCCAAATGATTTCCTCAACGACTACGAGCAAGCTGCCAAGCGTGCGACTGAAGAGACCTTTCCTAGCGTCACAGTGAAAGGTTGTTTCTACCATCCCTCCCAGAGTATCTACAGGAGAGTGCAGTCCTAGGGACTGAAAGAGTTGTACCAAACGGATCAAGACTTCAGCTTGATAATACGCATGATCTCCACTCTGGTTTTTGTTCCACAACGCGAGGTAGTCAACGTGTTTGAAATACTACAGGAGATCCTCCCTTCTGAAGCTGAGTCCATCGTCTGACTACTTTGAGGACACGTACTGTACATGGGAAGAGTACACCATAACAGAAGATGTGCCCTGGTGTTCCCAATCAGCATGTGGAACATGCATGATCGCTTTGAGAATTTGCCTTATACAAACAACTCTCTAGAAGGATGGCATAATCACCTGCAGGCCAACATTTCTGCCTTCCATCCAAACATTTGGAAGTTTCTCCAGGTGTTAAAGAAAGAGCAAGCTCTGAAAGAGGTCACCATCAACCAGGTGTTGGCAGGGCATCAAGCACCGCTGAAGAGAAAACTACGAATATCTTTCAGCAAGGACAACCATTATCATTAGGAAGTACAAGAACTGCAATGTGTTGGATATCCTTATAGGTTTTGCTCACAACTTACAGTTCTGAAGTGAGTCTATTCTCATATCATTATGATTTTGTGAGCGTTGTATGGACAAAAAAAAAATTCGTGTACAGCTTTTACAGTGTTTCATTTGGAAAGCGTGACACAATCAATTCAAAATAAACAACACCAAACGCACCTGGCATGTCGAACGCAGCAGTTCCAACACTCTTTGTTAGGACCAATCACATTCCCTCTAATTTCAATGATCACACCGTACACACGCGATTGCCAAATTCTCCCTTGCGACCATTTGTACAGTGAATTGGGTGATATTTAGCAGAAGCAATTGTCCGAGGGACAGATGTCCAGGGGTCAGTTGTCAGGGGGCAGTTGTCTGAGGGCAGTTGTCTGGAGGGCAATCGTCCAGGGGGTAGTTGTCCTAACAACAAAACAACTACATCATCAATACACGTGACAAATCCCTTAAGATCATTCGTGAGATCATTCATGAGCCTCTGGAAGGTGGCAGGAGCATTCTTCTTGCCAGACTTTTTTTTTTTTTTTTTTTTAGGCCAATCGACCATTGGGACTGAAGCCCCTGGTCATTAAGGCCAGTCTTGCCATACGGCATGGCTTTACATTTAGAAGTTTTGCTACTGACCACAAAACAGGAAATTTCTTGGGTCATTTCTGTGAGTGGGACTTTCCAATATCCCTTCATCAAATCTAAAGTAGCTTTGTTATAAACTCTGCATTGCCTACAGCGTCTACACAGTCATCT
>NC_137031.1:29068450-29102650 GCF_032717465.1 Coenobita brevimanus
AATAAAAATTAATGTGCGGATTTATTTTCCGTTGGATCAATAAATAAAACAAAATAACTTCTTCGTGCGTTTATAATTTTGTTGAGTATATAGATAGATATAGATAGATAGATACCAGAGCTGGGAATAGAGCCGCTCTTAGTAGCTGCGCTACATAGCGCCACTACTATTTTAATAGCGATAATGGTAACGCCATTACTTTTTTTTTAGCCAGTAGCGGAACTGAGAGCGCCGCTACTTTTTGGCCATACTCACGCGTTACCGCGCTCCTCGCTACTCACGCGACGAATACAGGTCCGGAGTTGGTGAGTACATACAGATATGCCGACGGTTTGGTTGTATTTATTAATGACGAAAAGTAATACTTTCGTCAGTTTTGTCAATTAATGATGTTCTTTCTACATTACATCAGTCTATCTATATATCTATCTATTGCCAGACGCCTCAATCCCGCTTGAGGTGGCCACAAACAAATCGCATCCAAGTCGCCCTGTCCCTCGCCATTTCACTGCCTTGCTCCCAACTCACACCCCCCTCTCTCATATACTTCTCCACCCCATCCCTCCATCTCATCCTCGGCCTCCCCCTCCCTCTTCCCCCCTCCACCTCACTCACATACACTCTCTTCGTCAGTCTTTGACCCTCCATCCTCCCCACATGGCCAAACCACCTCAGTGTGTTCCTCATAACGCTTCCTATCACATCCACATCCACACCACAACGCTCCTTTATATCCTCATTCGTCAGCCTGTCTGTCCATGTGACTCCACAGGCTCCTCTTAAATAACTCATTTCCACTGCTCTCACTCTTGACTTGTGTCCTTCCAACAACGTCCAAGCTTCACTTCCATACATTAGAGTTGGTATCACAATACTGTCATGTAGTAACTTTTTCACTTCCATACTCACTTCCCTGTTTCTTATCACTGCTTTCAAAGAACCAGCAACCTTTCTTCCCTGCTGTACCCTTTCAAGCACTTCACCCTCCAAACCTCCATCCTTGCTCATCACACTACCCAAGTACTTAAACGTACTCACATTTTCCAATTCCTCACCATCCAACCTCGCTGTACATTCACTGACTTCACCTCTCTCAAAGACCGTTACTTTACTCTTCCCTACATTCACCTTTAGATTCCGTTTCTTACACACTCTCCCAAACTCATCCACCAAGCCCTCCAGCTCCCCTTCGTCTTCACTCAACAACACAGTATCATCTGCAAACAACAGTACAGGGAGTTTCCATACACTATCCTCTCTCACCAGGGCCACTCCATCATCCACTACCCTACCTTGTACTTCTTTTATTACCCCATCCATGTACAGATTGAACAACCATGGAGACATGACACATCCCTGTTTCAACCCAACTTTCAAAGAGAAAAATTCACTTAGTTCACCATCCACATGCACTGCAGCCTTCGCACCATCGTACATACTGTTCACAGCATTCAACAACTTCCCATCTACATCAGTAATTTATTAATTATTATTAATTAGTAATGTGTAATAATAAGACATGAATTTGCTAGTTAATTATCGATCATTTAAATTAAGTAACTGACAGCTTGGCGAGCAGCAAGGGGACGGAGTGCGAGCCAGACTTCTGCTGTGGTCAATAGACTGTGATTTTTCGAAATTTCGTTGCACACACACACACACACACACACACACACACACACACACACCTCTATCACTCTCTCTAACTCCAGCTCTTTCCCTCACTCCCTCTTTCAGACTAATTCTTACTCACTACGTTATTATTTCGTAACAGTACGTTACTTGCAGTTTAAAGTACTGGAAAAAAAAAAAAAGGAAACATTGCTATTGTATAAATAGCCTTTAAAAGACATTCCCAGTTCATTTTTACTTTCGTTTTCGTACATATCTTAAATAGGTATCATTGAAAATATGATGAATCTATGTAATATGTATCAATGGTAGGCCACATTATTTTGCCTTTTATTTACGTATATTACTTTCAGTAGGTAGGCTATACTAGGTAGCAATGAAAAAGAACATTTGTTACATTACACAGTCAGGGCCCGACTCAGGGGTGGGCCCACGGGGCCTGTGCCCCGGGCCTCCCACCAGAAGGGGCCTCCCACCGCCTGATTAAGGGGGGGGGCCCAAGGGGCCCGGGCCCTGGGCCACCCACCAAGAGGGGGCCTCCCACCAGAGCAGCAAAAAGTTGAGCACAAGCACCCACCTGTGCGGAGAAAGGTATCCCTAATATTCAAAACTGTATCTGGAACATTAAACATATTCTATGAAAAATATTTTTTATTGAACTGACATCGTCATGATAAATCATTTAGACTTACCTTAGTTTTTCTGATGTCTATGACCAAACTGTTGATAAATCATGATATTTACAAGTTAGTCAATTTCTAAATCGTAATTGAAGAAGCACAAACCATAATACAGACTACAATACTTGTCATTTTCATCAATACTTGTCTTTTAGTAACTTGGCAGCACTGCTTATATTTGTATCGTCCAAGGCTACTAGAATATATGAATATAATACTAGTTTCTAGACTGTAATGGTTATAACTCCATCCATTCTCTGATTTGAACTTTATTTACTTGTTAGTTATACTATACTTTTTCATGAAAAATTAAATAATTTTAACTGAATTTCTCTGTGTAAATAAATTTGGTAAGAACAACTTGTGTTCATTTCATTTCGTGTTTATGCATTACATATCACAGCATTGGATGAATAGTCCCCGTTCAGTATTTCCTAACTAAAAGTGTCCTATTTATAGATTAGGATTTAGGTTACCAGTCTGTGGTGTATGCCATTGGGGGAGTTGGAAAGGGGGCCTCCCTTCCAAGCGTGCCCCGGGCCTCCCACATGCTTAATCCAGCCGTGGGGCCTCCCACCAAACGTTGGGCAACTTGACATTTGGTATTTTTCATTACCAAAACAGGACCTATTTGGTAATGAAAAATCCGACAGATAATGAACAAGCATGATTTGGTACTGGATTTGGAGATGGTAATGAACTTGATTGGATGATGCACTCAATTAATTTGTTAGCTTTTAAAACATGAAAATACAGAACATATGCTATTAATTTTCAAATGAAATTTTTTTTCCCTTATACATGTACCTATATTGACAAGGGGTAAATACATGAATAATCTTTCTTTAAGAAATTTGGTAACGACACTGATAATGCCCTGGCTCTGAACATTGGTGTGTCACAGCTTCATCCAGTCTCTTCTGTTCGAAATCTGGGTGTTCATTTTAGTTCAAAGTTAAAATACAAGGAACATATTAATCAAGTTGTCGGAGGGTGCAACTTGAATATCAGAAATCTGTACTCTGAGAAAATTCCTGAATAAAAGTTGCCTCGTTACATTGGTCCATGCAGTGGTCTTGTCTCGTGTTGAGTAATGTAATTCATTGTGGATTGGCCTTCAGAATAATATACTAACAAATGTTCAGTCTGTGTTGAACAGGGCAGCACGGCCAATCTTTTGTCTCCCCCCCGAGAACCTCGACTACACCGTTCCTAATTGAGCTCTATTGGTCACCAGTAAAGGCTAGAATTGAATTTAATATGTGTCTTATTACATTCAAGGTTCTTAAGTTTGGTGAACCGAGGAACTTGCTGAATTGCTAAAACTCCCATCGGCACATCCGGGTGTGATGTTATGTAGTGAAGATGATGCCTTGTGTCTTGACTAGCCTGGAGCCATTCACCAGTCATATTTCTCCGATTGTTGTTTTGTGTATAAAGCCCCTAGATTATATAACAGATTGCCATTGTCCATTAGACAGCTCTATTCTGGTGAATCCTTCAAGAGACAGCTGAAAGCCTTACTTTTTTAAAAATGCTATGACCTGGAGAAAGGTACTATGATGGATGATTATAGAGATTAATTATTGCCTCTTTCATATATATATATATATATATATATATATATATATATATATATATATATATATATATATATATATATAGTGGTAGGTGGTGGCAACCATCATCCACTCACTTGATGTAGTGCTGCCTACTTCTTCCTTAGCCTTTATCATTCTTTTTCTGTGCCTGACCTCATCGCTTCCTATTTCTCCCATCTTTCCTGTCACTACTTAATGCTTTTCTTTCCGTTACAGGTGGCTTTACATTGAGTGACAAGCCAAATGGTTTCCTGTAAGCCAAGAAACCATTTACAACGCTGGGTGGTAACCATATAACCAAACCATACGTGCTCCCTACGTGTCAAGTGGGTTGTGGAGGGTTAGTGCCCCTCCCTGTAAAACGTGTAACTCAGAGTCAAATGGCCACCCCGGACGGGATTATGGCGTCTGGCAATATATATATAAATATATATATATATATATATATATATATATATATATATATATATATATAAATATATATATATATATATATATATATATTAACTGATGAAGTATGTATTATATATAAGAGATGTCACAATGCTTATAACTGTAAAAATAATGTACAGTATATGTCTGTCGAGTGCTTGTGAATTCCCTATGGAAGAACTGGAGCTTTTGAGAGAGAAAAAAAAAAAACATGATTATTAGTATTATTACTGTTAATGAAAAACTGAATCTGGTAATAAAAATTGAAGAATTTGGTTATATAGCCATGTTCAAATCTGGCAGCCCTGGAGCCGGTGCCAGCCGCCAACAAGTGTTCATATTTGATCACTTGTTGTAACTATCAGAGGATTTCATTTCTGTCATCGATCAGTTCGTAGCTTCCCTTAACCAACGGCTGCATGCGTATGAACTGATGTCAGGTCGCTTTGGCTGCTTCGGACGACTGACAAAGCTATCCTCTGGAGAGATATATATAGAAACTAAGATATTGCTGGCTGTCTATCCCAACGATCTGGAGACTTCATTTCCTGAAGAGCTCATCCAGTTTGCCGAATTTACGATTATTACGCTGACGAAGAGCCAAACGACGTTAACGCCGAGCTATTTCTCTACAAATTTATCCACGATAAGCATGTGCTAGATATTTTACTCAATGTGGAGGTAGCCCTGAGAATGTATCTGGCTGTAATGGTGAGCAACTGCAGTGCTGAATGTTTTTTTTTTTTTTTTTTTTTTTTTCCAAGCTGAAATTGATTAAGAATCGCCTACGAACAAGCAGGACACAGGAGTGACTTGTGAATTTGACAGTCATGAGCACTGAGTCGGACATCCTACGCTCATTGATTTTGTTGATTTAAAATATGAGAATTTTCCATTAGAAAATTGCGGCAAGCACCGGACTAGATCAGATTTCAAGAAACTGTTCGTTCAATGAACAGTCTGTACAAGTGTTGAGTGGTGAGTGCACACTTGAGTTTTTTTTCTCTCTCTCTCTCGCTTCATGATCATTCTGTTTTCTGTGATATGCTAGGAAGTGTTCAGTCATTTCAGGGCTGCTGTTCTTTTTTTTTTTTTTTCATTCAGGGCTAATTAGTATGGAGATTTTTCAGAAAGTATCGTTTTTATCTTATCTTTAATGACATCCATTTCTGAATACAGTATCATAGGTCGTCGGGAGCGAGTTGTATCGTGCAAGCGAGCATATCGTTGCAACAGCTGAGGGTTAAAATTGTATTTTTCATTTAGCACCATGCTAATTTGATGCCTGGGATGGGCCCCCAACCAAAACGGGTCCTGGGCCCCCCACATCGCAAATCCGGCACTGTATACAGTAAATAGCTTTTTCCTTTACCTTCAGCTCTAAGCTTCACTAAAGTGACACCGACATGTATATGATGTTTTTTTTTTAATTATTATTATTATTTTCAATATAAGTATATACTGACAATACTGGTACACAATATAACCACTCAGACTGACTAATATTATCAGAACAGTATATAGTGTACTGCTATATCACATATTTTTGTTAACCTTTCCTTCGTGTACCTTTTTCTTATCCAAAGTAGCGGGAGCGGGAGCGCCGTTACATTTAGTATCAGGTAGCGAAACCAGTAACGCAACTACTTTTTCGAGTTAGTAACGGGAATGGGAGCGCCGCTACTTTTTATTAGCGTTCCCAGCACTGATAGATACATAGATATACTGTATATATATATATATATATATATAGATATATATATATATATATATATATATATATATATATATATATATATATTTGGTGTGTCAAAATCCTTTATTATTTATTAAGTATTTTAACTCCTTTATCAATTATTGTCTCAGTGTTGGTGTTAATGCTAGGATCACCATGTTATTTAGGCTTTTAGCCTAAGATGTTATAATCACTATAAAAATAAGATTAACACTACTAGAGTGGGTTGACCTTGATCTCTGAAGGCTGCCATCCACAGGTCTCAGTCTTGATCAGTGTCTTCTCAAGTCATGGGCATAGTTTCACCCACAGTTTATGATTATACAGCGTAATATTTCCTTAATACATAAACTGAAACATACAGTTTTCTCTTTTTATCATGATTTATTCCTCACATAAACACAGTTTATGAAATTACTCATTATTTTACGATTGTTCAATATTGCTCAGTTACCGTCTTGAGGGTAATGATGCAGATGTGGTCTCGTCTCACCGCGTCATGTGCGAAGCTTACAGCCCCCCCCCCCTCTCTCTGACTCCATGTGAGGGATCCTCCCTCTTACCCCAGGTGGGGTTGGGGAGCACCCTCCGTCCCTTCCCACCCACCTTTACACGTCAGTTCACCTCAAAACTGTGGACCGTCATAATACGTCATATAAGGGCGATTATTATCCTTAGGTAGAACAATGTAAATTTTACCAATAATTCGGGTTGAAATGTCAACCTTGCGAAATGGAGCTTACATACAACAAACATCTTTCCTTAACGCAACTATATCGAGGTTACTCCGCTTCACTCACGTGGACCGTTTCGAAGTAAATAATCACAGTGGTGCCACATCTCTTCAAACCCTCGTGCTCGTGTAACACGCTCGTAGTCCTGGCTGCTGTACAATTAACTTCTTCGAATTAGAAAGGCGATCACTTACAGTGGAGATAAGTTAAATGTTATGGTGTCTCTTGGCCGTAATTTTTTTTTTTTTTCCATCCTGGGTCGCCTGCATGGTCAGTCATAGAACATCATATACACTAGCTATACATTCGCATTATGCCGCGCCACACGAACTGCTCTTCTGCCTTCCTCATCCTGTTTTTGTATCCTCTTCTCCTTTCTCGATTTCATCCAGTCCATCTTTCTTCCCACTCAGGGTTCTCAGTTCCCTCCAACTTTCTCCTTGTCATCATTTAATTAATTCAGTCATTTTTACTACAGATACTCAAAGCATACCTGCTGTGGTGAGGTTGGTTTCTCCTTGAATATATATATATATATATATATATATATATATATATATATATATATATATATATAAAACTGATAGATTTGTGTGTATGTATGTATGGATGGATGTTGTATGCATGTAGTATGCATGTATATATGTATGCTTTATGCATGTAGTATGCATGTATGTATGTATGTATGTATGCATGTAGTATGCATGCATATATGTATGTCGTATGTAGTATATATGTATGTATGATGTCCTGTTATGAATACGTAATTTGGCTTCGATCAAATTATCACATACTCGTATACTGAGTGTAGGTCTGGAAACAAGTTATTCGATTTTGGTACACATTAATAGAAAAGTTAAGACCTGGGTTTAAATTTTAGCTCCGGGATTATGTTAAGGATGCCTGAGCCCACTTGTATCAAACTTAATACATGCTTTTTGTGTTGGTGGGAATAGTAATCGATTTTTTTTTCTTTTTGGAGATCAGCTATAGGTCAAGATGAACGGGGGAAAGTCAAGCTTTCGAAGTAGCTTCGCTGTACTCTCTTTGAGCTCTGTCTTATGTATATTCAACTCTCGGTTGATCTCGAAAGCCCAGCAATACTCCTATACACCTCTATACGTTTCATCACTTCGGCACTAATATCCACTGTCTTCATATATGAAATGCTAGGGGGGGGGGCGGTAGCACAGTGGTAGCGCGCTGGACTTGTGATCCGGGGATTGCAAGGTCGAGCCTCGCCCGGGCTGCCGTGCCGGGAGGGGTAGCTCCCTCCTGTAACCCTAGCGGGGCTATATAGTCCAATACAGGGCTTAGCTCGGCGGAACTCCATTTTCTCCCATTTATGAAATGCTAGGGGCTCTCTCATTCGGGACTGGTGTGGTGGTAAGAGTATTAGCAGGGGTGTCTTTATGACATGCTGGTGAGTAGCAGGGGTGTCTTTATGACATGCTGGTGAGTTTTGTACAAGATCAGTTAAATTTGCTTTAAGAAAATACGGACCTGTTCATTTCCCCAGCCTGGAACGGAATTTGCGTCCTATCAGACAACCGATCACTTCTCTGAGCCACTGGGCACAACGTTCCTTTTCACTTCCAGTTCTTCTCATCCTACTTTGTCATCATATTTTAGCTTACTTCCTCAAGCCTTCCTTACAATTTACATATTAATTCTCTCAGGCCTCTTATTTCACTCTGCATTTTGGACTCTCTCCTTGTTACATACTTCCATTTCTGCTGTTACCTCCTTCTCTCTCAATTTTCTTCTCTTACATTTTGGTGGTTTAATAGTTAAATAAGAACGCCTCAGTCAGAGTGATGGCCTTAACAAGCAGTTAAGTTCTATCCCAGAGAAGTGATTGATGAATTTTCGTTCCTGCCATGCCAGTGAGTGAGTAGACTGGTCATCTGCCTTTTAATGTACTAGACAATGGTAATGAAGCTCTACGAATATTGTATGAGGAGAGTTGATGGCGGTGGGAAGGTGTTCACTCAAAAATTTCTCATACAAGTTTGATTTGGAGGTTGAAAATGGCGGGTAGGTGGAGAGACATGGACGGCTTCGCCTGATATGTGATAGGTGTTAGAGAGGGATATGGAAAAAGTTACTGTGTGAGAAATAGGTACTGTATTCTGAGGTCAGAATGGAGCTGTAGTTTTACAAAAGGATCGATATGGACTTGAGCCAACCCAGCTAAATCCGACTGGACCAAAATGTTTGTGAACCGTTTGTGTTTAATTCAGTGTTTTCTTAATCTAAAATGCAATGAGGGCAATGAGAAGGTCAACTCTTGCCCTTCTCATATACTTACCATATCACGATGTAAGTAAAAAATTTCTCCATAAAAATAACCAACTTTAGCGATGTTGAGGGAGATATGCAAGAGAACATGTGGTTCGTAGGATGTCATACCATTATTTCCTCATAATACAGGCAGTTTTTGGAATTACTGATAACTGAGTTTGATAAGTCCGATGCTTATATATAACAAGGCCACTGTTCATCTACTTCCGATGGCCAGATCTCGAAGGGTCCTTTGGACAAGACTGCATATCCGATCAGATCAGGTTCCGTCAGGTAAGTTCGTGTTCATCCAGGTACGTCCAGTTTATGTCCATGCAGGTCTCTTCAGGTCAACATGTTCTTCCAGGTTACTAGGAAAGTGTTAGAACTGTTCAGATCGGTTCAAAAACATTTTGGTCCAGTCGGATTTAGTCAGGTCGTCTCAGATCCATATCAGTCCTTTCAGAAAACTGGAGTTCCGTTCTGACCCAAAAATTTGCATCAGTGGAGGTTCATTCATATCCACGCAGTACAGTTAAGGGGTGGGAGTCTGCAGCATATATCCAGGCAGTACAGTTAAGGGGTGGGAGTCTGCAGCATATATCCACGCAGTACAGTTAAGGGGTGGGAGTCTGCAGCATATATCCACGCAGTACAGTTAAGGGGTGGGAGTCTGCAGCATATATCCAGGCAGTACAGTTAAGGGGTGGGAGTCTGCAGCATATATCCACGCAGTACAGTTAAGGGGTGGGAGTCTGCAGCATATATCCACGCAGTACAGTTAAGGGGTGGGAGTCTGCAGCATATATCCACGCAGTACAGTTAAGGGGTGGGAGTCTGCAGCATATATCCAGGCAGTACAGTTAAGGGGTGGGAGTCTGCAGCATATATCCACGCAGTACAGTTAAGGGGTGGGAGTCTGCAGCATATATCCACGCAGTACAGTTAAGGGGTGGGAGTCTGCAGCATATATCCACGCAGTACAGTTAAGGGGTGGGAGTCTGCAGCATATATCCACGCAGTACAGTTAAGGGGTGGGAGTCTGCAGCATATATCCACGCAGTACAGTTAAGGGGTGGGAGTCTGCAGCATATATCCACGCAGTACAGTTAAGGGGTGGGAGTCTGCAGCATATATCCACGCAGTACAGTTAAGGGGTGGGAGTCTGCAGCATATATCCACGCAGTACAGTTAAGGGGTGGGAGTCTGCAGCATATGAAATCTAAGCCTTGTCGTAGCTGGTTGTATTTGCAGAAAGATCTATACCTTATTCACTTTAACTTGGCATGAATTGGTGTTTCTCCATCTTGAATGACTATAATATGGTGCTAGTCACGAAGAAGTGCTATTGGAAGGATGTACAGGGAAATGACCGTCTTATTCTGCATTTCAGCCACGGGAAATAGCTGCAAATGAATGAAAATCTCCGCCTAGTTAAAATAATCGACTCAAGAAACAAGAAAAAAAAAAAATCAGCATTCTCCTGTCGTTCATCCTGCGGAGAACAGATATAACCTAAGACGATCCTTCTTGTTGCCATGATGTCTTTTCTCTGGGGGAAAAGGAAACACCGCAAGATTTCCCACTCGTCTTTCCTTTCCCCGCTGGAAAAATTATATATATATATATATATATATATATATATATATATATATATATATATATATATATATATATATATGTATATATATATATATATATATATATATATATATATATGATTGAGAATCGATCGTAAATACTCCCCCCCCTCTCTCTCTCTCTCTCTCTCTCTCTCGTGTGTGTGTGTGTGTGTGTGTGTGTGTGTGTGTGTGTGTGTGTGTGTGTGTGTGTGTGTGCGCGTGCGTGCGCGCGCGCCACTATATGAAAAGGATACTTCAGTTTTGAATCGATATCAACCCAACTAAGTGCCTGGGTTAAAAGCCTGGCAAGGATGAAGTGACTCGATTTTCAAAACTGCTGAAGGTCAGGTCATAGGGCAAGGTGAAAAGTTTTGGCCTTATGACTGAGTGTATGGCGCAGGTGTTGCACACTGGGTGCATCATCATCATCATCATCATTATAATAATAATAATAATAATAATAATAACAACAACAATAACAACAACAACACCAACAACAATAATCCATCCATCCATCATCCAGTCCTACGCTGCCCCATGAGGAGCGTAGGAGTGGCATTACGTGAGCAATATACTCCAACCACTCCTTGGATATAAACCTTCACTGGCTCAATCCGATTGAAGCACCGTCATTACTCACTTAACCACCAGCTACGGTCACCAAACTTTGCACATTTACAGCACTTCATATGCTATGCACGGCTACCAAGTATGAATGACCCAAAACACAACATCACAACCGAGGTCAAACATCAAAATCTGCTTTTTTTTTTTTCTTTTTTTTTTTTTTAAATGTATTGAGGTCATGTACATAAGACAAACGACCTTGTCACGTGGTGAGTTTTTTAAACTGCTAATGATAATTTCTGTTTTCTAGTTATTGCTGTTATTACCTCCGCCAAGGAGGTTTAGTTTTCATCACTGTCCGTTTGTTTGTTTGTTGGATGGTTGGCTTGTGAGCAAGATTACACAAAAATTATTGGACGGATTTCCACAAAACTTGGTAGAAGAATGGGCCTTGGCCATGAATACTCTCCATTAGATTCTGGAGCAGATCCGGATAAAGGTGCGGATCCAGGAATTTTTTTTCTCTTTCTTTAACATTGCGAGATAGGGCGTTGGCGGAGGTATGCGCTCTACTGAGTGCCATTCTAGTTATTATTATTATTATTATTATTATTATTATTATCATTGTTGTAACTCGCCACACCAGTGGTGAGTTATATTGTTCTGGTCAATATTCTTCTTCTTGTTCTTCTTCTTGTTATTATTATTATTATTATTATTATTATTATTATTATTATTATTATAACTCGCCACACCAGTGGTGAGTTATATTGTTCTGGTCAATATTATTATTCATTTTTCTATTCTTTCTTACGAAGAAGTAAATTGTTGGTATTCGCTCAATTTCAAAGGTACGGCCATCATACTTGACCATCCGAGTCCCCCGGCTTGTGGCTTCATATGACCCAGTATCATCCAGTACTGGTTTTCCAGTAACAGCCAAAAATCTATAAAAATAATATATTTCCAGATCCTCAGAAACTGCTAAAGGTACAGACTTGGAATTTTTGTGGGACATACGAAATGAGTATGGGCCCATTTAAACCAGTAGTTTCTGAGATAGCCCGTTGGTCAATGGAAAGTAGTCTGGGGTTATTGAGTGCACAATTTAAAAAAAAAAACAAGATAGACTTGAGCTTCAGTCACCAACCTTGGCACATTTGTAGAACTTGACATGCCATGCACGGCTACCAAATATGAATGACCCTGACCCAACACTGAAGGTCACAGCCAAGGTCAAAGTTCAATTGCACAATATACAGAATAAAGCTAAACTTGAGCTATAATCACAAAACTTTGTACACATGAAGAACTTCATATGCTATGCATTGTACACATGAAGAACTTCATATACTATGCATGGCTACCAGGTATGAACGACCTTAATCCAAAACTCAAGGTTACAGGAAAGGTCAAAGTTTGAAATTTGCTTCCTTTTTATGTACTGAGGTGATAAGGACAAGACAGATGACCTTGTCATGTCGTGGGTTATTGAAATTGCTAATGTCAGTTTCCGTTTTCTTATAATTATTCTTTTGAAGAAGTAAATTGCTTGTATTTGCTCGGTTTCAAAACTGTGGCCATCATACTTGGCCATCTAAGCCTCCCAGCTGGTGGCTTCATATGACTCAGTATATCCAGTTCCCAGCAATGGTTTTTCAGTTTCATCCAGAAACCTGTAAAAATAGTCTATTCACGGATTTTCAGAATTCGCTAAAGGAACGGACTTGAAATTTTTGTGGGACATAGCCAAGGTTGGGGAGCAGGTCTAAAATAAGTATGGGCCCATTTGGGCCAGTAGTTTATGAAATTATCCAGGCGTCAATGGAAAGTAGTTTGGTGGTATTGAGTGGACAATAAAAGAAAAAAAGAATAAAAGAACCTAGCTACAATCACCAAACGAGGTACATTTACGGAACTTCATATGCTGTGCATGGCTACCATGTATGAATGCCCTTAA
Organism: Coenobita brevimanus; assembly: GCF_032717465.1. Classification (NCBI taxonomy): domain Eukaryota; kingdom Metazoa; phylum Arthropoda; class Malacostraca; order Decapoda; family Coenobitidae; genus Coenobita; species Coenobita brevimanus. The sequence goes on from NC_137031.1 coordinate 29,081,697, forward strand.
CCAAAAAATCAAGGTCATAGCCAAGGTAAAATGTCAAAAGCTGCTTTTTTTTTCATGTACTGAGGTCACATGTACAAGACGCATGACATTGTTATCAGATGAATTATTGAAACTGTTAATGCCAATTTCCATTTTCTGGATATAATAATAATAAGTCGCGGTGCCAAGGCACAGCAAACCCGTCCGCGGCAGTCATTTTAATGCTGACGTATAAACACAACAGAATATCTACTCAAAGAAGTCACATTAAATCTAGAGTAAAACGGGTTAAAAATGACTATATTATGACCATTTGAAATTTTAGGCCTGACCCACCTGACATTGACCTCCATACCACTAACTGGGGGGTGACCCCCACTGATGTGATGAGGAATCTTATAGGATGCAGATTTGAAAGATGCACCTTTAGGTTTTGGTTTCATGTCGATAAGATGAATTTGAAAGCAGTTATGGCGAGAAAAAAAAACGATTTTTTCCCCGTATTATTTTTTTTTTCATTTTTTTGGACCTACAGCCGGGGCCTTGGCCCAGTTTGACCCCAAATCTAATCAGGTGATCAGAAGGTCATAGCGCATCATCCAAGTAATTTAGTCAAAATCGCACCAGTAGCTTTTGCATAAATTTGTTAACAGGCAGACAGACAGACAAACAGACAGACACAGACAGACAGACAGACAGACAGACAGACAGACATAGAAACAAACAAACAAATAAACAAACAGACAAACCAGGTGAAAACAATACCTGTCCCCGAACCCCTCCTGGGGATGGGCGAGTGATAATAATAATAATAATAATAATAATAATTGAAGAGTGTGAGATATGCTGTGATGGAATTGTGTTAAACGAAGATGAAAGGGTGCGAAGTGGAGGGGTGGGAGGGTGTGAAATGTGTAAGACCGGGAATGAATGGGAGAGGAAGATGCAAGGAAGGAGTTGCCTTGTTGATGAATGAGGTGTGGCAGAGTGGAATGAGAGACGACAAATGTGTCAGCTCAAGGTGTATGTATGTCAAGTTCAAGTTTGAGAAGGTGAAAATGGCAGTGATTGTAGCGTATGTACCGTGAGAGGACGGGAGTGAGTGAAAGATTTTGGGATGAGCTGGGTGAAGTAGAGGGAGAATTGCCCAGGAGCTATAAAGTGATCGTGATGGGGGATGTGAACGGAAAAGTAGGCACTGGTCCTGAAGATGACATAATGGGTTGTTATGGAGTACCAGGAGAAAATGATAATGGGAATTGACTAAAGGATATGTGTCAGGAGTGGAGGTTGTGCATTTGTAATTCGTATTTCAAACACAAAGATGCACATGAATATACATGGTATAGAGGAAACAGGGATCGAGTTGAAAGAAGCCAGATGGATTACGTGCTCATAAAGAGGTCGATGATGGATACGAGGGCTCTGAGAGGACGATATGGAGGTCTGTCAGATCATATGATAGCGGTATGCAAGATCAAGCTGAGAGGAGTGAGGTGGATCAAAAGAGAGAGGAGCAGACAGGGAGAAAGACTGAAAGTTCAGAAGCTGAGGATCAAAGAAACGACAGATGATTACAGGACCAAAGTAGAAGATGAGTTAGAATAAGTGAACTGGAATGAATTGGATCTGGACAGTCTGTGGAATGCATATAGGGATTGCTTAGTTAGGAATGCTAAAGAAGTGTGTGGGGTGGCAAGAGTATCAACAAAAAAGAAGGGTACGGCATGGTGGGATGAGGAGGTTGAGAGAGCGGTGGAGGAAAAGGGGAAGAAGTGGCTAAAGTGGTTACAGGATAGGGGTTGTAAAGAGACTAGTGAAGTGGAAAAAGAAGAAGATAAATGATGATCTGGGAAGAAAAATGAATGTGAAGTACTCTGAAAATAGGAAATTACTCTGGAAAGAGGTGTGGAAATGTAGAAGTGAAAGCAGAAAGAAGTGTGATGCTGTGAAGGGTGCAGGTGGCAGGTAACTAACCCATGGAGATGAAGTAAGGACCAGATGGAAAGAATATTTTGAAAGCCTGATGAATGGGAATAGGGGGAGAAGAGCAGCTGTAAACATGATTGGTTTTGGGGGTGTGCAGAGAAGGAATGCAGTGCCAGGAGACGTGACACTCGCAAAGGTGAAGAGTGCTGTGAAACGGCAGAAAAATGGGAAAGCAGGTGGAGTTGATGAGATGTATGCAGAGATGCTTAAGTGTAGTGGCGAGAGTGGAATGAAGTGCTTGTTGAAGATATGTAAGAAGGCATGGATGAGTGAAACTGTGCCGGCAGAGTGGAAAAAAGGCTGTGATTGTACCCCTGTACAAAAATAAATGTGAGCAAAGTGAGTGCAAGAATTATCGTGGCATAAGTTTACTAAGTGTGGTAGGGAAGGAATATGGAAGAATCATTATAGAGAAAGAAGGAGAGATATCAGAAGTCCTAGTGAGTGATGAACAGGGTGGCTTTAGGAGTGGCAAAGGATGTGTGGATCAAGTATTTGCAGTAAGACAGATAGCAGGGAAGGCTTGTGAGAAGGACCATAAGGAGATTATGTCATTCATGGATCTGGAAAAAGCATACGACAAAGTAGACAGAGAGGGATTGTGGAAAGTTTTACGCATGTATGGTGTAGATTGTAAGCTGCTAGGTGCTGTCAAAAGTTTTTATGATGGTAGCGAAGCATGTGTAAGGGTTAATGGGCATATGAGTGAATGGTTCACGATCGGTGTGGGCGTGCAACAAGGTTGTGTGATGTCCCCATGGTTGTTCAATATATATATATATATATATATATATATATATATATATATATATATATATATATGGGTGGGGTGATGAGAGAAGTAAAAATACGAGTAATGGAGAGAGGGATGACGTTGGTAATGAATGGTGATGGATGGAATATCTCAAATTTGTTGTATGCTGATGATGCAGTACTGCTTGCAAGTACCGGACAAGAACTTGGTAGGCTAGTGCAGAGTTTTGCTGATGTCTGTGAGAGTCGTGCCTTGAGAGTAAATGTAGAGAAGAGCAAAGTGATGGTTATTGAGAGAGAAGATGACTCCCAATGTGATGTCACAGTGAATGGAGAGAGACTGGAATTGGTGAGAGAGTTCAAATACTTGGGTACAGTGATAGAAAAGAGAGGAAAATGTCCAAAAGAAGTTGAAAGTAGAGTGACACAAGGAAGAAAAGTACTGGTGCAATGAAGGCCTTGATAAGAAACAGAGGCTGAGTGTTGCAGCTGCACGAGGCTTAGATGAGGGAGTGTTAGCGCCAACTTTAACATATGGGTGTGAGACTAAAGTGTGGCATGAAAATAAAAAGTCAAGAGTAAGAGCAGTGGAGATGGGACTGCTGAGGAATGTATGTTGAGTACAGAGGTTGGATAGGATACAAACTTATGTGATTCGTGAAAGGTGTGGAGTAAGGAAGTCTGTGGGCACCAGAATAGAAGAGAGTGTCCAGAGATGGTATGGTCATGTGGAAAGAATGGATAACAAAAGAGTGGTGGAAAAGGTATGCCTGAGCGAATTTGAAGGAGGGAGGAGGCGAGGTAGGCCAAGGAGAAGGTGGAGAGATATGGTGGATGAGTGTTTGAGGAAGAGAGGTTTGGAAGTCGGTGAGGCTAGGGATCTGACAAGATATCGAGCTGGCTGGATGAATGTTGTGGGGAGAAGTGCATGATCAGGGATATTGACACCCCTTGTGAGCATGGCAGCATCTGGATTGACTCAATTGGATACGTTTGTGTGAAGCTGCAGAATGTGGTGAATGTTTTTGGCGTATCCTGTAGAGCCACGATTCTGGGGGCTTTAATGATGAGTGAATGGAAGCGTGGCCTATTTGGACTGGGCAAGTTTGTGCTGTCTGGACATTGCTACTCCTCACTCTGCCCTTGGGAGGGAAGGGAGGTCCGGATGATGATGATGATGATTATGATGATGATGAATATTCTGAAGGTATGATATTGATATCAGTTTCACTACCTACCAGTCTGAAGATCATATCACCCATTCTGTTGCTCAGTACATCCTTTTTCTTTAACCACATTCACTTTTCCACGCCGCAGTGCAGGTCACGTGGTCGACAAGTGCGCTCTTATTGATTTCTTCCAACACACAAAGATTCCAAAAATTACCTGATCATATGAATTTTGAAATCATAATAATTACACAAAACGGCACTTGATGTAATGTTCATTCCATTAACATGGGGTTAACGAAAGTATCACTGGAGGCAAGTCGCACATACCTGCAGCATCTCAGCAAGGAACATAAATGTACAGTCGTGATCATAAATAATTACCTATCGGCCGGTACTTCGTACCTCAGGATGGCTATTTTATGCGTGGCAACTCGCAGTGGAGTAAGAGGGACTGAGAGGGAGGAGCCAGAGAGAAAAGGGAAGGCAGGTGGGGGGACAAGTGATGGTGTTTTGGTGGGGTGGGGGAGGGGAGGGAGAATGAAATGCGAAGAGGTGGTCACATAATGTGTCTATTGTTATGTCCCCGTCCCACACCGCCACACGCTCCAATAGTAGTAGTTCAGTAGAGGAAGGACGTTGTGCAGTGAGTTGTTCTTCCTATGGTCAGCCTTTAGGTGTACAGTACACAGGATCAGCTCAGGCGTTGTAAATAAACACTGGCTTCTTAAGTTCACTGTCATTATTTTCCAAGTAATTACATTTAATGCTTTCCAACTTCACTGTTTTCACAAGCACTGTAGCTATACAAGCTTTACTAACTGCAGTTAAACTTAATGCTTGACACTTCACTATTTTCACAAGTACCATAAATATACAATCTTCACTGACACTGCACTACACTCAAACTTAACCAAAAACTGACTAAATTCGCTCTATTCTCTTCCCCATCCTTATATAAGCTTGCATTACTCGAGAAACTTCTAGCACAAACTCGATGGGACAAAAGCAAACAGTTACCAACTAGCAGACATCAAAACATGCCAGAGTGTTCTTATATTACATAACACTCTAAATCATTAACATACGAACTTAAATTACAATTTAACAAGCAGTCAGATAAATAAAATATTATAAAGAAAAAGAGCACAAAAATAAATGCATAACTTATGAAACAACTATGCTCACAAACAGTAGGCAAACTGACAACGCTGGCTCGTACTGATATCTATGGTAAACATCGAGAAGCTTCTCGATCACCCAACTGGCAAATGTCGCTTCTTAACACTACCCCCTCCCTGGTCTTTTGTCATCCCAACAAAACTGCACAAAATATACAAATATAAACCTTAATCCTAATGAAACATCTAGCTTTACAAATAATAATCCTTCACCTTACCAGGTCTTCTATGCCACTTCTGACGACGTCCTTGCTCCTCCACACAGTCCACTCCTCCAGGAAGGTCTTGGTCCTCTTCCTGATTCACTTCTTCCCTCAGGAAACTGTCACCATCCTCTTGCATTTCGGCTCCATGGTCCTCCTCAACATCTTAGGCTGAGGGAGAGCACGATTCCTCGGAGGCGTCCCAGCTGTACTGTCCTAGCCCATGGTACTGCCACAGATGGTTCACGTGCACCACCCTTGGACGAGACTTCCTGTCTCACCGAATCCGATATATTACGTCTGATAGGCAGTCCAACACAGTCTAAGGCCCGTCCCCTGGGCTCTGCAGCTTCGCTGACTGTCCCTTCTTTAGCTGAGGATTGTATAACCAAACTTGGTCACCATCCTTGAAGCTCACCTAACTTGCCTTGGCATCACACTTGCACTTCATCATCATTCCTGAAAACTTGAGGGCTCCTTGCACTTGCTGTACCTCAGCCAGCCTTTCCTGAAGGTGCTTTGCATAGCCAGTGGTGTCTGTAGGCAGCTCTTCATCAGGTGATCTTCCCATTAACAAGTCAACTGGTAAGCATAACTCGTGGCCCAACATCAGTTTGGCAGGAGTGTAGCCGGTAGACTCATGCGATGCAGACTGATATGACATCAGCAATGCAGATAATTTCTGGTCCTATTCTGTTTGTCCATCTTTGCAGTACTTGGCCAGTTCTTGTCCCAGGGTCCAGTCGAATTTCTCCACCATCCCATTCGACTGTGGCCTTATTGGGGTCGTCCTGGTCTTCTTGATCCCCAGTAACTTGCAGCACTCATGGAACACAGCAGACTCGAAGTTTCTACCCTGGTCTGAATGCAGCTCTTTTGGCATCCCAGAACGACAGAAAAACTGGTCAACCAACACCTGAGCAACAGTTGCAGTCTCTTGATCAGCGATAGCATAGGCCTCTGGCCACTTTGTGGAGCAGTCCATGGCGACATATATACCAGTTTCCTCTCTCAGTGAGAGTCAAAGGTCCAGCAATGTCCACCGCGACTCTTTCCATCGGTACACCCACTTGGTACAGCTGAAGAGTGGCGCAACCAAGCTTTTTTGGGTTCCTTCTTGGCACACATTACATCACAGGCCTGACATCACTCTTGAACATCTATATGCAATGCCAACCCAGTAGAACCTCTGTCGCAGCCAGCTTAGCTTTTTCCTCACTCCCAGGTGGGTACCTCATCTTCTTCAGAATCACAGGTTGCCAAGACTTGCCGAGACCATCGGGTGTCTCCCATTGACGCTCCAGTAGCCTGCTGTTGAAATGAAGAAGATCCCACTGACTCCAGTAGCTCTTGGTTGCAGGGCTGAATCCAGACACTTCTTCCCAAGGTGGTCGCACTGTACTCCAGTGCAGCCACTCTGGCACTGGTTGTAAATCTGCATCCTCCATCTGCAGCCTCTTCAGGTCTTCTCCATCTGATGCTGGCCCTGTCACTGCAGTACTGCTGCATTTCTTACTATGATCTTTTTTACCACACTGTCAGCACTCTGGATCACAAGGCCAATGACTCAGGCTGTCAGCATTGCCATTTACCCCCCCAGGACGGTCCTGCACCTCAAAATTGTGCTGGTGCTACTTGTCCTTCTGGATTCTTTAGCATTTTCAGCCACTTGAGTGCCACATGGCCCACCCTGATGAAGAAGTTTGACCCATATAGGTAGGGATGGAAAAAATTAAGGCTCTTCATCACTACCAGGAGCTCCTAAGGGGTCACCCAATAGTTCTGCTCCGGTGGACTGAGCTTCTTGCTGTAATATGCTACCACATACTCTTTTGCATTCTTCTTCTGCGACAAGACTCCACCAATACCATGGTCACTAGCGTCACAGTCCAAGATAAATGGCTGACTCTAATCAGGGTACGGCAATACTGGAGAGCTTACCAATGCATGATTGAGTTCGTCGAAGGCTTTCTCAGTCTCTGCTGTCCACGCAAACTTCTGCCTCTTCCCCAACAGCTTGTGCAGAGGTGCAGCTATCATTGTAAAGTCCTTGACAAAATGCCGGTAATAGGTATACAAGCCAAGGAAGCTCCGTAGTTCCTTCACACAAATTGGAACTGGCCAGTCTTCTACAGCTGCCACCTTCTCTGAGTCAGTATGAAAGCTGCTCTTGCCTACAATGTATCCCAGGTACTTTACTTCCTTCTGAAACAAGAAGCACTTCTTGGGGTTCAGCTTGAGGTGTGCTGCACAGATCCTGTCCAACACCTCTGACAGCCTCTCCAATTCCTGGTAAGAAGTCCGTCCAAACACAATTATATCATCCAGATGGATGAGGGCCATCTGCCAGTGCAGGCCTTCCAGTATGTGATCCATTAGATGCTCAAAAGTAGCTGGGGCATTGCATAGGCCAATAGAAATCACCTTAAACTGCCATAAACCCCACCAATATAAAAATGCTGTCTTCTCTTTGTCCTACCCTGCAACCATGACCTGATGATATCCTGCCTTCATATCTAGGGTGGAGAACCACTTAACACCTGACAGAGCATCCAGGGTGTCATCAGTTCTTGGCAAGGGTATGCGTTCTTCACTGTCACATCATTCAGGGCTCGATAATCCACACAGCACCTTACTGAGCTATCCTTCTTCTTTACCAGAACCACTGCTGATGCCCAAGGACTGCTGGACTTTTCTATTACCCCTTGACTTTGGAGATTCTCCATCACCTTCTCCATTTCTTGCCATTAGGTTGGCGCCATCCTTCGTGCCGGGTTTTTAATCAGGCGGTGATCCCCGGTGTCAATACTATGCTCCACCAGATCAGTGCACCCTAGGTCTAGGTCTCTGGTGGAGAAGACATCAGCAAACTTCATCAGCATCTCCCTCAACTTCAGCACTTGTGAGCCATCCAGGCATTGGCAACTCCTTGAAAATAGGTCTTGTAGGTGATCTGGCACATACCCATCTTCCTTGACTACGCTTCTGGTGCCACTCAGGGTCCACCACCTGGCACAGTCCCACAGTTTCTCCCTCATTGATCTTCTTTGGCTCATGGAAGAAATTGACCACCATAGGCGGCACTTCTTCACCTGTTTCCACCAGACTTCTCCCCACCATCACTCCGGCCTTTGTCTTGTACTGTATATCAGGCTCCACCACCTCTAGACAACTTTGAAAAGGGCAACTCACCTTACACTAGAGCAACAGTTCTGATTCTGGGGATATCACTGTAGTGCAGAGCACCCTCACCTTGCCACCATAACTGGTACGTTTCACTGCTGTGAGGGGAACCAATCTTCCTTGAACCTTCAGCTTCATGGACCAGAAGTCCAGCTCACATCCCAGAGATTCTTGCCCTGTCATTTGAATCCGGACATCAAAGGGTCCCCTCAATTCTGCAAGGTGCCCAGTTATGCCACACAGTTTTTCTGATGACTCAGGCAGATACTGATGACGTAACACATCAGGCCTCACGAAAGTCTGCTCTGAGGCAGAATCAGTCACCAGGGAACACTTCTTTTCGTTTATCTTTCAATCTATTTGCACACTGTCGATTGCCATTCTCTCGCATTTTCTTGGTGGTGGGGCGACTTGGGAAAAGCTGGCTTGTAGTTGCCCTTTGACACCAGCCTCCACTGGTTTTCCTCTTCTTTCTGGTCTTCTTCAGCCTTCTACTTATCCTTTTTCTTCTTTGGACACCCAGAACTGAAGTGTCCCACCTCACTACATGTCCAACATACTTTTGTTACAACTGAAGATTTCCTTGTACTCTGTTCTTGCTCCTTCTTCCATTTCTGACAATCCTCCTCCTTGTGTCCCTGTGTCCAGCAGAACCAGCAACCTCCACTGGTCTTCTCCTGTTCCCTCTTTCACTTGTAGCAGGCCTTTTTTCTGTGTCCTGGCTTTTTCACTGCACCAGCAACTTCCCTCAAATTTTTCCATTTCACATACATGCCTGTTTCTTGCCTTGAATCCTGCACTATGACCTGACTGAAAAGTGGACATTCTGGACCTGACATAGGACTCAAACTCTAGAGGCCTGGCAAGTGCTTCTTGCATGCATCTGGGTTGTGCCTGCTTCACTTGCACTTTCAACTCTGTATCGATGAACTGATCCCTCAGAAGAATAGCCAACAGGTTAGGTGCTGCTCCAGGGTATGCCTTGTATGCCATACTCTCCAGGTCATGAGCAAGCTGTCGTAGGGATTCTCCTCGAGCCCATACATGGCTCCGGCATCTTGCTCTGTAAACCTCAGTCTGGTACATGGTTCCATATCTGCGCCAGCACTTCTACTAGGGACTGATAACTGCTCCTCTCCATCACTGACATCTGGCCCAGAATTTCCATTGCGGCACCCTTAAGGCTAGTAGCAAGCCGCACTGCCCTCTGCTTATCATCCCAACCATCTGATCTGCAAGGAACTCAAACTGTGCACAGTAAGCTTCCCACAATACTCTACAGTAGCATCTAATTCCTGAGGTTTATTTTATCCCGCCCTGTACCAAGTAATTTATTACAAAACCCATCCCCCAAACCCGACAAATTTTCAAACCTCCACTTATTTTGAGAAACATGGAAAAATCTTAGAGAAACTGCTCACCTGAGGTTTAACTCCTAACCTGCGGAGTTGTTTTGGCTTGACTTGCGTGTCCCACGGGCATATTCGCGCTCCGACAGACTCTCTAAAAATATTTGCCAAAACTCAGTTATTAGTCCTAGAATATTAAAATTAAATATGCATATGGCACATATCTTCAGCTTTCTCCTGGGATGTTTGTTGAGCCTTCGTCGAGTACCGTAGGACTTGTGGAGACCACTGAAGTTGGGTAACGAAGTCTCCACTTTACACTTCCCGACAACCCATAATATGATTACCACAGCCTGATATTATCATTAGAAACATATTCTATGATTTTTAAATAGTTTGGAATCCATACTCCAAAAAAAAACACTGTGAAAGCAATGAAAATTACGAGCGCGTACGACCTTCCCACTTGCGCTCGTTTGCCGCTGGTGTTCTGTCATTTATTATTCATAAACACATTCACACTTTTTTATTTCTATTACTATATAACACTTACCTGTATATACATCTGAAGTCTTTATCCATAAGTTTCCTTCAGTAATAGTAGTTTATTGTCACTGTAGGCATTCAATTTCTCTTTCAGTAAAATACGTAGCATTCACTTTCTCGTCCTGTAAGCTAGCGTTGACAGCGAATCTGTCATTTCATTTCCACTTTCATAACTCATAGTATTCATACATGCTAGAGTGAAACTTTCACTTTCATTACTCCTAGTATATGTACTCGTATTCTTATATTACTACTCATGTTTATATCTATTTACATTCTCTATTTATTTACATTATTTACATTTCTGTTTTATTTACACTGTGTTATGCACTGTCACTTGCAGTAACTTATAAAACTATTTTCCACTGTTTACTTATATTTACATTCATTGCTTTCACTTGCTGTTTACACATTATTTACACATTATTTACATTTCCACTTTCACTGTTTTGGTGATCAGAAAGATCGTAGTCACTGTCCATCATTTTCATTGATAAATTAGTCAGTTCACGTTCCACAGCAGTCACTTAGCCCTTTACCCCTTTCCACATGACGTATAGTAGGGGCAGAGGTCACAGGGCCTTTTGCATGGGGCTAAAAAGCGGCAGAATTGGACGCGAATCCGACGTGGTTTCACCTTGAAAGACGACAGTAAACTGAATACTGTGGTGGCCAAGGGGGAGTGCAATGCTGCCAATGTCAGCGTGGTGACAGCTGCTAATATATACGCTATGAAATGATTGGCAGGAAATCTAGACAATACATAATAAATTAGGTAGTTCCAGGTGAATGTAAATATCACTTAGTCTTCTCCCATCCTTTCTTATATATATTTTTATTACGAGAATAGATTATACGGCATATTTCAAGGGGAAATAAACAGCGAAAATTAGCGATCGAGTGCACGTGAGGTGTTGTCAGGTGATAATTAGCCAATTCCAGGTGTATGGCACTATCACTTACCTTATTTCTTTTCTGTATATATTATTTGGTATAAGAATAGGGCATAGGGCTTATGTCAATGGATGAAATCAGTGGAAAATTCCGGGGAAGATTTACTTAGCGCAGCAAGGCCAGGCAGGCGAGAGGAAAGGGTAATGGAGGAGGAGGTAGGGAGGGGAGTCAAGAATGGGGAGAAATGGCTAAATTGTCAACAATGGATGGGAGTACGGATGAGATTAGGAGTGCTGACTAGTGTTGGACATTGGCAGTACTGATAGATGATACAAGCCACCACTTGAAAGCCCAGGTGAATTCAAAATAATACAGAATCACAACAGTGATGCTGCGCGGTATGATCCCTTGCTCCCAAGCAACACGAAAGTGACGCCCCGTGGTTAACGGGTTTAAATCTTGCTACTGGTAACAAAACCCTCACCTGGCTCTGTTTTTAATGGAGGCCGGCTCCACAGAAAACGTGTTCTATGGGAGAGGTAACTATTCCAAACACTCATATTTGTTATTTTTTTATTTGGTAGGAATTTATACGTAGTACAAGAGTATATTGGTTTTCATACAGTAATACAGGCTATAAAGGTGTTGTTGAACTCACCAAACACATCAACATACCGCACCTTTTTAGGCTACATTACCTGATCAACATTTCTGACTGTTTCTTTGTCTGACACTACGTAAACTTTGTCCTCCACATTGTCATTGATTGAGAAATCACTCTGGCCTTGAATTTCGTACCGTGGCGAGATATGTTTTTACTGGCCAGGTCACTGGTAACAGGTGAGTTGCCGAGACAATGGCGTGCGGGGGGGGAGGTAACCTGAGGTAAGGCATTTCCCCACCTGACATTGGGTAGAGTAAGGTGTCCTGTGTATATGTACCAAAAATTACATGCAAAATCTGAAAAATGCGCGAACAACAGACCTTGCAATAGCAAAATGTTCATCTTACGTTGTGGGGACTGAGCGTGAAAAAAAAAATTGCAACGTTCATTGTACTTTGTGGGTATGGGGTGGGTTAATTGAACCCTGATTATAGCCATGCTCTTCAATGGTTTGGGGCCGAAAAACTGGGGCATCATAATTGAGTCCAGGAGTTGAATTTCCTACATTTTGATTAATTTACCCTGTAATGCTGTCTTTAGATGCTTGTGGTCCATCAAGATTCACCATACACTGTCCATTCTCCTCATATGCTCCCTGTACACTAACCCGAGGCTCAGCAATGCAATATATCTCTACAGTTCAATTTTCTCACTAATTATCTTTACATGGTTGACTACATGCTTCAGCTGGCTATCTACATGCTATCTGCACTCCATCACAATTCCCTCACTAGCTGTCTTCAACTCGTCATCTACGTGCATCAGTTAGTCATCTACACTCTGCCTGCACTCCATCACATTATTGCTTAATTCATACTTCTGTTGCTCTAGCTTGGCATCTACTTCCTCCTTAAGCTGCTGCTGTTCTTCCTCCATTTCCCCTATGAATGCATCCAGCTGTCCTTGCACCCTCAGTTATACTTCCCTCTGTTGCTCCTGTAATGCCACCTGAAGCTGTTCATATGTTTTCTTCTGTTCTTCTTTCGGTGTCTGCGATTGTTCTTTGATTTCGTTTCTGAGCTCTTTCTGTTCTTCACTTTGGGTCTGTAATTGTTTGAGTTCTTTCTTCTGTGCCTGTAATTGTTCTCTGAGGTCTTTCTGTCCTTCATTCTGTGTTTGTATTTGGACACTTTGTGCTTGTAATTGGACACTGTGTGCTTGTAATAGCTTCACAATTGTCGCCAGGGACTTTTCGTCCTGCTGCCCAACTTGAGATCTTGTTTGCACATCTGCTTCCACGTCGAAGGTTAGACGTACTGTAGCACATAAATTATCCACACTCCTGACATCAGTGTCACGTTCCTGTCCCACACAGCTGCAGGCTCCAACAACAATAGGCTAGTTCAGTACAGGAAGGATGTTCCCCAGTGAGTTGTTCTTCCTACGGTCTGCTTTTAGGTGTACGATACACAGGATCAGCTCAGGAATCTTAAACGCTGGCTTCGTAAGTTCACTGTCATTATTTTCCAAGTAATTACACTCAGTGCTTTCCAACTTCACGTCACTGCTTTCACAAGCCCGGAGCTGTACAAGGTTTACTAACTGCGATTACATTCAATGCTTGACACTTCATTATTTTCACAAGTACTTAAAATATACAATTTTCAATGGCACTGCACTACACTCAAACTGGACCAAAAACTGACTGAACTCGCTCTATTTCCCTATCCTTATATAAGCTTGAATTATTTGAGAAGCTTCTAGTACAAACTCGACTGAGCAACAGCTACCAGTTACCAACTAGGAGACATCAAAACATGCCAGAGTGTTCTTACATTCATAACACTCTAAATCATTTACCATACGAACTTAAATTACAATTTAACAAGCAATCACTAAATAAAACATTATAAAGAAAAAAGAACACAAAAATAAATGCATAACTTATGAAACAGCTACGCCACAAACAGCAGGCAAACTGGCAACTCGGACTCGTACCGGAACCTACGGTAAACATTGAGAAGCTTCTCGACCACCCAACTGGCAAATCTTGCTTCTTAACACTATTTCCTTTCATTCTGGGCATGATATAAAGGAGTTAGTACTTGGTAGATAATGCTGCATAACACTTTGTATAGTGGTGTCAGATAACAAGCTTTAGATAGGTGGTGATATCAAGGGCTGGCTGTGAGAGAAATATACTAAATATACTGACGTGACAGATCAGACATTGGTGCAGAACCAGAAGTTTCCAGCACAACACACTATTGCCTTGTCCACCAATTTGTAGCGAGGTGTTTTTTGTAGGAGGAAAATATCATTCTGAGGTGATGAGAGGTGTTGGGGTTGTTGGACGGCCATTCAAACCCATAACAGCATAGATTCGATGCAGTAGATTATGAGAGATATCGTTATTATATCCACCCATGTGCACAAGCACCAGATATACTTACCTTTTGTGTACAATTATTTTAAATAGCCTGTTCATATAGATATGCCATAAAAAAAATGAAATGGTGTTGAGTGTATAGAGGGAGTGTAAACCGCGAGGACGATTACTGTGGGCAAAGCCTTGACAAAGGCTGCATATGATAATTAGTTAGTTCCAAAATTAATTACATGTAAGTGTAGAGTAAGTTTCTTACACAAACATCCTGGAAGTCAAGCCATCCAGACTCCATTCTGCATGCAAAGTAAAATTCGCGGATAAATACAAATATTTGGTTCCGCACTAATGTTTGATGTGCATGTCATTATATTTCAATCAACGAGCCAGCCCTTGAGCTTCTTATCTGACTTCACTACACCATGTGTAATGCAACATTATCTACCAAATACAATTCCTTTATATCATGCGCTGAATGGAAGAAAAATACAAATAATGTGACCATCACTTGGTATTTCATTTACCCTCCCATACCTATATATATATATATATATATATATATATATATATATATATATATATATATATATATATATATATATATATATATATATATACTGTATATATAAATATAATATATAATATATATATATATATATATATATATATATATATATATATATATATATATTCATAATATATATATAATATACATATATAATATATATACATATATATATAATATATATATAATGTATATATAATATATATACATATTTATATAATATATATATAATATATATAATATATATATAATATATATATACATATATATATATATATATATATATATATATATATATAATATATATAATACATATATACAATATATATATATATATATATATATATATATATATATGTATATATATATATATATGTAATATATATGTATATATATAAATATATATGTATATATATATATATATATATATATATATATATATATACTTATATGTATATATATATGTATATATATATGTATATATATATAATATATATATACATATATATATAAAATATATATATATAATATATATACACATATATAATATGTATATATATACATATATATAATATATATATAATATATATACATATATATATATATATATATAATATATGAATATATATATATATAATATATATAGATATAATATATATATATATATATATATATATATATATATATATATATATATATATATATTGTTACGGAACAGAGAAAGATAACGTACACTTTAAGTGAGAATACTAAGAGTCACTACTGTCCCGTAAAGTTCCAGGTTCAAAACAAAAGAGTTAGGTAAAATTACAAGTTAAAGTTTAATGCACAAACTAACAACAAAACATTCTGGACTCATAAGGATAATGTAATGGCAAATAAACAGGTTAAATATATGGTTAACTGCAATAGCCTCTATTAACACGAAATTAGCAAGAGTAAATTTATCTAAGTCAGCCCTGATAAAATGAGATACCAGATAATACTCAGTGAATGCCAGATAAATTATTACAGATACAAACTATTATCAAAAATGACTGACATAAAACCCAACATTAATCAAAAAAGACCTCACTAGGCCCAAGAATCAACCCTATGCTACACAGCACAAGAAAAAAATACAACAACAGTTATACTCAAATTACACACAGCTGCTAGATGTTTGGAGATTTCTTGAGCACTCACAATAATAATAACTGTACAGGGGAGGACAGAGATGTGAACAAAATGAGGAGCAGATCTAAGTGGCAATGATGCAGAGACTGAGCTCATTATATAGGGACCAGGAGAGCTTGATACAACTCGTAAGAAGGACGTGCAAATGAAGCCATGGGGACAAAAAGCTGAAAATCCCGCTCTGAATAACAGAGAGAATGACTTACTGTACTATAACGGTAGAAGGGGGGGACTGAGGCAGAACACGCTCGTGATCAAACATGCAGCAACTGTGCGTTAAAATTACACAAAGGATGATGAAATCATAGGCTATGTAACACCTCCCCACAAAGAAAAAGAAATTTACAAAGGAAATTTCTTATTACTCTAAAACAATCTGTATATGGCATTACAGAACATGCAGATGTCTTTCCTAATGTTACAAAACATGAGATCTCCCTAGCACGTTCAGTCATAGGTACTTGCCAGTATCCCTTTAACAAATCAACCTTACTTATGTACCTAGCCTTTCCGATCTTGTCTATGCAATCTTCCACGCGAGGGAGAGGGTAAGTGTCTGTTTTGGTTATCTGATTAACACGTCTGTAGTCAATGCAAAGCCGCTGTGACCCACCTGGCTTAGGGACTAGAGTGACAGGAGAACTCCACTCGCTCTGACAGGGCTCAATCATCTTGTGGTCCAGCAGGAAGCCAAGCTCCTTCTGGATGAGAGGAACTTTCACTGGGTTCACATGGTAAGGAGGCAATTTAATTGGCTTTGCGTCTCCAACATCGACATCATGCATCAACACAGTGGTTCTTCCTGGAGTGGCACGGAACACTTGCGGGTACTCCTGCAGTAATGCCGAAAACTCCTGCCTTTCCTTGGGAGGTAGATGAGAAAGCTTAGTCTGGAGATCATTCATGATATCAGGATTCTTCCCCAAACTATCACTCAGGCTCATACTGCATGGGAGAGCTTCACTTGCAGACTCGGGTGGAACAGCTACAGTGCAGACTGGATTATTTTCGTCCCGCCTGTGATATAACTTTAGCATGTTGATGTGACATAGTTGCTTGTTCTTTCTACGATCTGGCGTGGCGATGACATAGTTGACATCACTGAGTTTCTTCTCCACGAAATAAGGGCCACTAAACTTGGCTTGAAGAGGTTGCTTACATGAACTGGTAGCAGAATCAAAACCTGATCTCCTGGCTGAAAATGGCATTAACCTGGACTTCTTATCATATAAGTCTTCATCTTCTCCTGAGCAGCTCCTAAATTCTCTCTCGCCAGCTGTAAAGCAGTGGACAGCCGTTCTTTGAACTTCATCACATACTCCAGCAGGTTGACGTCATCTTCCTCCGACAGCCAGCATTCCTTGAGTAACTTAAGGGGTCCTCTTACTTCATAGTAACCATTAGTTCAAAAGGTGAGAAGCCCAGTGATTCATTTGGAGATTCTCTTGCAGTATCGACGAATGGAAGACCTTTATCCCAGTCTTTCTGATGTTCCAAACAGTATTTCTTGAGCATCGATTTGAGTGTTTGATGATATCTCTCCAACGCTCCTTGGGTCTGGGGATGGCCAGCTGAAGACATGATCACAGGTGATGCCCAACTCTTTCAGGGAACTGCTTGAAAACATTTGACATGAAATTACTTCCCGGTCTGACTGTACCTCCTTGGGCAGACCAAACTTTGTAGAAGAACCCTAGCATTTCCTTAACCACGTTCTTTGCTGAGATATTTCTAAGTGGAATGGCTTCAGGATAACGAGTAGCCATATCAATCATGGTCAACACATAAGAAAATCCTGAAGAAGTCTTGGGAAGAGGGCCCACAATATCCACCAACACACGGGTGAAAGGCGCCTCAAAAGGAGGAATGGGAACTAGAGGTGCAGCCTTTTCGGTCTGATTACACTTCCCCACAACTTGACAGGTGTGACAAGACTTACAATACCAGGAAACATCCCTGAAGATACCTGGCCAGTAGAAGTGTTTCAAGAAGTAGTGCCACAGTCTTCACTCACTCCAAGGTGTCCTGCCAAACTGGTATCATGAGCCACTCGAATGATATCCTGCCTACAAACATGAGGGATGACAACTTGATGTACAACTTCCTCCCATTTACAGTCGGCTGATGCTGTTGGGGGTCTCCACTTCCTCATAAGTACTCCTGACTTTACATAATAACAAGTAGAAGCACCGGCTGACTCTTCTTTGCTGTAAGCAGAGTTAGCTAGACCTTTCAACTCCAGGGTCAGCAACCTGCAACTCAACCAACTCTTGTGAGACAAATTATCAACACTACGGGGTACTGCCTCATCTGGTGAGTGGTCCAAATTAGCAAGAAAAGTGTCAGCTAGGATAACATCATCATCATCATTATCCTCTAAATCACCAGTAACTTTAGACTTAGCCCTAGTGACAGCACATGCAGGGAACACATCAGGGACATCACAATCCTGGGACACAGCCACTGGCTCACTAGACAACTGAGGAGCTGGACACACTTGACTTCCACCAATATCATTTCCAAGTAAGAAAGTTACACCTGACATTGGGAGTGTCTCAACCAACCCAACCATAACAGAACCATTAACAAAACCAGACTCTAAATTCACTCTGCACAGAGGGACAGAGAAATAATTATTCCCTACACCTTGTAAGATTACAGTTTCACGAGAGGAATTAACATTAGAGCCTAGAACACTGGTCAGCATAAGGGATTGGCAAGCACCTGTATCACGATATATTTTAACTGATTTCCTGTCATTACTGTCCAGAGGACTGACAAAACCATCAGACAGTGCTTTTAGCACATGAACTCTTGAGAGTGTCACCCACGTTACTGCTCAAAAGAGGAGCTCCATCATGAGAATTTAAGTTACCCCTCAAAGCAGGTTCAGTTAACTCAGTTAAAGAATTCTGGGAACTCTCAAGAGTGGACACTAGACCAATTGACTGAATATTTAAAGACTCCTTTTTGTTCACATCACGCTGTCTCCTGAAACATCTCTCCGTAGCATGACCAAGCTTACTACAATAAGTACATTTACTTTTCTGAAATCTAGAGGTGAAGCTGGTATTTACTTCCTGAGAAACATCATCCTTATTCTCTTTCCTGTTACCTGTACTCTGGGTAGAGGCAACGTACTTACTCTCAGCTTTCCCTTTTTCTCTAGAATATCTCTTGTGAGTGAGAACATATTCATCAGCTAAAACTGCAGCATCAGACAAATTATCTATTCTTTTCTCATCAAGATATAGGCTTACATCTTTATAAATACACCTTTTGAAGTCCTGCAGCAAATTCATCTGCTTAAATTTGTCAAAATCAGAATCCACATTCTTAGAATTTAACCACTGCTCTAACAAATCTTCTTTGATTTTTGCATACTCAACATGGGATTGCTTATCTTGCTTGTAAGTTGTCCTAAATTTTACTATATAAGCTTCAGGAACAAGCTCATAGGCCTTAAGAATCAAGCTCTTAACTACATCATAATTATCAGACTGATCCTGAGGCAAAGATGCATAAGTTACTTGAGCTTTACCGGTGAGAACAGTTTGAAGGAGTACTGGCCAATACTCCTTAGGCCAATTAAAACCTGTAGCTACCCTCTCAAACAACTGAAAATACTTTGTTAAATCAGATTCATTAAAAGGAGGGACAAGTTTAACATTTTTAGCCACATCAAAATCATCAGAGCTAGATGATCCAGTTCCACCTTGTTTCATGCGATACTCATGGTCTGCCTGAATCCTAGCAATTTCAACTTGTGCCTCAGCCTCCTTAACACAAGCCTCCTTAGCCTAGAGATTCAGCTTCCTTAGCCTGTGCTTGAAATTCAGCTTCCTTCACACGAGCCTCCTGCAGGGCTAGCTGTAACTTAGCTAATTCAATCTGCGTTTGCTCATTTGGAGGAGTTACATTAAACAAACTTTCATTAATCATGTCAACAATCTGATCTTTAGAATGATGAGAGCGAACAATAATTCCCAATTGTTGAGCAACAAGCTTAAGTTCATTCTTTGTTCTGTTTTCTATATCACACACTGTTTGCACATTTGACAAAAAATCTTTGGCTTCATCAAGCGTAGTAATAGTAGACATCATGAATAAGTAACAGTCACAAAATATCAAGCAATATCCTTATGATAATATCCTGAATATCCTGATATGAGGTCGCCAAATTTATGTTACGGAACAGAGAAAGATAACGTGCACTTTAAGTGAGAATACTAAGAGTCACTACTGTCCCGTAAAGTTCCAGGTTCAAAACAAAAGAGTTAGGTAAAATTACAAGTTAAAGTTTAATGCAAAAACTAACAACAAAACATTCTGGACTCATAAGGATAATGTAATGGCAAATAAACAGGTTAAATATATGGTTAACTGCAATAGCCTCTATTAACACGAAATTAGCAAGAGTAAATTTATCTAAGTCAGCCCTGATAAAATGAGATTCCAGATAATACTCAGTGAATGCCAGATAAATTATTACAGATACAAACTATTATCAAAAATGACTGACATAAAACCCAACATTAATCAAAAAAGACCTCACTAGGCCCAAGAATCAACCCTATGCTACACAGCACAAGAAAAAAATACAACAACAGTTATACTCAAATTACACACAGCTGCTAGATGTTTGGAGATTTCTTGAGCACTCACAATAATAATAACTGTACAGGGGAGGACAGAGATGTGAACAAAATGAGGAGCAGATCTAAGTGGCAATGATGCAGATGGACTGAGCTCAATATATAGGGGTCAGAGAACTGTTTAAACTCGTAGAGAAGGACATTGCAAATGAAGCCATGGGGACAAAAAGCTGAAAATCCCGCTCTGAATAACAGAGAGAACGACTTACTGTACTATAACGGTAGAAGGGGGGGACTGAGGCAGAACACGCTCGTGATCAAACATGCAGCAACTGTGCGTTTAAAATACACAAAGGATGATGAAATCATAGGCTATGTAACA
>NC_137031.1:29102750-29182750 GCF_032717465.1 Coenobita brevimanus
ATGCATCCAACTCCCTGATTGGTCCCAGCACCATCACATTAAATTCAGCTCGAATTACAGGCACATGTTCAATTACATTACGTATTTTATATAATATAAGCACTACACAGATCTTATCAATGTAGTTGTCAGTACCTGGCCACTATCCCGGTGTTCCTCCAACTCATTCGCGTCTTAATACGACGATGTAAACAAACTCAGCGGTGCCACATCTACCAACACGCCACAAGTCGGTGTAGTACTTAGAAGTGAAGCCGATTGTACAGAATGAGCCGCACATCAGTGGGATACCTGTGATACCTACCTACCTTATGGTTGTCATAGAAAATGGTCACGGGTTCAAAGGGCGGGAGGAAGATGCTTATGACCATACACGTCAACTGGTATTGCTCTCCGCCCATAGTCATGACAGCTTTACATGTCAAGTGGCACGTAGTGGTTAAGGTAAGCTTTTCCATAACAGATTTAAAGATTTCATTGTTTGCATTGTGTTTGCAAAATTTCAAGCCATCTTCGAATATTTTACGTAATTACATCATATCTTCCTCTTGAATACCACTGAGTTTCCTTCCTGCATTTATCCACCTAAGAAAACAATTATGAGCCTTCTGATGATGGCATTTTACCTGACAGTTCCATCTGAGAATAACTTCATACTGTATTTGTTGGTTTTAGCGTGTTTCATTTTATACGCCAATAATGCATGAGTTCCTGCTGAACAGTTAGGATTATACATCTCATCTCTCCCATCCAGATGTTAAGCGTGGCATTAGCCAGTAGTAAAGCACTCTAGTAGAGGGCGGAGGTACAAACTACTCATCTCCTGGCGTACCGAATTATCAATCTCTCAACTCTCAGACACTGATAAACAATTCCAGTAACATAGACATCAGTACTTTTTTCTTCAAGCCTTCGAAAGTATATATTGGTCATAACATTGTTGCAAAGAATACAGATATAAGTAGTCAACGGCAAATAATCATACTCAATTATATCATTTTCTATAAATATATTATCAGACCTATGCGTCCTACACCTGGGTGCTGGTACTGAGTATGAGCCCGGGCCGCCCTTTCCCCCAGTCTTCCCTCCATTTCCGCAAGTACCGGTATCTTTTTATTTTATTTTTTTTTAATGTTTTACTCATATAGTTTTTTCAGCTGTTCATATACAGTACTTGAAAATTTCTATACAAATAACTAAACCGAATATTAATCCAAGAGTTGAGTATCACACATTGACAGTTTTATGTTACTGACAATATTTTTGCTTGGTCTCGCTAAACAATATATATATATATATATATATATATATATATATATATATATATATATATATATATATATATAATTTTTTCAGGATGACGAAAAAGTTAATAAACAAATGTAGTCTACTCTATTGTTACAAAAGTATTACCGGTATAATTTTTTTTTTCCGTTACTGTAACAGCTTGAAGAATTGCCATCCGTCCATCTATTATCCAATCCTATGTTGCTTCATGACGAGCATAGGAGCCCTGGGCTAGGCAAGTTGGTCCTGACATTTAAGATGAGTGACCAGCCTCAATCATCCCTGAGTGGCATTTCACGGGCTATAAACTCCAACCACTCTTGGATATAAGCCTGCACAGGCTCAAGTCGATTGAAGTGCCTTAAATTGCCCAGTAAACCACCAGGCGCCATATGTTAGTTATGTGGTTACCACCCAGCGTAGTGAATGGTTTCCTGGAAAATACAAAAATTAAATGTCATTGTATGAGCTCAAGGGGGAAAAATAGTGCAGAAATTCCCTGTGGACAATACATTACAGACAAAGAATCTAGAAATCAGTGATATCATGAAATAAACAATTTAATATACACTGAGGCGCTGAGTTCATTACCGGGCTAAGCGCCAAAATGTCTGCAAAGCACCTACATCAGGGGTCGGCAACCTCCGGCCCGCTGACCAGATCCGGCCCGCAGAGTCCGAACTCATGGCCCGTCACCCTGCTTGATATTTATATAACAATCCGGCCCGCAACAACCTAGTCAACTAAATGAGTAAGTCGGCACCTCAATAAATTTCTTGTAATCTAGTCACTGGTTTGCCTGCTTTTCTATAAAATTTTTATATATTGTCACAAACTGTTTTCTGCAGTCACTGATTTCCATGTATTTCAATAAATTTCTTGTAATCTAGTCACTGGTTTGCCTGCTTTTCTATAAATATATATATATATTTTTTGTCACAAACTGTTTTCGGCAGTCAATGATTTGCATGTTTTTCAATAAATTTCTTGTACTCTAGTCACTGATTTGCCTGCTTTTCTAAAAAAATTTTGTACACTGTCTCTTTTGGGTTCTCTTTGCCACTCCGGCCCACAGGCTATTCCTAGAAGCTTTCTCTGGCCCTCACACTGAAAAGGTTGCCGACCCCTGACCTACAAGTAGCTAAACCATCCTTCTATACGTTGGAAGTAAAAAAGTGCTAAGAAACAACCTACAAAGGGGCCAAAATCCTGGTTAAGTAGACATGTGTGTTGCATCATCACGCCACACAGCAAAAAACCCCATCCGGTTTCGCACTATAGTAGGACTCGCCTACATTTGCGGCTGTGGTGTAGCCCGCACCTTTGTACAGTGTTGCCACGTTTTCTATACCGTTATCTCTCTCTCTCTCTCTCTCTCCTGGCGGGAAATGTGAGCCACCCTGAGTACTTTTGATTCTTTTATAAGTTATTTATAATTGTGCTTTCATTTGTTAATTTGGTTTTGTTATATTTAGTGATGCCGACAATGCATTCAGTGCATGCCCCTCTCCTGCCTCTCTCTCTCTCTCTCTCTCTCTCTCGCCGACTGGGTGTGGAAGTGTTGCCGCTCGCGAGTGAATAATTTTTTTTTTTTTACTTCAGTATTGGCATATGCCTACTATTTTGTCCTACATATTAGCTTATGATTATAAATGTAGATTATTCCTCGTCCTTAAAAATTATGGTAAAAGCCAGTAAATGTGAGCATTTTTCCCTAGCAACACCTGTACAAGCTATGCTTGCAGGTATACGAAAGGTACTTTACCGTAGGCCAAGACTGCATTAAGTGTTGCCACTCAGAAGAATTACATGAATTATTTCTTTTACTTTGGATATTGGCATATTTCTTCTTTTTTCAGGCTCATCATCTTATATCCATAACTGTGATATTATTACCCACCCTAAAACTATGCTAAAAACCATTAAAAGTGACTACAATTTCTTTTAGCAACACTGTACAATATGTATGCCATGTTTCTGTGTTACTGTATAAATATTTTATGCATAATAAGATTACTGTTGATTCATCCATCAAAATACACAAGTGTAAGTTTTATTCATCTGAATTTATCGAATTTGTGATGCCTTGTACATAAATAGCTTCCGTTTCACATCGCAAGTTGGGGAAACATGGCACCATTGTACACAGTTGCGAGCCACACCACAGCCGCAAACGTGCGCGAGTCCTACTATAGTGCTCAAGGTTGGCGACTGGGTCCAGAATTCTGCCAGCTGTATGGTCGCTTTTCCTATGAGTTCAGCCTGTCTATGTTCCTTATGTTGACACCCTGTGGTGTTGAAGCTAATGTGAGAGCATTACTGGGCTATATCCCAGCTCCTTTCCTTATCCCCCTTGAAGCTGGCCAGTCAGATAGTCAGGTTGCACTGCAGCTAGCCAATAAGCTGACACCTGACACTACTTCCACCAGCAGCTGTGAATGGGAGAGAAGGGACAATATTGTTCTCTCACCCGCCTTGTGTGTGCTTTCTCATTATTATTATAATATTTTTTAACCATTATTACTATTATTATTATTATTGCCATTGTGTTTGTGAAGTTACTGGTACTCGTAGCATTTTTTTTTAGGATCCTTTTTTTTTCTTTTTTTATCATTCAGGTTACAGGGGTTTTCTAATAATGTCCTCGTACATTGAATGCTGTCTTGCTTTTTTATTATTATCAGCAATATAATGATTTATTATGTTTTTCTTGATGTTTGTGATGTGGTTTGTGTTTATTGGTGAATAAAAACTCCGAGAAAAACACGCACAAAGTTGCCGACCTTTGAACTGGTATTATTGTGAAAATAATAATACTTATATCATAGAACTTTCATTTTATTCCACAGTATGACACTCTTGAGACATTATGCTAGTTTGTTATTTCTGTAGTTATTTGTAGGATAAAAATATTTTCTTAGCCGATCGGTCCAGCAGTGGTGGGCAAAATTTTACTTTTTCACACGATATCATGATTAATGAGAGATAGTGCAAAATAGAGGTTATTGGAATAAAGAAAATACCATAAGCTACATTAAAAAAAAAAATCAAAATAACACAAGTGGTTACAGAGATATCAGAGTTTAAAAATCGCCAGACTTTAAATGCATTTTCTGGCGTTTTGTAGTTTTGGCACTTAGCCTGATAATGAACTCAGCGCCTCATTTAGTATTAAATTGAAACTACCCGTAAGACAATAGGAGAATAATCAAATAAACACTAAATTCAGTCAAAATAAAATATAAAATCAATCTCTTTATATAGAGGCTTGTTTATAATTTAACATTCCATGTCTTCTTTGTACCAGACTCATATAAAATGAACACTAAATTCAGTTAAAATACACGCACAGTGTAAATTGAGTCGTATATAGCGACTTATTTATAACTTCACCTTCCTTGCCTTCTTGGTAGCACACTCCTTTATAACAGAACTAAAATCAATGCTTCTTGGAAATGAGTTTTTATTCCAATGACTGACACATGTGACAGGAGCTTTTGGCCCATTGTTGAGCACCTGTATGATTTTATAAGGGCCAATTTACTGAAACTCTGTTCAGTCTCAGCAACAGTAACAGGCAATGTACAGAAAATTCGAATTGCAGTGCAAACTTCACTAAAATCTGGTGAAGCTTCTTACTATAAATTTACATAAGCAAAGTGAGAGTGGCTAGGTCTGAATCTGATTGAAATGTTGGCCTAAATATTTTTCTCCACGTGTTACTTTCAATAATAACGTTACTTAACAGATCAGATGAGTATTTTTGGGATAGGCTTTTTGAGGCAGCTTCAGGCTCATCATTTTCCATAGTCAGATAGTATAACAGTGATCTAGAAGTGGGACATTTATATTTCTTTGCCTGAAATATGTGTTCCAAATCAGTAACTATATAAAGTATTGAGAGTTAGACAGGGTGTGAAAGAAGTTAGTTGGGGAGTGATATATAAAAATGATCGATTACTAGTGGAGAAGGGAGAAAAAGTGAGTGCATGGAGAGAACACTTTAACGAATTGTTGAACGTAGAGAATGAAAGTAATGCGAGTATAAGTGGCTGGGGAATAGCTGGGAGACGGAGGGATGCGAGAAGAGAGGAAGAAATCAGTAGGGTGGAAGTTGTGGAAGCAATGATGAAAGTTAAAATGGGGAAAGCCCCAGGAATTGTTGGAGTGTGTGGTGAAAAGGTGAAACATGGGGGAGAGATAGTAGAATGGATGTGGAAGACGTTCAGATTGGCCTGGGAGGAAGGTAGTCCCGAAGGATTGGAAGTCAGGTATAATTATTCCCCTGTACAAAGGAAAAGGGGAAAAAGAAGTACCGGTATGTGGTAATCATAGGAGCATTTTGTCTCCTTAGGGTAATGGAAAAAGTATTTGGTAGGATACTTATTGATAGAGTTATGGAAATAACAAAGGAATTAGTTGGAGAAGAAGAGGGATGTTTTAGGAAGGGAAGAGGTTGTGTAGATCAGATATTCATTCTTAGACCTTTAGTGGAAAAGTTTCTAGAAAAGGGAAAGAAGTTGCATGCGGTCATCATGGATTTGGAGAAAGCATATGACAGGGTGGATGGTCAATGGTTGTGGAAAGTATTAAGAATATATGGTGTATATGGGAAGTTGTTCAGTGCCGTGAAGAGTATGTAGGAGGGTGCTAAGGCTGCAGTGCGTGTGGATAGTGAACTGAGTGAATTTTTCTATTTGAAGGTTGGATTGAAACAGGGATGTGTCATGGCTCCATATGTTGTTCAGTCTGTATAAGGATGGGGTTATAAAAGAAATGCAAGGTAGGGCAGTGGATGTTGGAGA
This sequence comes from Coenobita brevimanus, assembly GCF_032717465.1. Classification (NCBI taxonomy): domain Eukaryota; kingdom Metazoa; phylum Arthropoda; class Malacostraca; order Decapoda; family Coenobitidae; genus Coenobita; species Coenobita brevimanus. The sequence goes on from NC_137031.1 coordinate 29,108,846, forward strand.
CGGACCTAATGAGAGAGGGCATTGTTTGGAAACTCCCTGTACTGTTGTTTGCAGATGATACTGTGTTGTTAAGTGAAGACGACGGGGAGCCGCAAGACTTGGTGGATGAGTTTGGGAGAGTGTGTAAGAAACGGAATCTAAAGGTGAATGTAGGGAAGAGTAAAGTTATGGTCTTCGAGAGAGGTGAAGTCAGTGAATGTACAGTGAGTTTGGATGAGGAGGAAATGGAAAATGTGTGTGTGTTTAAGGTACTTGGATAGTGTGACGAGTAAGGATGTACGTTTAGAGGGTGAAGTTCTTGAAAGGGTACAACAAGGAAGAAAGGTTGCTAGTTCCTTGAAAGCAGTGTTAAGAATCAGGGAAGTGAACATAGAAGTGACGAAGTTAATAAATGATAGTATTGTGATATCAGCTCGAATGTATGGAAGTGAAGCTTGGACCTTGTTGGAGGTACAGAAGTGAAGAGTGAGAGCTGTGTAAATGAGTTATTTGAGGGGAGCATGTGGAGTCACATGGAGAGACAGACTGACAAATAAGGAAGTGAAGGATCAATGTTGTGTGGATGTGGATGTGGATGTGATAGGAAGCGTTAAGAGAAGCACATTGAAGTGGTTTGGCAATATGGAGAGGATGGAGAGTGAGTGACTAACGAGGAGAGTGTATGTGAGTGACGTGGAGGGCGGGAGAGGGAGTGGGAGGCCAAGGATGAGATGGAGGGTTGGAGTGGAGAGGTATATGAGAGAGGGGTGTGTGAGCTGGGAGTAGGGCAGTGAAATGGCGGGGGACAGGGCGACATGGAGGTGATTTGTTTGTGGCCATCCCTTACGGGATTAAGGCGTCTGGCAATAGATAGATTGATAGAGTACATCCTCCCTCACATCATACTCCTTATCCGATTTATTTGCCATTGACTTGGCACTTTTACTTGATGCATCAGTAGCATGCCCGACTTCGTCCTGAAACTGTTTATGCTTCCATTCTCTCTCTTCTGGAAGCTTGAGTTAAATTCTCATGCTGGTTACAACTCGACGAGTCTGTCATAATGTGTGGCCACTTGTCCTTCAGCTGTCTTATTTCCCCCACAGAGTTCAGAGATGAAACAGATTTCAGTTTCAAGTGATATTCCTCGTGACTAGATTATCTTACTTTCTTCATTAGTGTTTGAAAGCACTTTGAACCAAAATGATGCCAAAACAAGCTAGGGAAATTAACTGATATATGATTCTGAAGACATCACTTCTGAATGCATCTCGTGTGTCATAGGTACTTGAATTTTCTAGTTTTTTTTTTTCCTGAGCTGTAGGAATACCTGATAATGCATTGCCACTGAAGGGAAAGCATCCAAACTTGCATTCCAGTAAGTGTCAGACTGGTAGTGAAGAAAACAGGTACGTTCATCTTCCAGCACTTTCCACCTGGAGGGGTTACTACTGAAAAACACATACAGGTGTTGAATACAACCCCAAAATGTGATAACGGCTGGACACAAGGGTGTTGCTTGAACTCCTGTTAAATTTATACTGTGAGCACCACAGGGGGAATACGCCATAAGAATGTTTTTTTTCTGAGTACAGTATGTACTTCTTCACTCTAACTTTTCCTGACATAGTTGCTCCATTGCTATATCCTTGACCTCGACAGTCATTACGAGGAATCTTGTAGTGATGTAGCCTTGAAACTAAAATGTTTCCTACTTCTTCTTCTACTTTCTTGTGAAATTCAGTGAAGTCAACAAACCTCTCACGAATCTCAAACTTGCTAGAATCATGATCTTGAATCTCACACCTTAGAATCAAAACATTTTGCTCACAGTGAGACACATCTGGAGCTGAATCAGCTATAATGGGATAGTTGATTCCTCTCTCTCGCTCTTTAAATATGGCCTTTAAAACAGTCTTGCCAAATACTTGTAAATTCTTTCAGACTTTTCCATGACCGGTAATGAGCATGTCCTTGCATAGTCTTGCCATCAGTTTGATTAATTTTCACCTTTGTCATATGTTCACAAATTTCTGTGCCATATCGATCTGGTAGTTCAAGTGTTCCTAGAAATTTACCATTAAGTAGGTCTCCTATCAAATTTGTGTCTCCTTGACATGGTAAGCTTCCTTATGGAAAATGTAAAGTTACGTCCTGTAATCTCCTTAAAATTGCTCTCCAGTGCTCAGGTTCACTCGGTACCTGTTTCTGTATTTCACTGTTTATACCATGTCCTGCAAGAGTGACCTATTTCTTATAATTTCCAGTAGCGACTTTATGATTTAAGCTTTGGTAATGTTCAGGAATTCTTGTGTACAGTTTCCTCCATTTTTTTTTTTTTTTTTTCGTGGATAGTGAGTAGCGTTTCCTTTTTATTAGTAGGCGGGATTGTCCAAAAATTGCTACTGAAGAAAGTAATAAACATGGGAAACAATGCAAGGCATTGTTGTTGTTTTTATCTTTGCTCCGTACAAGCCAATCTCGTGCATTTTTTTCTGTTATTTGATGACCTAGAGTAAAGAAAGATCTCCGGAAATGAAATGCTGTCTATGTCTTCAGGTATTGCCTTTGCGATTGCTAATATTCCTTCACTTTTGGGTACCCATATCAGTACTGGTGTTTGCCTCAGTGTGTCTGTAACGCGAGCAAGCCATAAGCCAACGTCTTTTAGATCTTGTTCTTGAGCCTGAGAAAGGTCACTGGATTCTTCCTCGGTATTATTTTGATATATTATCTAACTGTCATGACTACAGATATTTTTCAGTCTGTAATTTTGTTAAATAGGAATCAGAACTATTTCCATGTGGTTGAAATCTTACAGGATTCGGTTGGCTTGTGGAAGGTAAATTTGACTCAGAAACAGTTTAGATTTGATAAATTCTTCAATGCTTTGGAAAAAAAGCAAAACGAGTGAATGTCTGGTTCCCTTTTGCTTCCCTCGCTTCTGTCTCTTCTCGGTCTTTACGTTTTTAGAATTCCGATATATGACTGTATAGGCACACATGCTGATGACGGATCATGGAGTCTGGAGTTGAAGGAAGCAAAGCCTACAACAACATAAACATTTACCAGTGTCAGAAATTTTAGCACTCGTTTCTGACGAGTGTTAGTCTGACACCAACAAATGTTAAATTTAAATAATAGGAGTCTCCTACAAAAATTAGGGTATAATTAATACTCTATCTTATATATACTTATATCTTAGCTAGCCCCCCCTGATTTGGCCAAATCATAAAGGATGCTTAGCTAGACAGAGTCAGAATAACAGATGACGACGGGCCTGAGGTCTCGGTCGGTTTGCTGGGCCTTTTCATGCGTCCTTGGTGTGTACCAGCTCATTTAGACTGCACTGAGTTCTGCAGCTGGTCACTAATGCCCATGGCTGAGTTTTTGGCTGCCACAATGCCGCCGAGAATGGAGGTGGGAATCCTGTGAATCAGATGTAGAGCAGAATGGAAGTGAATCAGAAGAAAAATTGAGCAGATGTGTTTTTCTCTCCCTTTATTATGCCACAGAATAAAGATTACAGCTGCGACAAGAGAGAGTGAGCAACGGATTAGCACGTCTCCCTCCAGCGAATGCTGAGAGTATTCTGCTACTGCCTCTCTGCCACCCTGGGAATCAGGACAGGTCAGCAATATTTAGAGATGCCATATCTCTCAGACATGGATATACATGTACATGAATATGTGTGAATTCCAACTCTACCATGCACATTATACATCTCAATAAGGCAGTATTAATTGCAATTAGTGTATTTAACACATATATGTATATTTCCCCAAGACTTAAACATATGCAGAATTGATATCCTTCTCTCACCTTCCTTCACTCTCACTGTGTACGTCCGAAAATGCTGGCATTTGCACGTCTGGCCCTCATCTCGTTCCCATGCCACACTTACATTGAAGTTGTATTTGGATCTTCATCTCAACACTACACTCTGAATATGAATAAACACACTTATATATAATATGTATAAGTAGCGAGAGACATAACTCCAATGTGGAAATGATGTCGGCACCAGAACAGGTGGAACTATATACAAGGTGCAACTTAAATGAGCTTTAGGAACAGAATGAAAAATGGCGAGTCTCTCTCCCCTCATAGGATTCAGAGGTGCCAAATATTATTTAATTACAATTATTTAGGTACAGTGAATTGAAATTTACAAGGAATATCCAACTTAACAAGTTAATCTTAGTTTAATTCAAAGTAAAGCCAAATATTCACTTTATCTATGTCAAGATATGTTAGCCCTTCCTCTGTTTTCTGTCAAGATATCATGTCATCCTACTACGCAGGCGCTGTCATGACAATGGAAACTTCCAAAGTATTTACACGTATTTTCAATATAGTTGTTCACAAAGGTTAAACGCAGTAGCATTTAATTTATTAATATTAAGAATTATTAAGAAAAACTAGAGCTAAATCTCTGGGTTAATAAATTGCTCGAATTAGCAATAAACGTTCTCTGGGATTTTCTGCTTTTAACAGGGACAACTATTTTAAAAAGGAAAGAAGTGCAAATACTGCTAACAAAAGATACGCGCTGTGTGGGAAACTACTGTATTTTCCAGAGTTGTTGAGCCGAACAAAAAATGATGCACTGTATCTTGTAATGTGACCTCTAGCCAGGAGATCTCTCCACAAGTCCCTAAAACTTTGTGCTGCTGCCTTTCTATGTTGCGCATCTTTACCCAATTGTTCTCCACCATTAACATTCTCAGGGGTATCCATTAACTCAAGAGGCACTAAGTTATCAATGGTTTTTACGTTGATATGCCCCCTATATTTAATTTTAGCAAGTCTCAACACATCCTCCGAATCTGAATGTGAAGATAACATTAGCTAATAGCCACTGGGATCTTAGTTATGCTGTTTTTACTAAGACCACATCTCCTTCGTTTATGATTGACTTGTTACTGGCAGCTTGAGCCCCATAAAATCTCTCTCTTAGGCTCAAATGATAATCTTCGCTTCAGTGTCTATTCCAGATGTCCACTACTTTTTCAAACGTTGATATCCCTCACGCAGATGTTGTCCTAGTTTGTTATACTCTGTCGTGAGATCATCTACGTCCACTTGGATATCCACACATGGTACCTTATGTAGCATTCTGCCATGCAACATATGAGCTGGTGTCAAGGTTTCAATTGATACACTAGTATCATCCAGATACGTTAAAGGTATATCATTAAATCTAGCCACAGTTTCATTTATTACTGTTCCCAGTTCCTCTCTAGTGATCTTAGCTCTGTTTAAGGTTTTCCTAAGGCAGTTCTTCACAATACCAATCATTCGTCTAGTGAATCCATTTTGCCACCATGCTCTAGGAGCTATGAACTTCCATTTACAATTTCTGATTCCCAGCATCGACTTAACCTTTGGGTCATTCATTTGTTTAAAACTAGAGGTGATGCTCCAACGAAGTTAGCTCCATTGTCGCTTATTAATTTACTAGGACAAGACCTTCTAGCTGCAAATCTTCTGAATACGTTCAGGAATGTCTCTGAACTTTAAGCTTCTGCCACTTCTAGATGGACAGCCCTTGTGTAGACGCAAGTAAACAAACATGTACACCTTATGGAGAGTTCCCTCACCCGTAACAATTATAGCCCCTGTGTAATCAACTCCACTTACTTTGAAGGGCTAACTTACATTTGCCCTATCGTTTGGTAAAGCAGGTAGTCCTGGTTAGTCATTTGGCCGTTGTTCATACCTCCTACAGATAATGCAACTCATGAAATATTACTTTACAACCTGTCTACCCTTAGGAATCCATTACCTTTCTTGGACTAAGGCCAAAGTCATGCTGCACACCTCCATGAACAGTTAACTTACGGGCTTCCTTAACAATTAACTGTACAAAATAATCATTCTTGGGTAACATTAGAGGATGTCTAGTTTGGAGAGGCAAATCATTCATTATTATTCTGCCACAGCATCTGATTAGACCCCTTCCATTTAAGAATAATCCCAAATCTCTTATCACCTTATTATTGCTGCCAGTGCCTTGGCATAAAAGGTAAAAAACCTCTCCATAACATTTCTTTTCCAACTTTTCCACCCTGTATTCCATGGGATCAAACTCCTCAAACCTCACTTTCTTAATTTACAACTAATTTAGTAGTGTTAAGGAATGGTCTTAGTGATGAAAATCAACTGATGTCTATCACATCTGGCTCAGATGCTACAGGACACAGGTTTACAACACTAACCTCAGCAATTCTACACTGTTTCTGCTCAAGTAATTCTTTGGTAAGTAACCATCTAGGACCCTTAAACCTCAAGTCAGTCTCCTTACTGTCGAGCCTCTAGAGAGCAGATCAGCTGAGTTTTGACTGGAGGATACATGCATGAATTTAAATTTGGATGACGGTTCTGTTATGGTCTTCACTCTATTGCGGACGAAAGGAATTTTACTGTCTTCCTTTCCTATCCAGTAAAGACAAATCTCACTGTCACTCTCTATATTTAAATTATCTATCTATCTATCTATTGCCAGACGCCTCAATCCCGTTTGGGGTGGCCACAAACAAATCGCCTCCAAGTCGCCCTGTCCCCTGCCATTTCACTACCCTGCTCCCAACTCACACACCCCTCTCTCATATACCTCTCCACCCCATCCCTCCATCTCATCCTCGGCCTCCCCCTCCCTCTTCCCCCGTCCACCTCACTCACATACACTCTCTTCGTCAGTCTTTCACCCTCCATCCTCTCCACATGGCCAAACCACCTCAGTGTGTTCCTCATAACGCTCCCTATCACATCCACATCAACACCACAACGTTCCTTTATATCCTCATTCGTCAGCCTATCTCTCCATGTGACTCCACAGGCTCCTCTTAAATAACTCATTTCCACTGCTCTCACTCTTGACTTGTGTCCTACCAACAACGTCCAAGCTTCACTTCCGTACGTTAGAGTTGGTATCACAATACTGTACAGTGTAACTTTTTCACTTCCATGCTCACTTCCCTGTTTCTTATCACTGCTTTCAAAGAACCAGCAACCTTTCTTCCCTGCTGTACCCTTTCAACCACTTCACCCTCCAACCTCCATCCTTACTCATCACACTACCCAAGTACTTAAACGTACTCACATTTTCCAATTCCTCACCATCCAACCTCGCTGTACATTCACTGACTTCACCTCTCTCAAAGACCATCACTTTACTCTTCCCTACATTCACCTTCAGATTCCGTTTCTTACACACTCTCCCAAACTCATCCACCAAGCCTTGCAGCTCCCCTTCGTCTTCACTCAACAACACAGTATCATCTGCAAACAACAGTACAGGGAGTTTCCAAACACTATCCTCTCTCACCAGGGCCACTCCAACATCCACTACCCTACCTTGTACCTCTTTTATTACCCCATCCATGTACAGATTGAACAACCATGGAGACATGACACATCCCTGTTTCAACCCAACTTTCAAAGAGAAAAATTCACTTAGTTGACCATCCACACGCACTGCAGCCTTCGCACCATCGTACATACTCTTCACAGCATTCAACAACTTCCCATCTACTCCATATATTCTTAACACTTTCCACAATCCTTGTCTATCCACCCTGTCATATGCTTTCTTCAAATCCATGAAAGCCGCATACAACTTCTTTCCCTTCTCTAGAAACTTTTCCACTAAAGATCTAAGAATGAATATCTGATCTACACAACCTCTTCCCTTCCTAAAGCCTCCCTGTTCTTCTCCAATTAATTTCTCTGTTCTTTCTCTAACTCTGTCAATAAGTATCCTACCATACACTTTTCCTATTATACTAAGAAGACAAATGCCCCTATGATTACCACACGCTTCCCTTTTCCTTTGTACAAGGGAATAATTATACCTGACTTCCAATCCTCCGGGACTCTACCTTCCTCCCAGGCTAATCTGCACATCTTCCACATCCATTCTACTACTATCTCTCCCCCATGCTTCAGCATTTCACCACACACTCCATCAATTCCTGGGGCTTTCCCAGATTTAACTTTCTTCATTGCTTCCACAACTTCTATCCTACTGATTTCTTCCTGTCTTCTCACCTCCCTCCTTCTCCCAGCCATTCTCCAGCCACTTATACTCGCATTACTTCCATCCTCTACGTTCAACAATTCCTTAAAGTGTTCTCTCCATCTGCTCACTTTTTCTCCCTTCTCCACTAGTAATCTACCATTTTTATCTTTCACTCCCCTGCTAACTTCACTTCCACCCTGTCTTACTCTTTTCACCTCTTTCTAGAACATTTTCTTACAGTCCCTCCACTTTACACTCAAATTCCTACCAAATTCCTCATCCACTCTCTTCTTACTCTCTCTTACTAATCTTTTCACCTCTCTCTTTCTTTCTACATATAACTCTCTCTTCTGCCTCTCAACTTCTTCCACGCCCCTATTTCTCATCCATTCATTGTATGCTTTCTTCTTTTGTGCCACAGCCTGTTTCACCTCTTCAGTCCACCACGCTGTTCCTTGCACCCCCCCTCCGTCTTCTCTTCCTTCCACACACCACATCACATGCTGCACATATTTCTTCTGTAAATATGCTACACACACCTTCCACGTCTCCCATCTGCTCCAATTCATATTTGCACAATCGTTCCTCCACTTCTCTCTTATACTCTGCCTTTTTCTCATCCTCTTGTAACCTTTCCACTCTCCTTGCAACTACTCCTTCCTCTCGTCTTTCCCTTCTTCTATTTCTCCATTCTAATTGGACCTTGATTTTGGCCACCACCAAGTAGTGGTCAGAAAGTCCACTCCCCCAACCTCTATAAACTCTTGCATCCATTACACATCTTCGCATCCTTTCATCCACACACACATAATCAATCATTGCCTTCCTTTCATTCAGTTCACCACCCACCCTTCTCATCACTGGCCATGTATACCTGTGGATCATTTTATGCCTGAAGAGAGTATTGGCTACCACCAACCCCCTCCCAGCACAAATGTCCACTAACGCACTCCCATTCTCATCTATCTCAGCAGGCACACCCCACTCACCAACTATTCCATCCACCTTTGCATTCCCAACTTTACCATTCATATCACCAATCAAAAACACTCTCACATTCCTTCCAAACTTTTCCATGCACACTTCTACATTTGTCCAGAACTCTTCTCTCACTCTTCTAGCACGATCTTGCGTTGGCGCATACACACACACAATCGCCCACATTTGTATTCCAACTTTCAACTTTACCCACACAATCCTTGACCCAACTGATCCATACTGTCTTATGCTCTTCTTCCATCTTTTACTCACAACTATACATACTCCTTCCTTCTCCCTTTCATTCTCCCCTACTCCTGCACATATACCCCATCCATACTCCCATTCTCTCACACTTTCTCCTCACCATTTTGTTTCAGTTATTCCACATACATCCACTTTCGCACCCTCAAGCACCTGGACAATCTCTCTTTCACCTCATCATTCGCTCCTCTTACATTCCATGTACTCATTACCAAGTCCTTTGTCCGGTCCTGGGTCGTCATCGTTTGGTCAGTCCTTGTCCGAGGCTTCTTGTTTGTTTTTTTAGTTAGTTGTTTTCCGGGGAGGGGCACTAACCCTCCGCCAACCCATTTAGTCGCCTTTTACGACAAGCAGGGATACTGGGGGAGTATTCTTGAAAACCCCCCCTACCCCCATAATATTTTTAATATCTCCTGTTGCACAAGCTACTACTCCATATGCCTTTTGGGAAACATCTCAAAATATATGCAAATGCGACTTCTTGTTACTTTATATCTGCCTGGAAATACATATGTTAGATGATTTTTCAAATTCTATTATAATCTATTCCTATTGCTCAACATATGTCTCACCCAATTTAATGTCCCAGTCCAATATTTCTCGCCAAGCCTCTTGCACTAAACATTTGCTCCTAATAATTTTGGGGCTGGCCAATCCTATTGAGTCAAATAACATGGAGACCTGACTTAACAAGAACCTCTTGGTAAGGGTGACATGAGAGAATGTAATAGGTTTCAAACTTATTTCATCAGCCTTTGTATCCCAGTCTAGACCCAGCACATTCTGAGTCTTGGGAATGTCAATATTTGGATAGTCCTCTTGTATTCTATTTGTTAAAAGCGATGAATTTGTATTCCAGCTCTGTATCGGCAAATTTGCCATCCCACATTCGGAATTGGCTACTTCATAAGCCTTCAGTGCTTTTGTCTCTGTATCAGCAATACCTTGCAAATTATCCATGTTGACAGCCTGCCCTATTTCTGGGCTTTTGGCATTTTCAAAATGATGCTTCAAAGTGTTGCATAGTAGGAAAGGACTAACACAACAGCCAAAGAGCACCTATCGGAAGCAGTAGTTTTCAAAGGACTATCCTCATTTCGAGGGTCTTGAGACCAAAGGAATTTTGTAAATTTCCTATCCTCTTCTCTCAGTACTATTCTGAGAAAAGCCTTATTAATGTCTGCTATATAAGGATAAGGTTTCTCTCTAAATTTTATTAATGTATTCCCCAACTTCTCTGTTTGTGTAGCTCCACAGTATAGGTAATCGTTCAAGCTAGCTGATCCTTTGAATGCGTTACTACTACAAATAATACTATTCCTATGGGAGTTATTATTGAATCCTTGCTTACAGCATGATGTGGTAAATAAGGTCCATCTTTTGGTTAACAGGGAATTCTACCTTTTCCATAAATTTATTCCTTGACTGTTCTGTTATAATGTTATCATATATTGTTAGATGTTCTGGTTTGTTTCTCAACTTTCTTACAAGAGAATTTAACTGAGTCATAGCTGCCTGGTAATTTGTTGGTATCTCTGAATGGTCTAGTTTTCATGGTAATCCTACCCAAGACTGTCCATCTTTAACCCGCCCCGTCCCGACCACTTTTTCACCACTGGTACCCCGCAATCCCGACCATTTTTGGACCCAAATTTTTTTTGCTAAAACTTTCGCTTTTGGCCAGAAACAATGGTCAGTCACGAAGAAATTGTTCCCCGGGGTCCATAAGTGGCCTAAACAGGTATACCTTCGTCACACCTGGTACCGTGTTCTCTGTAGGTGGTCTGAGCCTCTAACGTTTTCTATGGTATTATAAGTCTGGGAAACCAATGAAAGTAAGTAGATATGTTTTTATTACAAACATAAAAACATGTGATAAAAGAGTAAATTGGAATTTATACAAAAATAGAGCTGAAATAAGCATTGTACCATCGTGCAAAACGAGCAAAATCGGGCAGACTGGTCACGATGAATCGCTAACATTCCTGAATCATGATACATATCATTTTTTCTACTTACATAATACATCTACAATAACATTATACCATTTTATATTTTATTGAACTGTTTATACGTATTCACAGGCCTTTCGATAACATTTAGCGTAATGTTAGCGCTTATTTACGTAGTGAGTGAACACGCTGTGACTGTTGTTTCAACTCGTATTGTGTTTTTTCTACTTACATAATACTTTCCTAATAACATTATACACTTTTCCACTTTAGAGAAATGTTTTGAGATAGTTTCAGGCCTTATGTAAATATTGAGCTTAATAATAGCGCATAATAACACAGACGGTGAAGTCGCTATGACTACTATTTCAACTTACAACCTATTTTTATACTTATATAATAATTCTCCACTAACATTGCACATGTTTACACTTGATATAATTGATATCACATAATTTCAGACCTTACGATTTTACTGAGCGTCATATTATCGCGTACTTACACAGCGAGTGTTATCGCGATATCATTTGTTTCATCTTACACTAGTATTCAACTTATAAATTACCTTACTACTAACATTACAACCTTTTCCACTTTATATAATTCCTATCACATACTTACTGACCAGAATGTTCTACTGAACGTAATATTTTCGCAGATTTACACAGTGGGTGTACTCGTGACATCAATTATTACAACTTACACTATTGTTCAACTTATACGTTACATTCATGCTAACATTACACCCGTTTCCACTTTATATTCTTGCTATCAAATATTTACTGACCAGAGTGTTATACTGAGCGTCATATTTTTGCAGATTTACACAGTGGGTGTAGTTTTGATATCACTTCTTTCAACTTACACTATTTCTCAACTTATACATTACTTTCCTGAAAACATTACACCCGTTTCAACTTTATATATGACTTAGCACCTACTGACTGGCCTTACCATTATAATGAGCGTCATATCGCCATCCCACACAGTTTCAGTAGTGTAGGAAGTTATGCTACTCTTTGAAACATGGCACAACACAACATTGCACTCGACACGCTCGTACCTTGTGTCTTTTCTCTGAGTGGATGGTCTGACTGTCGAGTGCTTGCATACATGGCAGCGGCGCTGGGGTTTACGATGGTTTAGGTCGGAAGGGATTGTGCTAGGATAGTGGCGTCCTGCAAGGCGTAGGGGAGTCTGGGCAGCCATGGGGGTGCGGGTGCGGTGTGTGGGTTTGTCCTGGGCATGCTTGGCGAGTATTTCAAATGCCAGCTCCCTCACAAACCCCTCAAAGGTCTCGGATACTCCGGTGGTCATGGCGTGCAGGTAGTGTGCGTTCAGGACCGTGATGTCGAGCAAGTGGAAAAAGAGTTTTTTGTACCACTTCATCGTGGTCCTGGCACAGTCAACACTGGAAATCATCGAGTCTGACTGATCCACTTGCCTCATGTTCAGATTATAGTCCAGTACAGACTCGGGTTTCCAGACGTTGTGCCTCCTCTCGCTACGGTGATCCACGGAGTCTGTGCGGTGCATCAGGGGGCTGTGAACATTTGATAGGAGGCAAACTTCCCTGTTGTGGTTCCACAGGGTGGCAAGGATGTTATTGGCCTGGAAGAAAACCACCTCGTTCTTGTCAAGTTTCCTCCCTATCTTGACCATATGGCGACGGTTTCTCTTGACTGTACCACAGACTCCGGTGTCGTGTTGGTGGAGGAACCTAGCGAGAAGAGGGCTAGTGTACCAGTTGTCCAGGTACAACACATGACCACGATGAAGGTACTCCTCTATCATTGTCTTCACCACGACCCCAGAGAGTCCTATACTACGATCTTCTGTTATATCTGTCTGTGCGCCCGTGTACAAGACTATGTCTTGCACATAACCAGTCTTACAGTCACACATAACAAAGATCTTGAACCCGAAACAGTGTCTCTTGCTGGGTATGTACTGCCGAAAGGAAATATTGCCTCTCCACAACACAAGACTCTCGTCTATGACGAGGTCTCTGTAAGGATAAAATGAGGAGCGGAACATTTCCCGTAAATGATCAAATATCAGCCTAATTCTCCTCATTTTATCTGTGTTATTTGCATTGGCTGGATCTTCTGCATCAAAAAAGTGGAGGCGGCCGAGAATATGCTGAAATCTGTTACAACTCATCACCTTTCCAAAGAAAGGTGTGAGGATCATTGGGTCAGTTGTCCAGTAGGCAGGAATTTGGTTTTTTCGTACCACACCCATCAAGAGAACCAGGGCAAAAAATAAGAACATCTCTGAAATTGTCACGGGATAGTCATATTGTTGGGAATGCCTGCTCGTGGTTCCCAAACGTTCACTTTCACAGCGCTGTGTTCATGAAAATATATTGGTCTGTTCCACTATGCGCCCCACAAACGCCTCCCCAAAGAACAAGTGGAAAAAATCCACCCTAGAGGATCCCGCATGCACACCTGGAGCTGTGCAACCAGACCGCCACTCCTCAGTGAAAGGGTGAATGATGGGAGTAAAATTACTCCCATCTTCCCAGTTCCACGAGACACCACCGTCTCCAGCCACGTCCCCATCGTCCCCTTCGTCAGGGTGGGGAGGTGAGGGTGGTGGGGGAGGTTGGGGAGGTGGAGAGCGGTGCCTCTCATCACTCGCACTTCTCTTCCCTCTCCCTTTTCCTTTACCCTTTCCCTTCCCTTTCCTTCCTTTCCCCACATCCTGGGGCTGTGGGGAGGAAGTTTGGGAATATTGTGGGGCGAAAGACGTGCTGGGGAGTGGCTTCACCTCCTCTCCCCTAGGCCTACGTGCACCACGTGCTCGTGCTGCCTCCCTCACACCACTTTCCCCTTCACCCCGCACTCCCGCCACACCACTTTCCCTTTCACCCTGCGCTCCCGCCACACCACTTTCCCTTTCACCCAGCACTCCCACCACACCACTTTCCACTTCCCCAGACAAAAGACTTGCACCATACCTGATATGTCTTCTCGCCCCACCTTCTGATCCTCAGGGTGATATTTTTTCTTTACCCAACCATGAGGCGATATCACGTCCTAAGTCGCCGTCATCCTCATCGTCCTCATCCTCGTCCTCATCAGATTCGGGATGGAGAGATAGCCGTGCACGTGGTTGGGGAGCAGGCTGGCCTTCCCTTGCCTTACGGTATGTCACATACCGCTTTTTCCGGGGCGAAGGGACCTCTTCATCATTGCTTGTTATTTCTTCCTCTGGCTGGACATAATCGCGATCCACCACATCATCGTCAAGTGCAGAATCACTATCTCCAGTGAAGGCTTCCAGGGCGGATGCAATTTCGTCGTCTGAGAGACCTTTCCGCGCCATGTCTGACCTGGGTCACTGCTAACAGGTGAGTGACCGAGACAAGGGCAAGCACGGGTCACGCGGGGTCTGGGACGCTGCCCGCCTGGCGGCAGGTAGGGGAGGCTTGAGTACGTGGACGAATCGAAAATCTAGCGTGAATTTTGAAAATTGTGGAAATTATGAACCTTGCAATTGCAGGACGTTGAAGTACGTCAACGGGATTGGCAGTGACAAAACGTGAGGACGTGGAAGTGCATCGACGGGACGCCGCGGGTTAAATTCCACTGATTTTCCATAAAAATCCTAAGTTATTTTATCATCAGGGTTTGGGTCGTCAAAGTGTGTTCCTACACTATCTAGGCCCCACAATTTGTGTACGTTCAAATTTTTTCATCCACCAAGTCATATATCTGAGTAGGTTTAATTCTGCACCTTTTCTAGCTACCATCAATGACTGTGTGGGGGTAACTAAGACTGAGCCTACCAATTTGGCCTCTCCTCTGGCTTCCTTTGGAAAAGGCAGTTGTTACATAATAACGCAACCTTGTGGACTCTTGAACAATGGTACATTATACTTCTTGAAAGTCCTATGTCGGAATCTTGCACAATAATCTGACCCGGTTATCATTTGTATTAGTCCCACAGTATCTGATTCCACATTCTGTTTAGCTAACCTTTTCCCTGAGCTCTGTAGATGATCAGAGATTTCCGTCAGTCCTCACACACACACACACACACACACACACACACACACACACACACATATATATATATATATATATATATATATATATATATATATATATACTTGTTTCCATCTTATCCAGTACAGCTGCTGTTATACGGCATTTATAGCTGCAAAGTTGTATTCAAGGTCTAACTAAATTAAAGGATCATGTTTCATTAGTAGTGAAGAACCCTGTAATGGCTAGATTTACTTTGCAGTTAATAGGTAACTTTAATTTCTTCACAATACCAGCAGAAATGAAGGTTTTCTGTGCACTCGTATCAAAAAGAGTACATAATGATATACTTCTAGTTTTTTATCATTATTTTCACATCTGCAACTGAAACTGCAACTGGCATTGTTACTGGAGTATTTGCTTTTGTAACCGTCATCTTGACACATTCGCGTTTAGAAACCTCATACTTGACCATCCTTGCACACAAACCGCTGTGATGATTATCTCTTTTGCACTTGAAACAAAGAGTTTTAATTTGCTTTTACAGTTCATGGCTGTATGTCCTGAATTCATGCAAATAATACATCATAATTCCTTCAATCTCACTATTCTAGAGATATAATCAGGATAACTCTGACAAGATACATTGGAATGTTGTTCACTACAAAACACACAAACCTTTCTATTCTTAACCATGGAAGTTTTTACCTCCTTATTTTCATCAGCTTGTCCATTCCTTGTCTTTAATACTTTCTTCTCAGATATTAAGGAGCTAAGAAAAGTGCCAACCTCTTCTTTTGTTACAGGCTTAACTGTCCCTGCCTTAGGTTTTACAGCCAGTTGTTTATTAGTTCTTTTCCTTTTTTCAGCCTTCTGTTTACATTCAGCAGGCTTTACTGTTCCTTGCTAATGTTTACAGAGTTCCATTAAGTCCTCCTCTTTCTCCTCACAGGAGAAATGATCCTTTTGGTCCCTACCATACTAGGCATCCTTGGCTCTAAGTAGCAGCTTTAAGGATTCAGTTCTAAAAAGCACCCAAGCTCCTGCTTTTACATCTTCGTAAGTGCCTTAACCCGCCCCATCCCGACCACTTTTCCACCACTGACTCCCCCCAATCCCGACCATTTTAGGAAAAAAAATTTTTTGGCTCAAACCTTCGCTTTTGGTGAGAAACATCGAAAATTCATAGAGAAATCACTCACCTGAGGTTTAAAATACTCATTACAGGTAGGAGTGCCTCCTTACCTTACTGGGTTTTCTATCAGGCTGGGCCCAAAGAAAACGAGTTCTATGGGAGGATAACTATTTCACACCACTCATAAATGGTATTTATTTATTTACTGTTAAGAATTTATATGTAGTACAAGAGTATATTGGTTTTCAAGCAGTAATATAGGCATTATAAGCATTGTTTCACTCACTAATACCTGACCTTTTTTTGCCACATTACCTGATCATCATTTCTAACTGTTTCTTCCTCTAATGCTATGTAAAGTTTGTCCTCCACATTGTCATTGATTGGGGAATCACTCTGGCCCTGAATTTCGTACCGTGGCATGACATGGCTATACTGGCCAGGTCACTGATAACAGGTGAATTGCTGAGACAATGGCATGCAGGGGGGGGGAGGAGGTCATGCTGGGTAAGGCATTGTCCCTGCCTGGCATCTTGTTGAGGAAGGTGTCACGGTATATGTACCAAAAATGACTCGTGAAAATTGAAAATTGTGCAAATTAGGGACCTTGCAATTTTTTCACGTTTATGTACGTCGATGGGATTGGCAGTGACAAAACGTGTGGACGTAAAAGAACGTCTACGGGATGCCGCGGGTTAAAGTTACAACTCAGTGCAATCCGAAAACTTTGCAAGGAGTCAAAATCATGTTTAGGTATGGGTAATTCAATTAGAGTCTTTAGTAACTGGGTAATGACCTGCGTCTTATCTTCATAATTCTGTCTTAAATAGTCAAAGCTGCCTCGTAGTCCAACACAGCATTTAGCAGCTCATCATCAGAAAAGCAACTTGCCTTTCTGCCTGGAGCTTTGTAGATGTGTATTTCCATTTCCGGTACCTCTACGGAATGTGGAAGTAAGCTGTGTCCCACAAACCCAACCTTGAACTCGTTTAACGCCTCAGCACACATCTGTTTCATCACTGGAGGCAACAAAATGTCAGAAATTGTTTTGCATTTTTTTATTTTTTTGACGAGTGGTAGTATAGCAGCAAGAAATGTGAAATTTTTAATAACAGGAGTCCCTTACAAAAATTAGCGTATAATTAAAACTCTGACTCACCCATAACTTTCTCCTTATATCCTAGCTAGTCCCCCGATTAGGTCAAATCATAAAGGTTACGGTACTTAACTAGAATATAAGGTGATATTTATGGGTGAGTTAGAGTATTAATTATACCCTAATTTTTTTAAGGGACTCCAATTGTTTGAATTTAACATTTGTTGTTGTTAGACTAACACTCGTCGGAAAAAGAGTGCAGAAAATTTCTGACATATTGATCTGTATCCTCACACTGGGCACTAAAATGTTGCCCATTATTTATTTTACAAATAACGCAGCACCATCCATGATTACTGGGTTAGTTTGAAATTATAGTACAAAATGACTGGCATTACATACCTTAGTACAAGAAGTGAGTCAACGTATCCAACTTTCCATGTACCGACGTTCACGATCATCTGTCTACATTGTTGTCTCACGGTGCCGCCAGGTAATAAACAGATGCTGCTATCACGTAAGGATATTTGATTGCTATTGTTATTTTTTTTCTTAAATTCACTCTCATCTTAAATGGCAGGACCAACTGCCTAGCCCCGGGCTCCTACGCTCTTCGTGGGGCAACGTAGGATTGGATGATGGATGGATGGATGGTTATTTTTATTATTATTATTATTATTATTATTATTACTATTGGAACAATATTCATATTCAGTTGTATTTTGGATATAATAAAAACCGGTTACCTCAAAGCTCCTGCACCCCCCCCTCCCAGCTTACCGGGCTCGGGGAAACATGCACTGTTACCCCCTCCCCTCATGCTTGAACTCTGTATATTACTAATGAATGTGTCAGGATGATCCCTGCCTACAGTATTATACAATCACTTGCAAGTGTTATTATAAATATCCAAAGCACTAGAATCGATAATAATCCAACATCAAAACAATAAATTACATTACTCATCCTAGTAGTAGTAGTCATTGTAGTGGTGGTGGTAGTAAAAAGAACAGCAGCAGCAGTAGTAGTAGTAGTAGAAGAAATAGTAGTAGCAGTGATAGAAGCAGTAGTAATAGTGGTAATGTAAGATAGTTTTGTCTTTCAGTCTTTCCCATGAATTTTCCACGATTTTTTTTTTCTATGCTACAAGGTGCTCCCTCTCACTATTGTCTGCTGTCTTCGACTGTGGGGTTTGGTGGGTGGGAGGATCCCTTCTTGTTTTACTATCAGTTTCATAAAATCAGAGAAAATCAGATCTTCGTCATAGTCTTCTAAGTGACAAGCAGTCCCTATAGGACTATTAGGTCCATTGTTGCTTGGTTTCCTTTGTACGTGTACTGGTGCTTATTAATACTGTCATGACTTCCCGTTTTTCTGCTGATCACAGAACTAATTGCTGTTGCCATGTTCTGTTGTAGAACACCGACCGCCTCACTCTGTCCTGGCATGGAATCACCGTGTCCACCAAGTCATCCCACCAGCCAACGAAATGCAGGCTTAAAATACCGCTTTTGGACGTCTTCAAGTCTTCAAGTCATAGGTCTACTAATGGAACCCACAACACCGAGACACACATCCTGAAAGATGGTGAGTATGTATGACCTTATGCACTTACACTAGGCGTAGCATTGTCATCTCCCTCTTGAATACTAACAAAAATACATTAACACCAGAATATTATGACAATTACGAGGAAATACTACGGAAGGGATGCAAGGTCACTGTGATTTCTTATTTCGACTATTGCGGATTTTACGGTAGATTGCTATAATTCATTTGCTGCTTCATTCGAATGTTGTTCGTATAAGTACGGTACGCGTCATCTAGCTGACTGATTCCAAAGTAACGTAGTAGTAATTATCTGTGTACGTCAAGTAAAATACTGTATAATATTTTCTCGTATTTTCACATGTTTCATTTCTATTAAATGCCTTACTGTATGCTAGAAAATTAATGACATTTGTAGGTAAGTATGATTCTTGAAACAAATACAGCGAGATTTGAGCAGCTTACTAGCTTTCGAAGCCGTCAGCAACATAACGAACGACTCACTATGAGCTGAGGGTTGAGGTGGAACAGACACGCCAGCTGCACACGGTCAACACCCAGCAGTCATCACACTCGTTCCCCCGATATCATCACAAGCTGACAAACTTTTCAGTTCATATTTTGTACAGACTTTTCCACGTTGCTTTATTCCATCGTACATATGTTATCATGATTAAGTAAATGTTTTCTGTCCAGAATCATAAGTAACTAATAATAAATGTCATAATGTTATACTCATCATGCAGTACCGTAATTAAAATTACCAGCCCACCACATATGATCATTCTCCTATAATGAGTATATAGATAGACAGATTGATAGATCGATCGATAGATAGATATAGGTATAGATAGATATAGCCTACCATGCTTCTGTTGGCTATATAATTTTTCACTAACTGGACAGGTAAACTGAAGCTATACTGTATAATTACGACATAATTCGATATTTATTCGCGGTGATATTTTGATATTTAGTTGGAGCCCTCATTTTTCAGTTTCTAATTTGAACTATAATCAGTCAAAAATAATCAAAGATTTGGTGCCCAGACCCAGGATGTTTTGAACTACTGGAAAGACGAAAGCCCACCTACCCTAACACAGGCTTCATCACTATCATAATTCTCAGCATCATTCACTGGATACATCAATGTCATAAATACCTAACAGTCCTTTTCACAAGTCTTTTCCACAGTGTGTTTCATTTCAGATAATTGTTTCCCTCAACCCCGCCCTATTCGTAACTCACCAGACATACGGCTGCATTCCTACCTTCTTTAGCATTTATCACGAATCAATTCGCGACATTTCCCTTTTGTGAGAAGCCACGAACTGTTAGTGGAAAACTCACTGTGTATTGCTCAGTTAACCGTTTCTCTCTCCATTTCGGGGTATACTTTTCAAAACATTCGTCACTTTCAAAAGTGACCGATTTAATGCACGTCACTAAGTGCTCTACTGAGCGATACAATTGTTTCTTTATTGTTCGCCCCTGCTTGCCTCAACCGTTAGCCACGCCTTCTTCCGGTGGCTTGTGTGTCCTGCCTATACATCATTTGAATTCAGTCCACTGTTTGCTCTGACGGAGAGAGGTCCTGTGCTCCAGAAGTGCGAGAGAAGAGGTCGCTAGCACCCAGACTCCACTGAGTACAGTTATCCAGTACTCCCATCCTTAGTTCAGCTTCGGGTGATACAAAGCATTCATCGACTATAGTATTTCCTTCTTGTATTTGTAGTCTTAAGAGTTTAATTAAGGTGTTTTTCCTAGGCGTAAGGATTTAGCTTTTGCGTGAGTGAGTGAGTGCGGTCTCATTGATTTGATTTGAAATGTAACGTTAAATTTATTTTTTTGTAATCAATAAATTTAACAGTTCTTTTTCTTGAGCTTAATGTAAAGTAAAATCTTGTTTCATTTCTCCAGATTAAGCTTATTTTCCATATAGCTCCTAGCTTGCATAAACGTTTACTATTCATAACTGGTACTTAGACCAGTCTTGTTGTATTAACTTAAAATCCGTTGTGCCAGGAGTTAAGCATCGGCAAGAACCTGATGTTGGTATTAGTTATTTATTGTCAGGGGTGAAGTAACTTTCTCCAGAAGCTAACAGTACTAATTCAGCAATTGTGAGTAATTAGTCTCTGCTGTGTACTGTTGAGAAAGTTTATAAATTCTCGTTCTCAGAGAATCGTGCACAAGCCAGCGTAAAGTAATCGTTGCTTGATGTAGCAAGACAATCATTGTCTCTGCTCTTCAATATTATTGAATATTAATATCAATTAAATAATATTTAAGCATTTATTTCTAAAAACACCGTGATATTTTAAAAACCCCGTGACAATTGGCGACCTCATTCCAGGATATTAACTCCTAGCTAGAAAACTATTCACGAGATAGTGCTCACTCGTTCATATTTGGGTATTTATAATTAAAGTTTATAGGCACAAGTTTACTGGTGGTTACCGTTCATTTAGCAAGTGAATTTTTGCTTTATTAATCAATAGAGTACTTAACTCTAGTTTATTCTTGGTAACGTCAGACGATTTTATTCACTCCTGGGAAGTCGCCGTACCCATTGTGTTTATTATTGAGTCTTCCCAGTCATTTACATTTTTGATTTATTCTTTGCCAGTTAACTAGATAAGACTGGTCACCACTAGCTTGTGTCTGTATTCTTTACTTGTGTTTATTAGTATTCGTCGCTAAGCAGTCAGTATTCAATTTCGGTTTGCTTAATAAATTGGTGCCATGGCTACTACTGTATTTTTACAGGAAGCCAAAGAAATGGGTCTTTCGGACCCAACCGAAATTAAAGAGTATATACTCTCACGGCATAATCAGGAGCAGCAGCGTGAGAATGATGCCCGTGAAGTGTGTAAGATTCAGCGCGAATACGAGCGAGAACAGCGTGAGGAACGCGAAAAGGAGCGCGAACACGAGCAGAAACAACGCAAGCTCGAGTTAGAAAAAGAGCGGGAACAACGGGAATACGAGCGAGAACAGCGTGAGGAACGAGAGAGAGAACGAGAACACGAACGTGCCGAGCGAGAAGCACGCGAAAAACATGAACTTGAAGTGCTGAAGCTCCAGCGAGATTCCTTGGCTTCAGACACGTCTGGTGCAGTTGGTCCAAGCTCCACGAGCGTTCCCCCTGCAAAAGTCCTGGCGACCCCACGCATCAAGCTTCCTTCATACAAGGAAAGCGAGCGAATCGAGCCGTACATAGCTCGTTTTGAGGACATGGCAGACATGTATCAACTGGATGAGGCAGCTAAGCGGCTTCAGTTTCTTATCCTATTTGAGGGCCCTGCCCTCGATATTCTCCACAGAATTCGTGGAGACAATCTCACATATGAGATGATGAAAGCTGCACTCATTAAGGCGTATGGTCTCACAGTAGACGACGCCAAAGTTCAGTTCATGCGAGCTCGTCTCCAAGACAAGGAGACAGCTGTTCAGTTCCTTGATCGTCTCACAGCTTACTTAAATGAGTGGATGGAGAAAGATGAAACTCCTTCCACGCGTGAGGGGATAATTGACCTTATGCTGCGTACACAGCTAGAGAGGTCGTGGCCTGCTGAGCTCATAGCACAGCTTAAGATCTGCCAGGTGAAAGATGCCAGCCAAATGGCAGAAAAGGCTGACGCATTCTTTACTGCATACGGGTATCAAACTCGTAAGCAAAACACCTGGAGCAGAAAAGATACTGCCAAGTCTGGGAAGCCGTCTCAGACTGAACCCCAGCAACAAGGCCATTCTCAGAATAATGGCCAAGGTCCAAAACCGCAGTGGAAGGACCAGGGGCAAAACACTCAGAAACCTGAGTGGAAGAGGTACAACAAGTACCCTAACCAGCAGCAGTATCAGCCACGCAACTGACCGTCGGGACAAACTTTTTCACCACCAGCTCAAAAGAGGCAGGAAGCGAATGCAGCCTTCATTCCTCAGCAGCAGCACGGTGGTCACGTCCCTACCAGTGTGGGTACTCCCCCACAGTTCACTAGTCCTACAGTGACAGTGAACTCCCCTCCACAGATGGCCAATGTTCCATCTCCCCAATATAACCCTCAAGGCACAATGTTTGCCGCATCAATTCAGCAGCCTCATGAGTGGCTAGCTGCTTCCTCCACAGGCCCTCCCACAGGTGACAGTACCTTCCTTGTTCAGCCAGGGTTTGTGGGAGACATTCCTGTGAAGGTCCTGAGAGACAATGGTTCCTCAGGTTGCTCTGTCAAGCAGAGTCTAGTTCGGCCTGAGCAGTATACAGGTCGACAGATCCATGAAAACCTTATTGATGGATCAGTGAGATTGTTCCCTGAGGCATGTATCCAGGTGGCATCTCCATTTTATACTGGTACGACACTTGCAGTTGTCATGCCAGAGCCTCTATTTGACCTCATCATTGGAAATATTAATGGAGTCAAGGATAGTTGCTCCGATGATGACTCTACTCAGACTTCGGCTGCTGCGGTAACACGAGCCATGACTGAGGCTCCAGACTGTGTCACCCCAGTGATCATTGAATCGCCGCAAGATCTGATGTGTAGTCAACTTGTTGTGCAAGAACAACATTCTGACCCGACACTTGCTGCTGTGCGGAACAAACAAAAGGGTCGAGTGATAAAGTATTCACGGGGAGGTCGAGCCAAGTTCCTTCGCAAACAAGGACGGCTCTACCGTGAGTCACGAACACCCGAGGGCGAGGTTCGACTGCAGTTTGTCGTTCCCGCCAAGTACCGCCTAGCAGTGTTACAATGGGGTCATTGTTCAGCCTCAGGAGGTCACATGGGCAAAAGGAAGACCCAGGGCTGTATCCGAGCTGACTTTTTCTGGCCAGGGATGGGACGAGACATAGATAGTTTTGTCCGTTCCTGCAGTGTGTGCCAAAGTATCACCACTAATCAGGGACATGCCCTTCCTGTGCCATTTGTAACCACGCCCGTAATCTCTGAGTCAGTTGAGAGACAGGGTAGTGGTGAAGTGGGTGCAGACCTGACGTCTCACCCACTGGCCCCGCAGGACACATTATGTCCAGGGCCTGTACATACATATTATGTACCGTAAGTTAAGGGGGAAGTTGAGAGGCGACTTGAGGCTATGGAAGACCCAAGTTTGCACAAGGATTCTCAGCTCCCCGATACTAATATAAGTACTGTAGGTTAAGGGGGAAGTGAGAACTCCACAAAGGCGACTTGAGGCTATGGAAGACCCAAGTTTGCACAAGGATTCTCAGCTCCCCGATACTAATATAAGTACTATAGGTTAAGGGGGAAGTTCGAGAGAGAACTCCGCAGAGGCGACTTGAGGCTATGGAAGACCCAAGTTTGCACAAGGATTCTCAGGTCCCCGATACTAATATAAGTACTGTAGGTTAAGGGGGAAGTTCGAGAGAGAACTCCGCAGAGGCGACTCGAGGCTATGGAAGACCCGAGTTTGCACAAGGATTCTCAGCTTCCCGATACTAGTATAAGTGCTGCAGGTTAAGGAGGAAGTGAGAATTCCGCAGAGGTGACTTGAGGCTATGGAAGACCCGAGTTTGCACAAGGATTCTCAGCTCCCCGATACTAATATAAGTACTGTAGGTTAAGGGGGAAGTGAGAACTCCGCAGAGGCGACTCAAGGCTATGGAAGACCCGAGTTTGCACAAGGATTCTCAGCTTCCCGATATTAATATAAGTACTGTAGGTTAAGGCACAGGTTGAGGACCCGTGTGCAGTTCGAGGCTATGGAAGACCCGAGTTTGCACAGGGATTCTCAACTTGCTGACATAATCGTGTGCTATAATTAATGGCGACCTCGAATGTACGTAGCTTAGGCTGTCACTTGTATTTTTCAGCTAGAGCGTACTTTTCGTAGCATGTACTGATTGCTAGGCAGAGAGAGTAATTGTAACGTAATAAGAATTTTGTCTCATTGACACTTTTGATGCTCCACCTTAATTGGGTTTGCATGTTCAGCAATGGGTGTAGCAGTTTTGCTGTGCGGGCCAGCTGATCGTCTGCTGCACGCTGCCGCCTCTTCTCCTCTGCCTTCGTCGTCGCCATGTTATTATTTACTATGTCATTTTACACGTAGGTACAGTTACACTACAACTGTCACACCTACACCGCGTATTACATACATCACGCTACACAACAATTAGTTGTCAGTGTAAATGTAGCGACTTTTCGCTCAGTTTGACCTGAGTACAGGATTTTCACCGTCGTCACGGAGTTTTTCCCTCAAGCTTGCTTCTATTGACGTAAATACGAGGTTTTTTCGCTCACTGGCGACTGCGACTTTCTCCTGTAGCAGGATAGCACACACACCACAGTGTGAATCTTGTGTGAATGACTTAGGATGTGTATATATATATATATATATATATATATATATATATATATATATATATCCACAAATTTTTTCCCATAAGGAAAAAATTTAATTTTGTAGGGGCGTAATGTCATGAGTCAATTCGCGACATTTCCCTTTTGTGAGAAGCCACGAACTATTAGTGGAAAACTCACTTTGTATCGCTCAGTTAACCGTTTCTCTCTCCATTTCGGAGTATACTTTTCAAAACATTCGTCACTTTCAAAAGTGACCAATTTAATGCACGTCACTAAGTGCTCTACTGAGCGATACAATTGTTTCTTTATTGTTCGCCCCTGCTTGCCTCAACCGTTAGCCACGCCTTCTTCCGGTGGCTTGTGCGTCCTGCCTATACATCATTTGAATTCAGTCCACTGTTTGCTCTGATGGAGAGAGGTCCTGTGCTCCAGAAGTGCGAGGGAAGAGGTCGCTAGCACCCAGACTCCACTGAGTACAGTTATCCAGGACTCCCATCCTTAGTTCAGCTTCGGGTGATACAAAGCATTCATCGACTATAGTATTTCCTTCTTGTATTTGTAGTCTTAAGAGTTTAATTAAGGTGTTTTTCCTAGGCGTAAGGATTTAGCTTTTGCGTGAGTGAGTGAGTGCGGTCTCATTGATTTGATTTGAAATGTAACGTTAAATTTATTTTTTTGTAATCAATAAATTTAACAGTTCTTTTTCTTGAGCTTAATGTAAAGTAAAATCTTGTTTCATTTCTCCAAATTAAGCTTATTTTCCATATAGCTCCTAGCTTGCATAAACGTTTACTATTCATAACTGGTACTTAGACCAGTCTTGTTGTATTAACTTAAAATCCGTTGTGCCAGGAGTTAAGCACCGGCAAGAACCTGATGT
This sequence comes from Coenobita brevimanus, assembly GCF_032717465.1. NCBI lineage: Eukaryota > Metazoa > Arthropoda > Malacostraca > Decapoda > Coenobitidae > Coenobita > Coenobita brevimanus. The sequence continues at coordinate 29,135,022 of NC_137031.1, forward strand.
TAGTATTAGTTATTTATTTTCAGGGGTGAAGTAACTTTCTCCAGAAGCTAACAGTACTAATTCAGCAATTGTGAGTAATTAGTCTCTGCTGTGTACTGTTGAGAAAGTTTATAAATTCTCGTTCTCAGAGAATCGTGCACAAGCTAGCGTAAAGTAATCGTTGCTTGATGTAGCAAGACAATCATTGTCTCTGCTCTTCAATATTATTGAATATTAATATCAATTAAATAATATTTAAGCATTTATTTCTAAAAACACCGTGATATTTTAAAAACCCCGTGACAGCATTCTTACTGTAAATACCTTCCGTACAACTATCTGTAGCAGTATAGTGTTATTTTTCCCACTTTGTTTCTGTACCAAGCATAATCACAGCCTTCTTCCGCTCTACTAGCACAATAGTAGCCATCCAGTCTTTCTTACGTATTTCTAGCCTCACTTTAATGCTCTTCATTTACACATAATCACCTCAATGTACAGCTCTTCAACACCTGATGGCTTCATGTTTTTCAGCCTCTACAAAGCATTCGTCACTTCTGACAATGTAACATTTCCGACGGCAAATAACTAAATAGCTAATAGCTTGAAATTCACTGAAAATTAAATTGTTACTGTGTACTTTACTAAATGCTCTCAGCTCTCCAACTCGAATTCTTCCCGCTCCTTCTGGCATCATGCCAAAAACCTTTCTAACAACTTTACCTCATCATCCTTCCCTCCTCTTTTCTACTCTGATGGCTCTGTAGCTATTTCTTCTACTGATAAAGCAGATCTCTTCACTCAGACTTTCTCCTCCAATTCCACCTTAGACGATTCCGGTGCTGTTCCTCCATCACTTCCCCCCTCTGACTTCCTCATGTCTGACATTAAAATTTCTTCAGCTGATGTATTTTCTGCCATTGCTGGCCTTAATACTAATAAGGCATATGGGCCTGATGGAGTCCATCTTGTTGTTCTCAAGAACTGTGCTTCTGTGCTTACACCCTGCCTAGGTAAACTCTTTCGCCTTTGTCTGTCAACTTGTACCTTTCCTTCTTGCTGGAAGTTTGCTCTAATTCAGCCAGTCCCAAAGAAGGGTGACTATTCCCAACCCTTTAACTATCGCCCAATTGCTTTAATATCCTGTATCTCAAAAGTTTTCGAGTCTATTCTTAATAGAAAAATTTTAAAGCATCTTTCCTATCACAACCTTCTTTCTAATCGTCAGTATGGGTTTCGTCAGGGACGCTCCACAGGCGATCTTCTCACCTACCTTTCAGACTCCTGGTCATCCTCCTTTCGAGACTTTGGCGAAAGCTTTGCCATTGCACTTGGCATCTCAAAGGCTTTCAATCGAGTCTGGCATAAATCTTTAATTTCCAAACTGCCCTCTTACGGTTTCTATCCTTCTATCTGTGCCTTCATCTCTGGCTTCGTTTCTAGACGTTCTATAGCCGCTGTTGTAGACGGCCATCGTTCTTCTCCTTAACAGTGGTGTTCCTTAGGGCTCTGTCCTATCACCAGCTCTCTTCCTTTTATTCATAAACGACCTTCTAAGCTGTACATCTAACCCTATCCACTCATACTCTGATGACTCCACCTTTCACCTTTTCATTCGATTCCCGCAACGTCCATCTCAGCAGTTACTTCAACAAACAAGGGATGGGGCTATGGCACACCTAATGTCTTACTTGGCTCGTATCTCTGACTGGGGTAAAAATAATCTGGATGTTTTTAATGCATCAAAGACTCAGTTTTTGCACCTATCAACCCGACAAAATCTTCCACAGGTATACCCATTAATGTTTAATAATATTCAGCTTAATCCTTCATCATCCTTGAACATGCTTGGAGTTTCATTTACTCGGGACTTATCTTGGAAAGATCATATTAATCTCTAGTAAAATCTGCTTCCAAGAGATTGGGTATGATAAGCCGACTCCGCTCCCTCATTACCGCTGCACAATTGTTGACTCTATACTGGGGTTTTATTCGCCCCTGCATGGAGTACAACTCTCATGTGTGGGGAGGCTCCCCACATACAGCTCTTCTCAATAGGGTGGAGTCAAAGGCTTTTCGTCTCATTAACTCTCCTCCTCTTACTGACTCCCTTCAACCTCTGTCTCTTCGCCGCACTGTTGCATCTTTATCTCTTTTCTGTCGCTACTTCAATGGTCACTGCTCCTTTGGACTGTCTTCATGCATTCCTCCACCTCTACGACGGGTGCATGGGACCCATCTAGCGGCAAACTCTCATCCCTTTTCTGTCCAACTCTCTAATGCAAAAGTTAATCGTTACTCCCAGTCCTTCATTTATGCAACATGTCAACTCTGGAACTGTCTCCCTCTGTCTGTATTTCCTGCTTCCTATGATCTCCAGTCTTTCAAACGCAGTGTGTCCAGGCATCTCTAAATGATCTGATCTTGAATTTGGCTCTCTCTTGTATTTTGTTTTTCTCTTGGAAGGAACAGTTTTGCTGGCTCGTAGCCTTTAGTTCCTTCTTTCTCACATTAAAAAAAAAAAACTTGAATACTTCATGAACAAGATACTTTTGTATTTTTACACAAGGACATTCACATTAGGTTACTTTTACTTTGACAAGTAATGTTTTGTAAATGTCATAATACACAAACTTAAGTAGTGAAGTTGCATACTTTTAACATATCTGTTTATCGGTCAGCTTAGTGATAACACTCTTCTTTCCCCCTCGATAATTCATTAGGTCTGCCGTTATGACAGTTGATTAAAGCAAATGGGATAAAATTATGAAGTAATAACTGTTGTCTAATGACAAGCCTAAGCACCAATAAGATCTTTGTCAGTTTGGTCTAGGGACAGCTCTAGTATAATCATTGGTTCAGGCACTGATATTCTGGGCATTAAGCGAGTGGTTAGAGGTCAGTGTTGGAGTGAGACAAGAAGCAGAAGTGTGATGTCAACATGGTTATTAATGTACTGATCATTGTCTGATTCAAGCCACCAGTTTAACACCTACCACACCCTCCTGTTCTGAACCTGTCGTGGTGACTAAATGGCACTACGACACGGCAGACTGGGAGGGACTCCATAATTTTTTCATGGATGTTCCTTGGACCTTGTTCACTTCACCCTACACACCACCTCACATACTGCACAAATTTGTTCAGCGAATATCTTGCACACACCTTCCACATCCCCCATCTGCTCCAATCAATATTTACCCAGTCGCTCTTCCACTCCTCTCTTATATTCTGCCTGTTTTCCATCCTCTTATAACCTTTCCACCCTCCTTGTATGAACTTGTTTCTCCCGTCCTTCCCTTCTTCTATTCCTCCATTTCATTTGAACCTTGATTCTCACCACCAACAAGTGGTAGTCAGAAAGTCCACTTGGCCAACCTCTATACGCTCTTGCGTCCATTACACACATTCTCATCCTATCGTCCACACACACTTAATCAATCATCTTCCATTCATTCAGTTCACCACCCACCCTTCTCATCAGTTGCCACGTAACCCTGTGGATCATGTGTCTAAAGAGGGTGTTGGCTTTCACCAACTCTCTCCCGGCACTAATGTCCATTAGAGCACTACCATTCTCATCCACCTCTGCAGGCACACCCCACTCACCAACTACTCCATCCACCTTCACATTCCCTACTTTTCCATTCATATCTCCAATCAAAAACACTCATTCATTCCATTCATACTTTTCCAAGTACACTTCCACATTTGTCTAGAACTATTCTTTCACTCTGTTTGCACGATCTTGCATTAGCTCATACACACACACACAAACAATCACCCTCATTTGTAGTCCAACTTTCAATCTTACCCACACAATCCTTGTCCCAACTGATCCTTATTCTCTTATATTCTCCATCAATCTCGTGCACACAATACATGCTCCTTCTTTTCCCCTTGCATTCTCACCTACTCCAGCGCATATACCCCATCCATACTCCGACTCTCTCACACTCTCACCTCACCATTTAGCTTCAGTTAATCCACATACATCCACTTTTGTTTCCTTAACCCCTAAAGTCCTAGTCGCATCAATTGATGCAATTTGAGTTTTATGCCAAAATGCCTAATCACATCAATTGAAACGGATCCTGTAAAAAACTGCGGAGCGCTTGCTCCACCCCGATTATGACGTACATGGCTTCAGGCCAATGAGAACTCGCCCCTGATGTGGCGTGAGAGGGGATCAGTCCAACCCGGGCGGTGGGGGGGCACCCCCCTCTCGGCTGCCTCCATGTCACCCTCTACTCCACTCCCTCACTCCCTCCTTGTCTCCCATCACTCTCCCACATCTCCACGCACCTGCATCTCTTCTCCCACCACCACCTGCATCCCTTCCCACCCTTTCTTGCCCATCCTCCTCCCTACTTGCTTCGTCCCCCCCCCAAACCCCACCCCATCCCTCCCTCCTTGTCCCTCACTACCCTTCCAACCCCCAACAGACCCCCCGAGAGTTATCAGACCTGATGTACGTTCCTGTTTCATGTAATTTCTACTTCTTCCCAAATATACATGTAATTACACCTCACTATGTTCATTTCTCACGTCGTACCTTCCAGTTTCTGTAAGTACGCAGCTGGAGAATATGTTGTACTACATACGACGCACCTGATTATTATTATTATTTTTTTTTTTCATTCTCCCTACCTGCCCAGATTAGTACCTCTGATTAGTCTTCGTCTCCGAGCAAATATTTACTCTGGGTAAACACAACCGCCAGCACTTCGTGGTCAACTTATCTGCCTGTTTGTTAGTTAGTTAGGGAGTCACTGCACATAAATAACTCATGATTCAGTGCATTGCATACTTTATGCACTAATTCTTTTCAACTCAATAGTTTGAGCCTGCTTATAATTATTACTTTCGTTCCAAATTTTGTATACGTCTCTTTTCTCAATGTTGCGTTACGAACACAACGCCACGCGCGACAATGTTGGTTAGCATTTTTTTTTTTCTGCACTTCCTTCACAATGAACACACTTACGTGCATGTATGTTTCATGTCTGACAACTGATTATTTATTTTAATGAATTCCTTTGTATTTTAACCACGTGTTCGTGTTATCTGGCGTGTCTGGAAGGGTCGGCCAAGGCTATCACGACTGTGATTAGCACCAGCAAGGTGCGAACGTTTCCCACCACACATCCAGGTGTGGTTACTTTCAATGTACTTGAAAGGCAATGTGTTGCATATGTTTCATGGCTGGTGTGATAAATTCCATTGAAATGGAGTTTCCACAAGAGAATTTGGTTGTTGTCGAAATTGTAATGATAAGTGTGATGACGTCTAATGATAATGTGATAATTGTAGTGGTAAGTGTGATAAATGTGTAATGATAAGTTAGGACAGTAAAAAGAGAAATCGGAAACAAATTATTGTTTTTTTTCCTTTCTTACGCATGCATCTTTAGCAGTATTCAACTTTATTTTGATATCCGTGATGGTTATAAACATTTATCTGTATCTGTGTTAGCTTTAGAATGATTATGAGGCCTTGTAGGGCTACTCCCCACACCTGTTTTATCTCCCCACACCCACATACACACTTGTTTTTATGGCTGGTATGGCAAATCCCGTTGAAATGGGGGGTTTCCACAAGAGAATTTGGTTGTTGCCGAATTTTTTCTCCCCAAGTACCACCAAGGTCTTGTAGGCCTACTCCCCACACTAGTTATCTCCCCACACCTGCATACCTGTTTCCATGGTAGATGTTACATAACACACTAAAGTGCTTTCTTTTCATGCGAAAAGCTGGTTATTTCCAACCCCCGTACCTATAGGCCTACTCTCCACAGCCTTCTTTATCTCCCCACAGCCTAGTAATCCCCCCACACCTAGATACACCTGTTTTCATGGTTGTTGTGATGAAACAATTTGAAATGACCTGTTTCAATAAGAAAAATATGTAGTTATCAAAATTTTCATGTTTTGATTGTTTTCGAGGGGTACTTATCATAAACTTTTTTTTAACTTTGACGCGCGATTGTGCGGTAACCATTAGGCCTACGGGGATACGGATTGCTTTGTCAGGTGTGTAAATTCTTCCTCTTTAGCCAGAACACGATCAATTTGCCCTTGGTGAAAGTCACCAAAACACCTCCGAAATGCAGTTGTGGGAGGTACCCTGCCCGAAACAATTGCGGTCTTTAGGGGTTAAGCACCTGGGCAGTCTCTGTCTCTTTCACCTCATCAGTTGTCATCAGTTGCATCCCTTGCATTCCATGTCACGATCCGTACCATGTCCTTTATCGGTCCTTAGTCGTCACCTGTTGGTCAGTCCTGGTTTGAGGCTTCTTGTTCGTATTTTTATTAACTTGTTTTCAGTGTAGGGGCAATAACCCACCGCCAACCCACTCGTTGTCACGTAGGAAACATGTGTTGGTTAGTTATAAGGTTAGCACTCAACGTTGTTGATTATTTCCTGGTTTAGAGGAAATATTCTGTCTTGCCACTCAATGTAAAGCTACCCTATAAACAAAGTACCGCTACACTAAGTAGGTGGATAAAAACAAAAAGTCATGAGTAAGGGCAGTGGAAATGGGGTTACTGAGGAACGTAAGTGCAGAAGTTGGTGTACAAGATGTGACTGATGATAGACGTGGAGTTAAGGAGTGTCTTGACAGTGGAGCTGAAGAGAGTGTGCTCAGATGATTTGTAGGTTGAAAAACGATGCAAGAAGGATGATGGTACAGGTATCTATGAGTTTGAAGACCGTAGAAGGCATGATAGGCCAAGATAAATTAGTATGCGAGAAAACAAAGTATGGAGTCGAGGTAAGTGAAATGACGGTAGCGTGTTAACGGACTGACCTTGTGTGATTGGAAATGTGAACCACATCCATTTTTTTAAAATTTGTCGATCGTCATGCCTGTGGGATACAATCAGGATTTTTGAAGCTTGAATGGCAAATAATGGGTGTGTGGCCTATTTAACTGAAGATGCTGTTAATTAGTTCTCCCTCAGTGGTATTCTTCTCTTTTCTTGTTTTCTGAACCCTACCTCACCCCACCTATTGAGGAAAAAAAATCGTTATGATGATGAAGCAAGATACACTTGATAGTGATCATACTACGGGAAGGAAGCATAGTGGCTGGTACGAAAAAATATAAAGAATACACACGGTTGGCCAAAACATGAATAGGTGTTTGTATGATTGGTCATAATCTATGTCTGCACTGTTCTGTGCTCTGTCACTGGACAGCGCCCTTTGTCAAACTCCATTACTTAATACTTTTTCACTTGCTTTCAAATAAATTGGAGTAAAATTATTTGAAAACCATAATCAGGTAAAAGTAATGGTAGTAAAAGAATAATTTCTGCAATTTTTGTTTATTTTCAGATGTATTGGAGTAAAAGTAGGGAATGAAATGCAGACTTTTTAAAAAGTAGATACCCACAAAACTTACTTGAGTACAGCACTCTGATAAATTTCTTCGTCACATTACAATTCTGCCAGTAACATGAACGATTTCATTTTATCGGCAACAACAAGAGTTAAAGGTTCAGTAAAGGTTGATCCAAGAGGAAGAGAATAAGGTGTTATCAATGAATGATAGAATTTTTGAAAACCTGAATGATGATGAAGATCTAGAGAATTATGGGATATTTCAACCTACAAGAATAACAGCGTGCTTGCCTCTTCAGCACAGCTAAAATTGGTGCTGTGTCAGCAGAATGGTGATCAGAAAGTGGGAGAAACTACCAGGAATATGACACCGTCAGACGTAGAGTTGCCCAGAATAACACTCCCCATCTGTAGTAATGATGAAACTGAATGGTTGTCATTTTAGATGCGTTTCCCCAAACTTCAGTCACTTACTGAGGTGTATTACTGTCGAAAACGGTGTGACACAGTAGGTCACAATCTCTAAGGTAAAGGTGGGCCAAGGTAACTAGTCTTCTGGGCTGCCAATCCAGGTCCAGTAGGGTTTGCACATCACTACTGCCCTGTAGGGAATCAACATAGCCCCGAGACAATTTGCTTGTGGCCTTTCTCTGCGAGATTTACAAGTTCATTTAACAACAGAAGGGGTACCCGGAGTTGCCAGGCCAAAAAGGAGAACATTCTAATCCCATTTGTTCTGGTTTAATCTTTCTTTCTACCACAAAGACCATGTACCGTTTATGTTTTGTAGAGGGACAATTAGAGGTCAGGGAACTTTCTAGTCCAGCTTTTGTAGACGAACGCACAATATTTGTGCGCACTTGTTTGCTATTAACGATGACCTCAAATGATCTCGGAGGTCAATCTCACATAGCCTACGTCCAAACTGGAGGTCATGTGAGTGTCCATGCAAAAATACTGGGCTGCTGGGTCTGGTTGTTTGAGTGTGTAATACCGGTGACCGCAAATGACCTCCAACTGGTGACCTCAAATGACCTCGGAGGTCATCCTTACATGGCCTGTTTCTGAACTGGAGGTCATGTGAGTCTCCATGCCAAAAATTGGATTGCAGCATTGCCCTGGCCAAAAAAAGTGAACACTGGCAACCTCAAATGGTGCAGATCTGAATTTTGACCCCTCTAAAACCATCCTTGGGTCACCCTGATTCAGAATAAATATAGGTCTACTGGCTTCTGGCACTTGGTTTCAGCATGATTGAAGGAAAAACAAACACACAAACAATGCGGCTTTCGTGTATATATACAGTATATATATATATATATATATATATATATATATATATAAAGAGAGAGAGAGAGAGAGAGAGTGAGAGAGATGTTGATATAGATAGATAAATAGACAGATAGGCAGATAAATAGATGGCGTTGAGTAAGAACTGTGAACAAGCCACACTAACCATCACCGCTTTGAACTGGTTGATTTCTTTAGGGATTTGAGAATCATGCAGTCTGCCAACCACATGAACCTATTAACCTGCCGTGTGCCGGCTATTTTTAGCCCTATGGGTCACCCCAGTGCCGGCCATGTTTCGACCTTTTTTTGGGGGGTGGGGGGCAAAAATGATAGATTTTGATGTGGAAACAACGAATTTCGCCATTAAAATGCTCACCGAGGCTAAAAAATGAGTTTTATTGAGTCCTGCATACTCATGTACAGGTATAGTCGCTCTCTCACGCTCACCACGTACGTGAGAGAAAGCCTTTTTCTATGTAAGGTATACTCAGGTATTTATGCTAGGAAGGTATACCAACTGGGGGAGGTGGTGGCTAAATCGGTAGAGAGGCGGCGTGCGGTCCTGATGGACCCAGGTTCTAATCCCAGCTGGGGCAGGGAACAGTTTAAGGATTTGAATTTCATAAAAGCAGACTTTCCTGATCTACCAGACGACCCGCCGACATGTCGTTAAAGTACCCCCACTAATACCAATACACCAGTCCTGTATGAGACAGCCCTAGCATGTATTCAGTGTGGATGGTGGGTGTTAGTGCCGAAGTGGTGACATGTAGAGAGGTGTATGGTATGTAGGAGGGCTACTGGGCCTTGAGAGCAAGCTGTGAAGTCTATGCCCAGAGTTGGACACATAAAAAAAAAAAAATGTTCAGTACACTTTTCTTATTACTTATTACTTCAGCATCTGTCACAATTTGCATGTCTTTCTCACTGCGAATGCATTATCTTACACTTACTTGAAGATAGGTACAACCTGACTTCATTATGTACAGTCCTGGCACATACAAGAAGGTATTTACGACTTGACTTCAGTATATAGTCCTTACACTTCCAAGAAAATATTTACAACATACACTTACATGAAAATATTTACAAAATGCCTTCATATGTACAGCACTGGGTGAGGCACACAGGCAAAGCGAGTGTGAGGGGGGGAGTGAGTGAGTGTATGGCCTTGACAGCCTGGGGGATGGTAGAGGAACAGTTCCCTTACATGCCTGCCAGTTTTTACCCGCGAATCTTGAAAAATGCAGTCACAGTGAAGTTTTTTATTTTAAACCATTTTAAAATGGCACTAGCACTGGCTGCAGAATTATGTCAGACCGTTTTAAAATGGCACTGGCACGCGGCGGGTTAACATTTCGATCTTTGGCCAGGTAGACTGAAGCTTCATGTTTACAATACACTATCATAATTTATTCTCTGATAATCATACGAGTACATGATTTTGATACAAGTTCATTCTCCCATGATTTTGATGTCCGTCGGTGATATTCAGTCTGATATGAACGACATTAAGTTACGAGAGTTATGTGAAACTGGCTAGAAAATGACAAACAATCTCCACCATGTTAAAGTAAATGAAACATAGGAGCAGTTGCACTTAATTATTTATTGCAAAAAGTGTCAGCTAATTCAGTAGCTCTTGCTTTAGACACCTACTCACAATACCCTATTTATCTTAACTTGGCCATGATTTTCGTCCTTACACAGCTTATATTACGTTACTCAGTAACAGTAAGATAATACTATGACTCTACATCATTTCCATAGCCAAATTAGAGTAAAAGCAGTATAGTAAAGTTACTGCATGTCAGCTGTGAGGCCAAGGTGTTACTAGAGTTTAGAGAATGGTTTATCAACTTTTGCTCTGCTGCAGATCAAATATATCTGGAATGGTTAGTAGAGCGTGTAGTAATAGTAGTAATAGCAGTAAACTCCCTGCTCATATGAGGCGTGGACCCAATGGGCTACAGGCTTAAGTTACCCTCTTACAGTCCACCATCTTCCTTTCGGAAGATCAGGAAGTAGCTGAAGGATGCTTTTATTACCAGACAGTTGAATCGCCTTGTTATATGAAGGTGTCCCTCCACAGTGCCGTATTACAGCGGAATGCCTACTGGTACCGAATATCACAATGAAACCCCATACTTCTTTTCGTCCAGATTTTATTGCTAACTTGTTGACAGTTACATCACTTTTTTGTCTGTTCATGGACATCATGTATCCAGTTCATGAACAACGTTGATTCAGATACATTTGTAGTAAAAATATATTGGCAGTAAAAAAAAAAAAAACAGTAGTCAGTCCTTACACTATTCAGTTAGTCAAAATGGTTGTCATAAAATGTAACATGTGTAGTTTGCCTCAATCAATCTGCCGACTTGCAATCAGCACCAGTGTACCTTGTTGGCTCATCCATGGAGACAAAAAAGAATATTTATGATAAGATGAGATGATATAATCCTTTTACTTGACATTTTGTCGTATCTCTATATTGCATAATGTGTTGTTATAATAAATTAACACTAATATGCCATTAATAAAAAATTGCTATGAAACGGATCTTAAGCCGTTGCACTGTTTTTTCTACCGCTAAGTAAATTGAAGTTAGCTGCAAAATGACGAAAATCTGGGTCAAGTTAAGGTGAAAGAGCAATACTGAATGATGGAGCATGATGAGGGAAGTATACCCTCTTAATAAGACTTATGTAGGTCTGCCAATTGGTAACATTCCAATAGTGGGCATTGTGGCCAAAAATATACTCTATGTTACTGGCAGAGTCTACGATGTGTTGCTCTGGGCAATGTGCCTAAAAATATTCCCTGTGTTTCTGGCAGTGTCTGGGTTCTCTCGCTCTGGGGAGTTGCTTGCCATCTTGGGAGCCTCCGGGGCGGGCAAAACGACGCTGTTGGATGTTCTTACACAGCGCACTGGCGCTGGACTGCATGTTGCTGGGGACATCTTTCTCAACGGTAGCAGAGTCCAGCCCCAAACCCTTACCAACAACTCCGCTTATGTGCAACAGGAAGACCTGTTCGCGGAACTGCTCACTGTGCGGGAACAGCTGGTCTTTCAGGTATGGAGTTAGAATGACTCGCTCCACATGAGTCATAAAGCATGAGACAAGGAATGGCAGCAATTTTTATTTTAGAAAACAGAATTAGAGAATAGAAACGATGGGATGAAAGAGAAATAATAAAAGCAAGAATGAGGACATAAAATCAGCCAAGGGGCTCAGAGTGGCATCATGGAGTATGGGTAGTTTGAAGGGTAGAGCAGGGGAGGGGGAAATATAGTAGAGACTCTTAAGTAGGAGGCGGGTGGATGCTGGTTGTGTACAGGAAATCAGGAATAGAGGAGGATCAACCAGATTGACTGCCTGGGGAAACTGTAGGTATAAGTGATTTTGGTAGGGAAGTGTAAACGGATATGGTGTGTGTGTGTGTGTGTGTGTGTGTGTGTGTAGAAACAAGACAGGAGGGATGTAGTGTACACTCTGTTGTGAAAATTTTCTGAAAACGGTAGACGAAGTGTTGAAATTTAATCTGCAGTAAGCTTTTATATGTGTATGCATGCCGTCTTTATCACAAATATATAAAATGAAAATATTATATCCATTCACAGGTAGCTGGCGTGAAACAAACACACACACACACACACACACACACACACACACACACACACACACACACACACACACACACACACACACACACACACACGCACGCACGCACGTACGCACGCGCGAGAGAGAGAGAGAGAGAGAGAGAGAAACGAAACAACGTTCATTGTGAAGCAAGCGGTCGCCTGTTTTCAGATATTTTTGGAGTTGGGTTACATAGAGGTGTCTACTGAAGGCAGAGGGAGTGTGCATGTGGGAGTGTATTTGGGGACAAGGAGCAAAGCATATAAGCATGTTGGCTACAGTGTGGAAGTAGAGGAAATGTGAGGATATAGTGAGGGGTTGGGAGTGGGAGCGGGAAAGGTGAGGGGGTGTAGGTTGGTGGGGGAAGGTGAAAGACTGGGTACTGAGGTGCGGAGGGTGAGGGAGTGGGGCTGGGGGATGGTGAGGGGGTGAATGTTGAAGGAGGGTACAAAGGAAAGCAAACAACAAGAAACCTGTATATCCTTTCGTGGCTGCTTGGTAAAGGGAAGGTTATAAGTAACAAAACTATTCATTTAGTTAAAGACAAGAATAAAAATGCAGGAAGGTTCCCACCCCCCACCCACCAAATCTTGAAGGCGAAGCCGGCAGGAAAGAGTGAGAAGGACCACCATGCTATATAGAAAAACTGTCATGCACATTTCTTAAGAAAAATGGAGTGGAAATCTTTTTAACACTCTCTACCTGCAAAGGAAAGTAAAATTTAATCAACAATATTTATCAACGATGTTTAGCAAGCTGCACAATCCAGACTGAAAAAAGTAAAGGTGAATATATTGTATATATCTATATCTATCTATCTATCTATCTCTCTCTATATATATATATCTATGTATCAAACTATCTATCTATCTATCTAACTCTCTCTCTCTCTCTCTCTCTCTCTACTGTATATATATATATAATATATATATATATATATATATATATATATATATATAGATAGATAGATAGATAGATAGATAGATAGATAGATATATGTGTTAGGCATATATAGATATATATACATAGATAGATATATGTGTATATATATATATATATATATATATATATATATATATATATATATATATATGTATATATATATATATATATATATATATATATATATATATATATATATATATATATGTATATATATATATATGTATATATATATATATATATATATATATATATATATATATATATGTATATATATGTATATATATGTATATATATATATATATATATACATATATATATGTATATATATGTATATATATATATATATATATATACATATATATATGTATATATATGTATATATATATATATATATATATATATATATATATATATATATATATATATATATATATATATATATATACATAATCCCATTGGAGCCCAGTGTCCCGAGTACTGGACAGAACTGAGATTTTTCAGGTCTTTATTAAGCAGGGAACCCCCGGGTAGGGACCTATGAGCTTCGCGACTACGGGCCGATAGGCGGAAGGCGGTACGCTTAGTACCCTCCCAGTGCAATGCCTCGCCCAGCACCCCTGGGATCCAATGGGTTAATGACTGGCAAACCTCTCAGTCTCTTTAACCCATTGGAGCCCAGTGTCCCGAGTACTGGACAGAACTGAGATTTTTCAGGTCTTTATAAACCAGGGAACCCCCGGGTAGGGACCTATGAGCTTCGTGACTACGGGCCGAGAGGCAGAGGGCGGTACGCTTATAGTTGTTCTATTTTATGAAGGCAGTTTGGGTGGGGCGGTCTTGGACCTCACTCTGTTAGCTCTGTTGCCACATCGTCGCCACACATGTGCTCTCTCTCTCTCATATTTATATTAACTACTACTAATTTTATTTTCTTTAATTTTTCTCTTGTTTTTGACTTTTTTTTCTACACCACCCCTGAGGTAAAAGTCTATAGGTCCTTTTTTTTTTTTTTAATGCTTCCATGGCGGGAGACTGACCGAGTATGACCCGCTCACGCAGGGCTGTCCCTCGTGTCACCACCTGACAATGTTGCAAGAGCAACGCTGACAAGTCTTATGAGTTTTATACTATACTATAGTTTTTTTTATTGAATTACATCTATACAGAGTGTTTAAAATTCATTTATAAGTAGTTACTAGCTTAAAATAGGAGAGAGAGAGAGAGAGAGAAAGAGAGAGAGAGGTGAGCACAAATAATTACATGTGTGTCGGCAGCGATGTGGCAACAGAGCTACCAGTGTGAGGTCCCAGATCGCCCCACCCAAACTGCCTTCATAAAATAGAACGACTGTAGTACCCTCCCAGTACAATGCCTCGCCCAGCACCCATGGGATCCAATGGGTTAATGACTGTCAAACCTTTCAGTCTCTTTAATGACTGGCAAACCTATCAGTCTCTTTAACCCATTGGAGCCCAGTGTCCTGAGTACTGGACAGAACTGAGATTTTTTAGGTCTTCATAAAGCAGGGAACCCCGGGTAGGGACCTATGAGTTTCGCGACTATGGGCCGATAGGCGGAGGGCGGTACGTTTAGTACCCTCCCAGTGCAATGCCTCACCCAGCACCCCTGGGATCCAATGGGTTAATGACTGGCAAACCTATCAGTCTCTTTAATGACTGGCAAACCTATCAGTTTCTTTAACCCATTGGAGCCCAGTGTCCCGAGTACTGGACAGAACTGGGATTTTTTAGGTCTTTATAAAGCAGGGAACCCCGGGTAGGGACCTATGAGCTTCGCGACTATGGGCCGATAGGCGGAGGGCAGTACGCTTAGTACCCTCCCAGTGCAATGCCTCGCCTAGCACCCCTGCAATCCAATGGGATATATATGTATAAATCATCATCAGCCATTTGAGTATCCACTGCAGGACCAGCCTATCCCGATCAAAGTTGGGATGATACAGCCAATGTATCTACCAAGTGACTTAGGCTGTCTAGTAGACATTGTATGTAGGGTGAGAAATGCTTGTAAGTGTAATTGTAGTGGCTTTCGATGTGTGTGTAGTCTGTGAACCGAGTGTAATCGGCCCGTGCAAGGTGACTGGTTGCAAGCATACTTTATAGTATAAGACACTGGCTCAACCAAAGCACCCCTTATGTCTGCCAAAGCAATCCATGGCCGGGTGAACACTCCCAAAGTTTATTACTCTGGCAGGGCACGAACCCTGGTTCACCCGTGTACGAAAACGCACACTCTACCACTGTACCACAGAGGCTCCATATATATATATATATATATATATATATATATATATATATATATATATATATATATATATATACTGTATATATATATATATATATATATATATATATATATATATATATATATGTAGAAATACCCGTGCAGTGGGGTGAACCAGACACAACCACCCCAGGAGGAGAGTACAAGTGGGTGATACCCACCCCATCAGAAGATTACAGGGAGCCTGGATTACCTGACCTACCTTCCAGGCAAGAGCGACTTATCTCCATCGCGACCCAACGCCCCTCTTCCCTGCAGCCAGACCACCGAGCAGTGTACAGAAAAAGTACACTACACTCCAGAGGAGGGAACATTCACCAGAATCGGAGTGGGGACTTGCAGTGGCAATATCCCAAGCAAACCCTTGAACACCGAGTCCCCTGGATTGGCCTCTTTTTTAGCAGAGGACTCAGGATTGCTATTCCCCCAAGAGATCATTGGCACAGTAGTACCCGCGAGTAAACTGTGGGTGGAAGGATCGTCGGTTAGTCACCCTCTGCCAACTACCTTCGGGAGCCTGGATGTCGGCAAGTCCACCAGACGACCTTCGCCGGCACCCGCAAGGAGGAAGGTGGTCCCTGTGGTATCTTCTGTCAGAGGTGCCACACGGGACGAAGCGTCACCGTCCGCCAGTGCTGTCTCTGGGAGAGGAGTTACAGACCCTGCGGCTGGAGTGCAATCTCCACTGGAGCTGTGGCGATAGCCGGAAGTGCCTATCGGGGGCCTTTTCCCCGCTGCCAGGGTCTGTAGTGTCTAGAGGAGCCTCCCCGGACTCTTTGTGCACCCCTGTCCCCCGCAGGGGCCCAGGCAGTGCTCAACAGGGCTGCCTGACAGAGGGAACATCCCCTGGACCTCCCCCACACACCACGGACAGGAGTTTTGGCAGGGCCTCCCCACCCCGCCAAGTAGGAGAGCCAGCCCTCGGGTGCTCTCCCTCCGCAAGTCCCCAAGCTCCTACAGAGGAAGTTGCCTCTTGCTCCGCCCACCCCTCCTGTGGCAGAGCGAGGCGTCCCTCTCCCCACCTCTCTCCTCAAGAGAGTGGTTTCTGCTCTCTTCCAGGAACCCCACCAGAGACCAGACTGGGCGTGATGTCCCCAAGGCCAGGTGTCCTGTCCCTGCAGCCCAGCCCCCCCCAGGTAGAGTCAGACTCTGCCTGGATGAGAGGCCGCAGTCCAGCACTGCCGGCCTCCTCCAGCCAATAAGACCACAGCCCCCAGAGTCAATGGGCCTCATCTGATACCTGCTGTAGTAGCTGGGCCTCCCCCAGCGCCAGTGTCCGCAGGCCCTTCCTGATGGCTGCCCTTGCAGGGCGAGACGGTAGCTCAGTCCAGGCGCTGCCCTCCCCACAGCCGACCCTAGGCCCAGGTCCACCCCCAGGACCACGACGATGACTAAGGCCCAGTGCCGAGCAGCATGCCTCCTGGCCCTCTTCGGCCCTAGCCCAGAGAGCCCTGCCTCCTGTTAGGCTGTTGCGGCTAGGGAGCTGCCCAGCACACCACCCCCCAACTCGTCCAGGACTTGTGGTGACCCTATGGACCACCTTCCCCTGTACTACACATTCCCCATGCCTAGCCACCACCTGAGGCTCCCAGCGTAGGCCCTCCTGCCACATGTGATCCGTAGCCTCCACTCCACCAGTACCGTGAGTATGAAACCCTAAGGTTGTGCCCTCCCCAGTGCTTGTGAACCCCACCCCAGTGAATTTGCCCCTGCCCCTCCCCTCTGTGCCGTTGTGCTACCCCCAGTGTTGACGAGCCCTACCCCAGTGAACTAGTCCCTACCCTTCCCCTGGTGGACCCAGTGTTCCCCTACCTGTGTGCCATTGTGAACTCCCAGTACTCGCAATCGTCCGCACGGAGTGGCGGTGCCCACTCACAGGTTGGCACAAGATGTGAAACTCTCCTCTAGTGTCACTCTCAGCACATTTTACACCAGTGCAACCCTCCCCAGTGCAGCTCCCCCCAGGCCCTGAATCCGCCGCCCCAAGTATTCTGTCTCACCCCAGACTTACCATTACTCCCCTCTCTCTGCCCCCCTGATCCCCCTCTCCCTCCCCCCCATGCAGACAGATACTAGATATTATATCCTCTCGTCCTATGTAATGCACACATAGTATAGGGTTAGCTAGGGTATCATCCATGTCACGCAGATGTACATCACTAGCTAGGAATCCATCTGTCATGTGACCACCTGTGAACCCTAGAACACAAACCCCGGGTCAATTCCACCCAACCCACATGACGTCATTGCCATTGTGTATGGTTCCCGTGCTCCCAGGGTTACCAGTCCTCCAGTAGCTTCATTTGGCAGCCAGTTATGGTAGAGGAAGGACACACCATCATTGTCTACACCCGAGTCTCAGCTGTAGGCCTTGGTTTGTATGTACAAAGGCTGAAAACCAAAATGAACATCAGGTTTCTACCACAGCAGTAGGGGCATGGCAACCCCTTCAGTTGTGTCCCAAAGGACCTGGGAGGACGTGGGTGGTTTTCCAAAGGCATATGCTGAATTTTGGTGTGTGTGTGTGATTTTTTTGTGAAACAAGCCAAAATTTCCTTGCTTTTAGTAATTTTTTATTACTCAGTTTCCATAACAAAGTGATGTGATTTTCAATCCTTTGTAATGTAAACTTAAAGTACAGAGCCTAAAGATCCTTCTTGTACATTATTTTATCAAAGCTCTGTATTTAGTATTTTTTTCCAATTTTCCAATTTAGGGTGAAAAACACCCGGGGTTAGTGATAGTGTTACTAGAAAGAAGAGTTTGTGTTCTAGGGTTAAGAGCGTGAGTACATGAGGCATTGAGTTCATTACCAGGCTAAGCGCCAAAATGGCGGCAAAACACCTACATGCACCAGCAAGTAGCTAAACCATCCCTCTATATGTTGGAAGTAAAAAAGTGCTAAGAAACAACCTACAAATGGGTCAAAATCCTGGTTAAGCAGACATGTGTGTTACATTGTCATGCCACACAACAAAAAAACCCATCCGGTTTTGCACTAGTGCTCAAGGCGGGCGACTGGGTCCAGAATTCTGCCAGCTGTATGGTCGCTTTTCCTATGAGTTCAGCCAATCTATGTTCCTTATGTCGACTCCCTGTGGTATGTGAGAGCATTACTGGGCTATATCTCAGTCCCTTTCCTTATCCCCCTTGAAGCTGGCCAATCAGATAGTCAGGTTGCACTGCAGCTAGCCAATAAGCTGACACCTGACACTACTCCCACCAGCAGCTGTGAAGGGGAGAGAAGGGACAATATTGTTCTCTCACCCACCTTGTGGGTGCCTTCTCATTTTTATTATAATATTTTTTAACCATTATTACTATTATTATTATTGCCATTGTGTTTGTGAAGTTACTGGTACTCGTAGCATTTTTTTTTTCAGGATCTTTTTTTTTATCATTCAGGTTACAGGGGTTTACTAATAATGTCCTCATACGTTGAATGCTGTCTTACTTTTTTTTTATTATTATCAGCAATATAATAATTTATTATGTTTTTCTTGATGTTTGTGATGTGGTTCGTGTTAATGGTGATTAAAAACTCCGAGAAAAACACGCACAAAGTTGATGACCTTTAAGTTGCTATTATTGTGAAAATAATAATACTTATGTCATAGAACTTTGATTTTATTCCACAGCATGACACTCCTGAGACATTATGCTAGTATGTTATTGACCTCTTATGATGTATTTCTGTAGTTATTTGTAGGATAAAAATATTTTCTTAGCCGATCGGTCCAGCAGTGGGGGGCAAAATTTTACTTCTTCACACGCTATCATCATGATTAATGACAGATAGTGCAAAATAGAGGTTATTGCAATAAAGAAAATACCATAAGCTACATAAAAAAAAAAAATCAAAATAACACAAGTGGTTATAGAGATATCAAAGTTTTAAAATTGGCAGACTTTAAATGCATTTTCTGGCGTTTTGTAGTTTTGGCACTTAGCCCGGTAATAAACTCAGCGCCTTATATACTTCCGTTTATGTTACGCATCTGACATATTGGAATATACTGCACTATATTGTCTGTGTATACTGAGCACAATGTACCTGGTGTATCTCTGAGACTTGTCTGTGGCACTGTGTGGACATTACACTATATCAGGGAAGGTATAATACCGTGTAAAGGTCAGACTTGCTGACCTAAGTGGAAAGTGAATGTTGTAAATGCTATTTTGAGTCATTGCATGTTCCTCAGTTTTATTCATAAAATGTGTATTTGTCTCATGATACTATACAGTATAAATGTGCCTTTTGGCCAGTGGTGTTTGAACTTTCCCTCTTTGTCTGTACTGACCCGGTCTGGAACAAAGAACCCAGGAGTGCACCGTATCTGTGACCGAGAATGTGGGACTCAAAATACGCTGCATAACACTGGTGGTTAGCAGTGGTTCTTGACCCGGTGGTAGAACACCAAGGAACGAAAAATTCACAAACATGGCATCCAAACCACATGTGCAACTTCCTATGTTCGACCCTGAACTTTATGACATACACACGTATATGTGTATAATCAAAGCTATACTAGACATAAGTTTAGCAAATGACCAAGAAAAGATAGCCGTTACACTCCCCACCTCAGAGAGATTGTTTGAAGTATAGCCACTAAAATAGTCTCAGAGTTGAAATGGGAACAGTTTCAACAAACTGTGACTCAAGCTGTCCCACCCTCGTTAGAGATGGTCGTTGCCTTCTTCCAGCTGGACGCACTCACATACGATGGGAATCTAGACGACATCATTATTCAAACACGACGTCTTGTCACCACCGCCTACCCGGAGGTGGACATACAAACCCGGGACCAACATGTGTTCAGAACCTTGCTGAGGATACTCCCCAGCATCGTCAGGGAACACTTTAGGGGAGGGCGGTGATGGTTAGGACAGTAGGATGGTTCGGACAGTGCATTCCCTGAGAAACGTATCGGACCTACAGTGGGACCGTGTGATCTTGCGTTAAAGTGGGAGAGTTTGTTTACTTCAACGACACGGAACCTCCAAGTTAGAAACCCCTCACTTTTTGATGCAGGTCAGATTTTATTTTTTTTATTTTTTATCTTTTTATTTATTTTTTTTTTTTTTTGCATCTCCTATGTAATAATTTGAGTGTATATCGTAAGCTCTACCTTTATGAATATGCCAAGCATCGAACTGTGCATTATCAGGGTGAATCTGTGTTGCATGTAGAAAATATTGCTATGAAAAACGAATGTGAAACTCTCCCGTGTGAAACTTGAGAGTACCCGTCAATTAATTACATAGGTTCAGGATGATTCGGACAGTTGAGGAGGGGATGGTTCGGACAGCCCTAACTATACCTCCACTATTACCAAGTCATGACCTTATCAGATGATAACACTACTTTCGATCATTTATATTTGAACACACAGTGAAACACCAATCTTAATAGTTATCAGGGAATATATATTAATAGTTTTGTTTGTTTAACCTATTCCTCAAAGTGTTAAAAGAAGAAAGGGGTTTTACAACTTCTTTTTCAGGTTTGCAGGCTACAATATGCGTTAAAAGTCTTAAGTTAGTCCGTCTGAAATAAGGCCTAAAAAGTGAAAAGTGAAGTCAATATTCCAGAGAGAGAGAGTGAGAAAGAGGCCAATTACACATCATTTTGTAGCAGAAAGTATGAGGTTGTGATTTATTATTAAATTTGGTGAAGGTTATTTCAGTTTTATATATATATATATTTATATATATATATATATATATATATATATATATATATATATATATATATATATATATATATATATATATATATATATATATTAATTTAACCTAACCAAGTTTAGCTCAGCCAACAAAAAATACTAATATGAAATTAGATGAAATTAATAAGGTAGGTTAAGTTTACACTAGTCAGACAGTGTTTTTGGTTACACACTTTTCAACGGGAATACGTTTAGCCCATTTTCTCAAACGAATTCCTATTTTACTATGTCTAACTTCCCCAAAAGTCGTAATATGAAGTTAAAACAATTTAAATCCAAGAAAATAATGCCAAGAACCTATTTTATTCCATAAATTTAAAGTTGACAAATTGTGAGCGGTGCGTTCTAGCAGCTGACGGTGTTGTTGGATTAGTGAGGTATGGCCGACGACTTCCGACGGCCATAAGACTGACTGTCATAAATTTGCTTAGCTATGACGGTTAGCTAGGGTCGACCATAAGCACTATGCAGAATACAGGCCCAGAAGTTTAATATTGTACTTTAGGAAAGTGAAATAGCCTTGAATTAATAAATGTTTGTTTTTATCCAATATAACTCACATAATTTTAAGAATATGCTGAGTAATACATACTGTATGGCCGATTATCCCGCCCTACTGTCCGAAACATCACCACTGACAGGGTTGGTTTGGACGATTTAGTCACTTGTGTTTCGTTAACTATACCTTAAAGCTGAAAAGAGCTAAGAATTTCATATTATCAACCTAAAGAGCCAAATGATGTGGCAACATTTTAACATAAACCAGATTACACTCCTGCTTAATCCTGAATTTTTATAAATATATATATTTTAAATGTCCAAACCATCACCGCCCTTCCCTACCATATACAACCCGACTGGGGATATCGACAGGGATATCCGGTTGGTGAGGCACCTGCTCGCCACCCACACCACCCCCCAACAAATAGGGGCAGTAAGCAGAATCCCCACCTGCAAACCACCCTCCACCAAGCCTCGGACGTCACACCCAAACCCGCCGCCCCAGGAACTTCCAGCCCTACCACGAGCCATCCCCACTAAAAAGCAACCCACTCCCAGGGAAACGTCCAACTTCATTTTCATCTACCCTGGGAGTTCACCGCATGCAGCCACTGCTGCGCCATACATGACATTCGGGAACAGTTGAAAGCTGCCAGGCGTAGGACTGCAAACCAAGGGTGCCGCAAGGTGTCGGCCATTGAGGATGACCCACCGGACAAATCATCAACCCCATCAATGCCCCTGACACTGGAGAGGCTGACATAGGCGGCAAGGGGGTGGGTGCCTCACCCCAACTGGATTTTTTTGGACCGCCCCTGCGCCTCCCCATGGTGGTGGGGGCCACCTCGCACAAATATCGCCCCTCAGTCTACGATAAGGTCAGGCTGAAAGGGGTGAAGGCTTGACTGCTGGTTGACACGGAAGCAGCCAGGTATTGCTTATACCACCATTTCTACTCTCGTCATGCCAGAGCTTTCAGTCCTCTCCTCCCCACCTCAGCTCACCTCGTAGACTCGGGGGAAGGCCCTCTGCCTATCCGTGGGGAGACAAAGGCCCTCCGTGTCCAGACACATCAGAAAGCAACCACCCAACATCAGTTCATTGTATCTGACTCCACTTGCCATGCCTATGAGGGTTACCTGGGGTTGGATCTATTGCAGAAACCCCAGGCCAACACCGACTGCCACAGAAGGCAGTTGCACTTTAACAAGCCACCAGATCCATCCCCACAACCTCTCTGCACGTGCTATGCCATGACACCACTAACCTCACCGGACACCCTGCTGCCCTTCCCCCTTTCCCCCTCCCCTCTCCCCACCTGGCCCCACCCCCACCCCTCCCACCTCACCCCCCATCTTCCCCACTATGCTTTCCTCCACCGTCACCATTCCTCCCCACCACAAGGCCTGGCTCCCCTTGCACCGGCCAGCCTGCACCCATGTAGTGTTCTCCCCAACTTCACCAGCAACTGAAACAGAACAACATTTCGAAACACTAAACAGTACACCCATCACAAACATCAACACCGCTGTGCACACTTTCAATACAAATATACAAAATGCAGACAAAAAACACATCCCTAGAGGCAACAGAAAGACACAACCCCAACTTCACACCAGAAATTCAAGGCCTCATCAGACAACAGGACACTGCGACACTCCCCAACACCCCAAACACAAGACACCGTACAACAAATACAAGAACTCAACACTCAAATAAACAATAAAATATCAGAACAGCAAACAATAAACTGGAAAAATTACCTCCAAACCCTTGACCACAAAACAAACATCAGCAAACTCTACAAAACACTAAACAGCATCACACTTTCCAACAGCAACACCACACAATCACACGCTGCCATCACAACAACAGACACCATACCCTCAAACAAACAAGAAGCAAACACTCTCATGAATCACTTTTCACAAGTCAGCCATCTAAACCTCCATCTCGAAGACCAAAGAGACAGTTCCCCACAGATCGTACCTTTCACTTACAACCAGACAACGCACATCACTAACAACCTCAAGCACTCATCTGCCTGTGGACCAGACAACATAAGCAACATTCACCTTAAACACCTTGGACCACAAGGCATACAAGCACTCACCAACCTATCAAACTACAGTTACTCACACAACTTAATACCCAACATCTGGAAGCATGGCATTATCATCACTATCCCTAAACCCAGCAAAGACCTCACGTTACCCTCCTAACACTGCCCCATCACACTCCTCTGCACCCCCTCTAAAGTCACTGAATGACTGGTACTACAACTAGTCACACCTCACATTCCCCTAGCCCAGTCACAACATGGCTTTAGGTCACTACACTCCACAAACACCTTTCTTACAGACCTTACACAGAGAGTTTTCAATGGCATGAATTCAGCTAGGCCACCACACAGAACACTCCTAATCACACTAAACATTAGCAAAGCTTTTGATGCCATCCCCCGTCACAACCTCACAAACAAAATACTCAACACAAACATGCATAATAACACAAAAAGATGGCTGGCAAACTACTTAACAGGCAGATGTGCACACGGAACATTTGCTGGTCAGTCTTCTACCATCAGAAACTTCACAAACGGTGTCCCCCAAGGATCTGTTTTGTCCCCTACACTCTTTAACCTATACATGCACGACATACCCACATCCCACACACCACAGATACACATAGCCTCCTATGCAGATGATATAACACTTACATGTCCGCACCAAAATGCAAACATAGCTGCACACATCATTCAAAATATCTCAACACACTACACAAATGGTTCACCACAAACAGGCTCAAAATAGCCCCAGTCAAATCTACAGTGACCCTTCTCACAAACTGGACAACAGAACACAGTCACATCCCACACCTCACCATAAACAACACTCCCCTACCACACACACAGAAAAAAAAAAATCCTTGGTGTAACATAGAATACATCAATGTCATTTAAACAACACATCACAAACATTAGAAACAAAATAACACCAAGACTCAATGATTTAAGGTCACTAAATAAAATAACACCAAGACTCAATGCTTTACGGTCACTTGCCCATACAACATTCGAACACAACAAAGAAACCACCACCACAGTATACAAACAATACATACGTTCAGTGATGAATTATGCAAGCCCTGCCTGGGCTTCTAACCTCACCAAAACACACTACAACACTCTACAGACCATACAGAACAAGGCTCTAAAAATAATCATAAGCTGCACAGCTACCACACCCACAGACCACCTTCATCAAGAAATCAAAGTCCTCAAAGTCAAGGATCACCTAGACATGAGAGGCACCCAGTTTCTTGCTGCAGCCTCCACAAACCCACAACATCCACTATATTGCATGGCAGCACATCCACCCACACCAAGTTACATCAAAACAACACCCAGCACACGATACCATACACAAATACTGTCATCTCTCCCCCCTCGCCCACCTCAGACCAGCTTCCAGAAGCATATCCACCCTCAGATCACTCGCCGCTCCATTCAGTCACTTAAAGACAACACACAGCTGCATGCACGGCCTCCTGACATTCACCCTTCTGAATCCTATCTCCCTCATGAGGACAGGGTCCACCTGGCCAGGCTGAGATGTGGGCACCATCCAGCCCTCTTAAGCTACCAGAAGAGGCTAGATGACTCCGTCACCGATGCCTGTCCAGGATGCAACACAGCACCCCATACTATTAAGCACATTATTGAAGACTGCATTGCACACAATCACCTACGCCAACAACACAACATACACTCTTTGAGAGCTCTGTGGGAAAGCCCGGTCTTGGCCACGGCCTTCCTAAGGAACTCGGGGCTGTTCGGCCAGACTGCCCAGGGAACAACTACTACTAATACTACTTCACCGGCAGGTGCCACCACCTCCTGTCTTCTCTCTCCCACCTTCCTTCTTCCCCACCTTCCCTCTTCCCCACCTTGTCACAGTCCATGTGGCTAATCTATCCACCTTACCCATCACCCTCCCTAAGGGCCTAGTAGTGGGTGAGATGGAAGCTGAGCCCTGCACAACCCCCCCCTCTCTTCTTTGGCTTTGCCCCCACTCCTCAACCATCTCTCCCCCCAACAAATGACCGACCTGTGATGCCTCCTCCTGGACTTTCAGGAAGTCTTCTCGTCAGGGCCCACTGACATCGACCACACCACCATCCTCTCCTACAAGATACACACAACGTGTCCCCCCATCCGGCAGCCTGCACGCAGGAAGAACCCAATGTAACAGGCGGAAGAAGACTGGCAGGTCCAGGACATGTTAGATGCCAGTGTTGTATCACCATCAACCAGTCCGTGGTCCTCCCCTGTCATCCTCATCAAGAAGAAGGACAGGACGCTACAATTTTGTGTGGACTACCGTCGCCTTAATGATGTCATTGCCAAGGACGTCACTCCCCTACCAAGAATTGATGACTCTCTGGACTCCCTGTACATGGCATCCTGGTTCTCCACCCTGGATCTAGTCAGCATACTGGCAGGTTCCCGTCCATCCAGAGAATTGAGGAAAGACGGCCTTCATCACCAGCAACGGGAAGCACTACTAATTTAATGTGCTCCCCTTCGGCCTCTACAATGCCCCCGCCACATTTTCCTGCCAGATGGAGTCCGTACTCAGCGGCCTTACTTGGGAGATTTGCCTCGCCTACCTCGACGTCATCATCTTTATCAGGACCTGGGCCGACCACCTCCACTGCCTATGCCAGGTCTTCTCCAAGATACACCAAGCCGGGCTCAAACTCCGCCCATTCAAGTGCATTTTGGCTCAAATATCAGTCTCCTTCCTGGGGCATGTCATATCTAATGAAGGCATTGCTCCCGACCCTGAGAAACTCAAGGCTATAGCTGAACTCCCCCTGCCATGGAATGTGCATGAGATCCACGCATTCATAGGCCTTGCCTCCTACTACTGGCGCTTTGTGAAAGGGTTTGCGACCATCGCTAAGCCACAGCACGATCTCACCAAGAAGGGGAAGCTTTTCACATGGACAGAAGATCGCCTCCAAGCCTTTCAGACCCTCAAAGACAAGCTTATCACAGCCCCCATAGTGGCATTCCATGATTACACCCTACCCTTCCGCCTGTACACCAACGTCTCGCTGGTGGTTATCAGTGCTGTACTAGCTCAAGTACAAGACGACAGGGAACATATCATTGCCTGTGCCAGCCACACCCTCAACCAGACAGAATGCAACTATGTGGCCACAAAATGGGAATACCTCGGTATCATCTGGGTGTTCGAATACTTCCGTGCTTACCTGGTGGGTACTCATGTTACCATCATCAAGGATCATCAGTCCTTCTAATGGCTCTGCCAGTCCGAGAGCAAGAATGCAGAGATGATCCACTGGAGGGAAACCTTTGAAGAATTCACTTTTGATATATCATGCCAACCTGTCAAACTCCACACGAATGCCAACGCCCTCTCTAGACTCTCAATGAATGCCATCCAGGCTGCACCCATCCTCATGCAATGCTGACAGGCCCGGGATCGCCCTGATTGGATGCCGGCCCATCTCTTTTCCAATTTGTAATGGCACGGCGACCTGTTATACATCCACTCTGACCACATCGCTCTTGATCCTGACGCCACCCTGGACACCCTCACCCACCTCCACGCTGACAATGGGATACACCTAGGTGAGAAGAAATTACTCCAGATCTTCAGTGACACCTCCTGGTCACCACATCCCTCCAAACTCGTGCAACAAGTTGTGCAAGCCTGCCAAGCATGCGCCCTTGGGAAAGATGACACTCGCACGCCAGGCCTCTCTGGCCATCTCGTGGCCAGCAAAACGTGGCAGCTGCTATCCATTGATGTCATTGGCCCTCTCGCACCTAAATTGGTCTACCGATACATCATTACATTGTGGACACATACTCTAAGTTTCTAATAGCGTGCTCAGCAAATGAACACCACGCCCTCGCCGTCGCTGATGCCCTGACTCATCATGTGTTCCATACTTCAACATTCCTCAGGCCCTCCAGTCTGATAAAGCACCCGAATTTACAGGAAAAATCTGGACAGAACTATCCACCCTCTTTGGATATAATATTTCCCACTCCTGTCCATACTGGCCGCAAGGGAATGGCATCTATGAGCACAGCCACCACACTTTGCTCAGTCAAGTGCGGACCAGGATTCAACCCACACAAAGCAACAATTGGCCAGTGCACGTCAAGACAATACAATGGGGCAGGAACACCTGCCCATTTGAGGACGGCATCACGCTGCATGAGTGGGTATTCGGCAAACTGCCCCTACTGCTTCCCCTCTGACATCACCTACAGGCCCCTGCAAACCCCACCTTGTCCGACCCCCTGCATCATCTCAAGCAGAAGCTCCAACATCTGCAAGCCACACAAGACCTAGCCCCTGATACTGCACCTACCAGCCCATACAAACAGGGTGTTTTCTTCATGTTCGCCCCCCTACCCACCTCACACAAGCTCACCCTCCACCATACCAGCCCCTACAAGATAGTAAGTGTCCCCAACCCCTACCAAGTCACTATCAAATACCACCACACCACCCGCACCTACAGAAACTGACATGTTCGTCAATCCCCAACACCGAACACACCACCCCCTCAGCCACACAGCCCACCGGCCCCGCCTACCACCATCCCTTCAGCACTGGAAAATTCATCCGCCTACTACCTTTCCCCTTCCTTCTCCTCCACCAACACTCCCACCACATCCAACACCCCTACTCCGGTCACCCCCCCCCAGTCGCTCACACCTGGCCCTCTGACATCCTCCCCTTCTCCACCTTCCACCCGCACCCCGCCTTCCCCCTCGGTCCCCACCCCCTCTTGCACCCCTCCCGCCACATATTCACCACGCTCATCCCCTCCAACCACCATCACCCACCACCCTCCAAACCCCACCCCCACAACTGCCCATACCTCACCTCACCACCCCCCATCACCACAGCCAACCTCTACACCATCTCTGCCCTCCACACTGCCCGCACGCCCATCCCCCACAAACCCCTTCCCGACCACACTCGTTCTCACCACCACCCACACTAGATCAGGCCACCTATCCTGCCCACGACACCCACACACCCTCCCTACCCTCCACTTGCACCCCTAACATCGCCCTCCTCATCCCTAAATCACGCCACTCCCCAGACAATGTCCCAGTTGCCTGCCCCACTAAGCCGATTTGCCCAAGACGCCCTCATAAAAACACAACAACATCCTCCCTCTCCAGTCTCCAGCCAGACTTCATTCAGCATGCCCCATCACTGCCATGAGGAATGAAAATCACAACTGTGAACTGGACCCCACACCAGGGGCGCAGGCGCCACATCTAGGGCACCAATCAGCTCCACCTCCTTCATCATATGCCTAACTCGTCATCTCTCACCATCCACTACTCTCCGTATCACCAACCCAACCAACGGACCACCTACTGAGCTAACTTCCTCCACCACGTCACGCCAACTCCGACATGTTCCAACTCCAGTCACGGGGACATGACTTTTACTCCCACCACAGTGGTGAATTACCCATGCATCGGGGTGAACCAGACACCACCACCTCAGGAGAAGTGTACAAGGGGGTGATACCCACCCCACCACATGATGATAGGGAGGCTGGCTTACCTGACGTACCTTCCAGGCAAGAGCAACTTATCTCCCTTGCGACCCGACGCCCCTTATCCTCGCAACCAGACCACCCAGCAGTGTACTGGAAAAGTATACTACACTCTAGCAAAGGGAACACTCACCAGAATCGGGGTGGGACTTGCAGTGGCAATATCCCAAGCAAACCCTCAGAGAAGAACAGGGAGGCTTTAGGAAGGGAAGAGGTTGTGTAGATCAGATATTCATTCTTAGATCTTTAGTGGAAAAGTTTCTAGAGAAGGGAAAGAAGTTGTATGTGGCTTTCTTGGATTTGGAGAAAGCATATGACAGGGTGGATAGACAAGGATTGTGGAAAGTATTAAGAATATATGGAGTAGATGGGAAGTTGTTGAATGGTGTGAAGAATATGTATGATGGTGCTAAGGCTGCAGTGCGTGTGCATAGTGAACTGAGTGAATTTTTATCTTTGAAGGTTGGGTTGAAACAGGGATGTGTCATGTCTCCATGGTTGTTCAATCTGTACATGGATGGGGTATTAAAAGAGGTACAAGGTAGGGTAGTGGATGTTGGAGTGGCCCTGGTGAGAGAGGGTAGTGTTTGGAAACTCCCTGTACTGTTGTTTGCAGATGATACTGTGTTGTTGAGTGAAGATGAAGGAGAGCTGCAAGGCTTGGTGGATGAGTTTGGGAGAGTGTGTAAGAAATGGAATCTAAAGGTGAATGTAGGGAAAAGTAAAGTGATGGTCTTTGAGAGAGGTGAAGTCAGTGAATGTAGAGCGATGTTGGATGGTGAGGAATTGGAAAATGTGAGTACGTTTAAGTACTTGGGTAGTGTGATGAGGAAGGATGGAGGTTTGGAGGGTGAAGTGCTTGAAAGGGTACAGCAGGGAAGAAAGGTTGCTGGTTCCTTGAAAGCAGTGATAAGAAGCAGCGAAGTGAGCATGGAAGTGAAAAAGTTACTACATGACAGTATTGTTATACCAACTCTAATGTATGAAAGTGAAGCTTGGACGTTGCTGGAAGGACACAAATCAAGAGTGAGAGCAGTGGAAATGAGTTATTTAAGAGGAGCCTGTGGAGTCACATGGAGAGACAGGCTGACAAATGAGGATATAAAGGAGCATTGTGGTGTGGATGTGGATGTGATAGGAAGCGTTAGGAGGAAAACACTGAGGTGGTTTGGCCATGTGGGAGGATGGAGGGTGAAAGACTGACAAAGAGAGTGTATGTGAGTGAGGTGGAGGGTGGGAGAGGGAGGGGGAGGCCAAGGATGATATGGAGGGATGGGGTGGAGAGGTATAAGAGAGAGGGGGGATGAGTTGGGAGCGGGGCACTGAAATGGCGAGGGACAAGGCGATGTGGAGGCGATTTGCTTGTGGCCACCCCAAACGGGATTTAAGCGTCTGGCAATAGATAGATAGATAGAAACCCTTGGATGCCGAGTCCCCTAGATCGGCCTCCTATTTAGCAGATGACTCAGGATTGCTATTCCCCCAAGGAAGCAGCAGCACAGTAGTACTCACTGGGTATACTGTGGGTGGAAGGACCGTTGGTTAGCCACCCTCTGCCAACAAACTTCCGGAGCTGGCACGTCAGCATGTCCACCAGACAACCTTCGTCGGCATTCCCAAGGAGGAAGGCAGGCCCTGGGGTACCCTCTGTCACATGTACCATACGGGATGAAGCCTTGCCGTCCCCCCGCGCTGTCTCCGGGAGAGGAGTCCCAGATCTTACGGCTGCAGTGCAGTCTCCATCGGAGCTGTGGCAATAGCTGGGAGTGCCCAACGGGTGCCTTGTCCCCGCTGCCAGGGTCTGTAGTATGTAGGGGAGCCTCCCCCGACTCCTCGTGCACCCCTGTCCCCTGTAGGAGCCAAGGCAGTGCGCAACGGGGCTGCCTGACAGAGGGAACATCCCCTGGACCTCCCCCTCACACCACGGACTGGAGTTTTGGTAGGGCCTCCCCGCCCCATCAAGTAGGAGAGCCGACCCTCGACTGCTCTCCCTCCGCAAGTCCCCAGGCTCCTACAGAGGAAGTTGCCTCTTGCTCCGCTCACCCCTCCTGTGGCAAAGCGAGGTGCCCCTCTCTCTGCCTCTCTCCTCGAGAGAATGGTTTCTGCTTCCTTCCAGGAACCCCACCAAAGATCAGACTGGGCATGACGTCCCCAAGGCCAGGTGTCCTGTCCGTGCAGCCCTGCCCTCCCCAGGTGCAGTCCTCCGCCAAGACGAGAGGCCGCAGTCCAGCCCTGCCGGCCTCCTCCAGTCGACGAGACCGCAGACCCCAGAGTCAGCGGGCCTCCTCCGACGTCTGCTTTAGTAGCTGGGCCTCTCCCATCACCAGTGGCCGCAGGCCCTCCCTGACAGTCACCCTTGTAGGGTGAGACGGCAGCTCAGTCCGGGCGCCACCCTCCCCATGGCCGACCCAATGCCCGGGCTGCCTAAGGTCTGCCCCCAGGACCACGATGACGACTAAGGGCCAACATCGAGTAGCGCTCCTCCTGGCCCTCTTCGGCCCTAGCCCAAAGAGCCCTGCCTCCTGCTGGGCTGTTGAAGCTAGGGAGCCACCCATCACACCACCTGCCAACTCCTCTAGGACTTGTGGTGACCCTACAGACCACCCTCCCCTGTACTACACAATGGATGTCCAACCTCCCACGCCCGGCTGCCACCTAAGGCTCCCAAGGTAGGCCCTCCTGCCACCCATGATCCGTACCCTCCACTCCACCAGTACAGTGAGTACGAATCCCTAAGGTTGTGCCCTCCCCAGTGCTTGTGAACCCCACCCAGTGATAGCCCCTACCCCTCCCCAGTATGCCGTTGTGCTCCCCCCAGTGTTGACGAGCCCTACCCCAGTGAACTAGTCCCTACCCCTCCCCTGATGGACCCAGTGTTCCCCCACCTGTGTGCCATAGTGAACTCTAACGCTCACAATCGTATGCGCAGAGTGGCGGTGCCCACTCACAGGTTGGCCCCAGATGTGAAACCCTCCCCAAGTGTCACCCGCAGAACATTTTACGCCAGTGGAACCCTCCCCAGTGCAGCTCCCTCCCAGGCCCCAAATCCCCCACCCCGAGTAATCTGTCTCACCCCAGACTTACCATCACCCCCATCTCTCTCCCCCACCTCCCGATCCCCCTCTCCCTCCCCCTCATGTGGACAGATACTAGGTATTATATCCTCTCATCCTACGTAATGCGCACATAGTATAAGATTAGCTAGGATATCGTCCATGTCAAGCAGATGTACATCACTAGCTAGTAATCTGTCTATTTCACGGGACCACCTATGGTTAAGGGTGACAGTATATACTTCCGTCTATGTTACACGTCTGACATATTGGGATATACTGAACTATATTGTCTGTGTATACTGAGCACAATGTACCTGGTGTATCTGTGAGACTTGTCTGTAACACTGTGTGGACATTATTCTGTATCAGGGAAGGCATAATATCGTGTAAGGTCAGACTTGGAGAACTAGGTGGACAGTGATTGTTTTAAATGCTATTTTGAGTCATTGTATGTTCCTCAGTTTTGTTCATAGAATGTGTGTGCATTTGTCTCTTGATAATACATCAGTGTGCCTTTTGACCAGTGATGTTTGGACTTTCCCTTTTTGTCTGTACTGACCCGGTCGGGAAAACACAACCCAGGACTGCACTGCATCTGTGACCGAGAAGTCAGGACTCAGAATACGCTGCAAAACATATATATATATATATATATATATATATATATATATATATATATATATATATATATATATATATAGGGGTGTGTGTGTGTGTGTGTGTGTGTGCGTGTGTGTGTGTGTGTGTTTATGTGTGGTACAGTGGTAAAGTGTGCATTTTCGTACACTGAAGAACGAGGGTTCGTGGCCTGCCAGGGTAATAAACTTTGGGAGCATTCTTCTGGACACGTACTGCATTGGCGGGCATCAGGGGTGCTGTGGTTGAACTAGTGTCGCATACTATAAAGTATGGTTGCATGCAGTCAGCTTGCGCAGGCCGATTACACTTGGTTTACAGACTACACACACATCCAAAGCCACTCCAACACTACAATATACTTACAAGCACTTCTCACCCTACATACAGTACAACCTCTACCAGACAGCCTAAGGCACTTGGTAAAGATACATTGGCTATATCATCCCCGCTTTGGTTGGGATAGGCCGGTCCTGCAGTGGACGCTCAAACGGCTGATGAGATGAGATGAGATTTTATATATATATATACAGAGAGAGAGAGAGAGAGAGAGAGGTGCTGAGTTCATTACTGGGCTAAGCGCTGAAATGGCCGCCAAGCACCTATACACACCACGAAGTAGCTAAACCATCCCTCTATATGCTGCAAGTAAAAAAGTGCTAAGAAACTACCAACAGAGAGGCCGAAATCCTGGTTAAGTAGATGTGTATTGTGCCGTCCAATCACGCAACAAAAAGCCCCGTCTAGTTCTGCACTAGTGCTCAAAGCGGGCAACTGGGTCCAGAATTCCGCCAGCTGTATGGTCGCTTTTACTGTGAGTTCAGCCTGTCCTATGTTCCTTATGTCGACTCCCCGTGGTGTTGCAGCAAATGTGAGAGCATTACCGGGCTATATCCCAACCCTTTTCCTTACCCCCCTTAAAGCTGGCCAATCAGATAGTCGGGTTGCACTGCAGCTAGCCAATAAGCTGATACCTGACACTCCTCCCACCAGTAGCTGTGGAGGGGAGAGGAGAAGGGACAGTATTGTTCTCTCACCCGCATTGTGAGTGTTTCTCATTATTATTATAATATTTTTTAACCATTATTACTGTTATAATTATTGCCATTGTGTTTGTGAATTTAATGGTACTCGTAGCAGTGTGTGTGTGTGTGTGTGTGTGTGTGTGTGTGTGTGTGTGTGTGTGTGAGTGTGTTTTTAAATTCAGGTTACAGGTTCTTTTTTTTATCATTCAGGTTACAGGGGTTTTCTAATAATTTTCCCATACATTGAATGCTGCCTTATTTTTCATTATCATCAGCAGTATAATAACTTATTGTTTTTCTTGATGTTTGTGATGTTGTTCGTGTTTATTGGTGGTTAAAAACTCCAAGAAAAACAAGCACAAAATTTCTGACCTTTAAACTGCTATTATTGTGAAAATAATAATACTTATGTCATAGAACTTTGATTTTTCAACAGTATGACACTCCTGGGACATTATGCTAATATACTACTGACCTCTTATGATGTATTTCTATAGTTATTAGTAGGAAAAAATATTTTCTTAGCCTATCGCTCAAGCAGTGGGGGACAAAATTTTACTTCTTCACATAATATCGCCATGATTAATGACAGACAGCGCAAAGTAGAGGTTATTGCAATAAAGAAAACATCTTAAGCTATAATTAAAAAAAAACATCAAAGTAACACAAGCTGTTACCGAGATATCAAAGTTTAATAGTCGCCACACTTTAAATGCATTTTCTGGAGTTTTGTAGTTTTGGCGCTTAGCCCAGTAATGAACTTACTGCCTTATATATATATATATATATATATATATATATATATATATATATATATATATATATATATATATTGTTACATCCTCATTCCACACTGCCACAGGCTTCAACACAGTAGTCCAGTATAGGAAGGACGATTTCCAGTGAGTTGTTCTTTCAATGGTCGGCCTTTAGGTGAACAATACACAAGAGCAGCTTAGGCAAAGATAATCACTGGCCTCTTAAGTTCACTGTCTATATTTTCAAAATAACTACAGTACACTTAATGCTATCCATCTTCACAGTTTTCACAAGCGCTGGAGCTATACAAACTTTACTTCCTACAACTGCACTTAATGCTTGACAACACTTCACTGTTTTCACAAGTACTGAAAATAATCTTCACTAACTGTAATTACATTTAATGCTTGCCAGCAACACTTCACAAACTTCACTAACAGCACTGCACTGACAATGCAGAACACTTAAACTGAACTGAAAACCGACTAAACTTGTTCTAGTCTCTTATCCATCCTTTTACAAGCTTGCATTGTTTGAGAAACTTCTACATTCTACGAGAACAACAGTTGCCAACTCGGAGATATCAATACATGCCAGAGTTGTCTTACATTACATAACACTCTAATCATTTACCATACGAACTTAAATTACATACTTTAACAAGCAATCACATAATTAAAACATTATAAAGAAAAAGAGGAGAAAATTAATGTACAACGTACAAAATAACTGTGCACATAAACAACAGGCAAACTTGCAACTGACTCGTACCGGAACTAGCTACCGTAAACATCAGGAAACGTCGAGAAAATCTCGGCTACCTAACTGGCAAATCTTGCTTCTTAACATGACCCTCTCCCTAGTTCTTTGTTGTCCTGACAAAACTATGCAGTATATACACACATAAACCTTAATCTTAATGGAACATCTAACTATACACAAAATAATCCTTCAACATATCAGGTCTTCTTCTATGCCACTTCTGACGATGTCCTTGCTCCTCCACACATTCCACTTCTCCAGGACGGTCTTGGACTTCTTCTTGACTTGCTTCTTCCCTTAGGGAACTGTCACCATCCTCTTGCACTTTTGCTCCTTGGTCCTCCTCAACAACCTCGGCTGCGGGTGACCACAATTCCTTGGAGACATCCCAAATGTACTGTCCTGGCCCATGGTACTGCCACAGACAATTCATGTGTACTACCTTTGGGCGAGATTTCCTGCCTCCCCGAATCTGATACGCTAAGTGTAATAGGCGGTCCAACACAGTGTAAAGCCCGTCCCATGGGCTTTGCAGCTTTGGTGACTGTCCCTTCTTTCACTGAGGATTGTATAACCAAACTTGGTCACCATCCTTGAAGCTCACCTCACTTGCCTTGGCATCATATTGCACTTCATCACCTCTCCTGAAAACTTGAGAGCTCATCGCACTTGATGATGTACATCAGCCACCCTTTCCTGAAGGTGCTTCGCATAGCCAGTGGTGTCTGTAGGCAGCTTTTCACTAAGTGGTCGTCCCACTAACAAGTCAACTGGTAAACGTTACTCGTGGCCCAACATCAGTTTTGCAAGAGTATAGCCAGTAGACTCATGAGATGCAGACCGGTATGCCATCAGCAATGCAGGCAATTTCTAGCCCCAATCTGTTTGTGAGAAGAAAGTTGGATGTCTTAGCTTTGAGTGAAACGAAGTTGAAAGGGAAGGATGAGTCTATGTTTGGAAGTGTGAATGGAAGACTGTCAGGTTTTGATAGAGGAAGGGCAAGAGGTGTGGCCTTGTTAGTGAGTCTGGAAGTACAGCAGTGTGTGACTGAATGGAAGGTGTCATCGAGACTGACGTGGGTGAATGCAAAATTTGAATGTGAGTTGTGGGTGTTTGTGAGTGCATATGGGCCTGGTAGTGAAAGGTAGTGAAAGAGAGAGGGAGTCTTTCTGGAATGATGTTGATGAGTGTCTGCAGAGTTTTGGAGCGAATGTGAATGTGGTAATGATGGGAGATTTGAATGCTAGAGTGGGAAATGTAGCATTTGAAGGTGTAATTGGTATGCATGGTGCGCCTGGAAGAAATGAAAATGGGGAACGAATGACAGGGATGTGCGTTGAGCGAGATGTGGTGATTGGAAATACCCTGTTTGAGAAGAAAGATATTTATAAGTATACATGGGTGAGACAGGAGGGTGGAATGGTTGTTGACAGAGCATTGATGGACTATGTGGTTGTGTCCAGGAATGTAATAGGAAGATTGTTGGATATGAGAGTTTTGAGAGGGGAGGGTGGAGGTATGTCTGACAACTACCTGGTGGATGGAAAGTTAAGAGTAGGTAAGAGATGGGTGAGAGCTAGGAGAGTTATGTGTGGCAGTCAGGTTTTAAAAGTGCGTGAGTTGGATAAAATAGAGAAAATGATAGAGTATCAGGAGAAATTGAAGCTGTGTGGAATGCAGTGAAAGATCAGGAAAATGGCAGTGTGGAGGAGGAATGGCAGTTGTTTAAGAGTGCTGTGGTGGGGCAGGCAGAAGAGGTGTGTGGTGTGAGACGTGTCGGTGGTGGTGTACGAAAAGGAAGTGAATGGCGGTGTGAGGGAGTAAGTATGGCTGTGGCTGAGAAGAGACGTGCATATAAAGTGTGGCTGCAGAGGAAGGATGAGGTGTCATAAGATAGGAATAAGGAAAAGAGGAATAGGGTGAGAAGGGCTGTGCGTGAGGCTAAAGTGGCAGCAGATGAGAGGTGGGGTAGGTGGTTGACTGAGAATATTCAACAGAATAAGAAAATTTTTTGGAAGGAGGTGAAAAGGGTGCGAAAGGGAGAGTCTGGGAAGGAAGAGCGAGTAAAAACATAGGATGGAAGGATGTTGGCTGAGATGGATACAATAAGGAAGAGATGGTCAGAGTATTTTGAGAGATTGTTAAATGTAGAGGAGGAAAGGGTGGCTGAGATTGTGGGGGATGGAAGGGTGCAAGGAATTAATGTTTTGGGAGAGATGAATGATTCTTTGATCATGAAGTAGGAAGTGCAGGAGGCAGTAAAGGAGATGAAAAAAAAGGAAAGCTGCAGGTATGGATGGGTGTGCTGTGGAATGCCTGAAGGGTCGTGGAGCGACTATTGTTGACAGGTGAGTAAGATTGTTGAATGTGTGCTTTGTGAAAGGTATGGTGCCAGTTGACTGCGCAAGTGCTTGTGTGGTCGCATTGTATAAAGGCAAGGGTGATAAGTATGAATGTACTAGCTTTAAGGGTAGAAGTCTGTTGAGTGTTGTAGGTAAGGTGTATAGTAGAGTGTTAACCCGAGACATCCCGTCGACATATGGGTACGTTGCAACATTTTGCATTTGCTAGTCCAAACGACGTACTGGTACGTTGAGCAATTGCAAGGTCCCTAATTTGCACAATTTTCAATTTTCGCGCGTGATTTTTCATACGTTTACACGGGACACCTTCCTCTATTCCTCTACAAGATGCCAAGCAGGGACAATGCCTTACACCGCATAACCTCCCCCCCCATTGTCTCAGCAATTCACCTGTTACCAGTGACCTGGCCAATAAAGACATTCAGGGCCAGAGTGATTCCCCAATCGATGACAATGTGGAGGACAAAGTTTACATAGCATTAGAGGAAGAAAGAGTCAGAAATAATGATCAGGTAATGTGGCAAAAGAAGGTCAGGAATGGTGATGAGTTAGTGAGTGAAACAATGCTTATAATGCCTATATTACTGTTTTAAAACCAATATACTCTCATACTAGATATAAATTCGTACCAAATAAATAAATAAATACCGTTTATGAGTGGTGTGGAATAGTTATCCTCCCACAGAACTCGTTTTCTTTGCAGCCATTCTGATAGAAAACCCTGTAAGGTAAGGAGGTACTCCTATCTGTATCGAGTATTTTAAACCTCAGGTGAGCAATCTATGAATTTTCGATGTTTCTCGCCAAAAGCGGAGGTTTTAGCCAAAAAAAAAAAAATCCAAAAATGGTCAGGACTGGGGGGTGTCAGAGGTGCGAAAGTCCTCGGGATGTGACAGGTTAATTAAGAGAGAGAGGGTACAGAGGGGGTGATTGGTGATGAGCAGTGTGGCTTTAGGAGAGGGAGGGGATGTGTGGATCAGGTGTTTGCTGTGAGATAAGTGTGTGCAAAGTATTTAGCGAAAGTTAAGGATGTGTTTTGGGCACTCATGGATTTAGAGAAAGGGTATGATAGAAATGATAGGAAGGCTTTGTGGACTGTTTTAATATTGTATGGACTTAATGGTAGGTTACTAAAAGGGGTGAAAAGGTTTTTATGTAAATAGTAGATCGTGTGTAAGAGTGGGAAATACTGTGAGTGATTGATTTCCTGTGAGAATGGGGCTGCGGCAAGGATGTGTGATGTCGCCTTGGTTGTTTAACCCGCCGCATCCCGGAGACGTGAATTCACGTCCTCACATGATGTGCACTCATATCTTGGAGATGTAAATTAATGCGGCAACATTGCAAGGTCCCTAATTTGCACAATTTTCAATTTTCGCGAGTGATTTTTGGCACATATGCATGGGACACCTTCCTCTATTCCTCTACAAGATGCCAAGCAGGGACAATGCCTTACACCGCATAACCTCTCCCCCCCCCCTGCACGCCATTGTCTCGGCAATTCACCTGTTACCAGTGACCTGGCCAATAAAGACATTCAGGGCCAGAGTGATTCCCCAATCGATGACAATGTGGAGGACAAAGTTTACATAGCATTAGAGGAAGAAACAGGCAGAAATGATGATCAGGTAATGTGGGGAAAAAAGGTCATGAATGGTGATGAGTTAGTGAGTGAAACAATGCTTATAATGCCTATATTACTGTTTGGAATCCAATATACTCTTGTACTACATATAAATTCGTACCAAGTAAATAAATAAATACTGTTTATGAGTGGATAAAATAGTTACCCTCCCATAGAACTCGTTTTCTTTGGTGCCAGCCTGTTAAAAAACCCAGTCAGGTAACGGCCATGCCACGTTGAATACACCGCTTCCCATCCGATCAGCGAAGTTAAGCAACGTTGGGTCTGGTTAATACTTGGATGGCTGACCGCCTGGGAACACCAGATGCTGTTGGCATCCCTACGTGTCAAGTGGGGTTGGTGGAGGATTAGTGCCCCTCCCTGTAAAACAATTAACTCTAAGCCCTTGGCCACCCCATTTGGGATACATGGCGTCTGGCAATGGATGGATGGATGGAGGTAAGGAGGTACTCGTACCTGAATCGAGTATTTTAAACCTCAGGTGAGCGATTTCTCTATGAATTTTCGATGTTTCTCACCAAAAGCGGATGTTTGAGCCAAAAAAAAAAAAAAGGTCCAAAAATGTCGGGACTGGGGCGTACAACTGCCCAGAAAACGTCGGGATGGGGCGGGTTAATATTTATATGGATGGTGCTGTAAGGGAGGTGAATGCAAGAGTTTTAGGTGGAGGTCTGAGTCTGGTGAATGTTGATGGTAGAGAGTGGAATCTGGAGCAGCTACCGTTTGCAGATGATATTGCATTGGTGGCTGATTCAGAGGAAAGATTGAGACAGTTGGTAGAGGATTTTGACAGGGTGTGTGAAAGGAGGAAATTGAAAGTAAATGAGAATAAGAGTAAAGTGAAGAAGTGTACTAGGTCGATAGACGGTAGGAGGATGAATATAGTTTTTAATGATGAGTTGCTTGAGTAGGTAGAGTGTTTTAAGTATTTAGGGTCACATGTTGCTGTGGATGGAAGAATAGATGCAGAAGTGAAGTTTAGAATGAAAGAAGTAGGAAAGGTGCTGGGAGGAATGTAAAAAGTGTTTAGATGTCGTTTGCTTAGAATGGATGTAAAGAGACGGCTGTATGAGGGTGTTGTGGTACCAACTGCATTATATGGGGCTGAAACATGGAATACAGGTGTAGCAGAGAGGAAAAATTTGAATGTAATGGAGATGAGGTGTCTGAGGAGTATGTGTGGAGTGACATGTATGGATCGAGTGAGAAATGATGAAGTGTGAAGGAAAACTGGAGTTGTTCAGGAGATGGCTGATTGAGTTGAGCAGAGATTGTTGCGATGGTTTGGGCATATGCAGAGAATGGATAATGAGCGATTGGTGAAAAAGATAACTAGATCTGATGTGAGATGTGTAAGGCTGAGAGGGAGACCATGAATAGGATGGATGGACATTGTGAAGAGAGTGTTGGATGTTGGATGGGAGAGGGATGTCTGTTGAGCAATGAAAAGTGGCTGTGCGTGACAGAATAAAATGGAGAGAAATTGTCAATGAATAAAAGATGATGCAGCCATGAGGGGATATTCTCCCACATTTGGTCTGATCAGCTGATCAGGTCAGGTACAGGCAAGGGTATTGGTGTATTATGATGTGGCAGGGATAAACCAGCTCTGCTGTCAGGCCCTGCTGTGGATGTCACTGATTGCACTAATTGACCTTTGTGCAGTGTGGTGCAGTGAGATCTGTCCCTTCTCCCCTTGAGGCTAAGATGTGAATGAATGTGTTTGAGTGGATGAGTAAATTAGGAGAGTGTCATCCTGTCTCGGCTACCTCCCTTTCCTTGG
Organism: Coenobita brevimanus; assembly: GCF_032717465.1. Classification (NCBI taxonomy): domain Eukaryota; kingdom Metazoa; phylum Arthropoda; class Malacostraca; order Decapoda; family Coenobitidae; genus Coenobita; species Coenobita brevimanus. Next base: position 29,176,422 of record NC_137031.1, read on the forward strand.
GGGAAGCAGCCTAGGTATATAGATAGATAGATTCTGTTTATCCATCAAGGCAGTACTTGACTAGTTCTTGTCCCAGGGTCTAGTTGAATTTCTCTGCCATCCCATCTGACTGTGGCTTTAGGGGGGTAGTCCTGGTCCTCTTGATCATCAGTAACTTGCAGCACTCATGGAACACAGGAGACTCGAAGTTTCTACTCTGATCTGAATGTAGCTCTTGTGGCATCCCAAACCGACAGAAAAACTGATCACCCAACACCTTAGCAACAGTTGCAGCCTCTTGATCAGGGATAGTATAGGCTTCTGGCCACTTTGTGAAGTAGTCCATGGTGACACATATATATACCGGTTTCCTCTCTCAGTGACCCTTTCCATCGGTGCACACACTTGATACAGCTGGAGAGGGGTGCAACCACGTTTCTTGGGTCCCTTCTTGGCACAGCACACATCCCAGGCCCAACACCACTCTTCAACATCCTGATGCATGTCAATCCAGTAGAACCTTTGTCGCAGCCGGCTGAGAATTTTCTTCACTCCCAGGTGCCCACTAGTGATCTGGTTATGGGACTCATCCAAGATATCGGACCTCATCGTCTTCAGAATTACTAGTTGCCAATACTTGCTAAGGCCATTGGGTGTCTCCCACTGACTCTCCAATAGTCCATTGTTCAAACGAAGAAGGTCCCACTGACTCCAGTAACTCTTGGTCGCAGGGCTTAACCTGGAAACTTCTTCCTAAGATGGCTGCAGTGTACTCTGCTGCAGCCACTCTAGCACTGTTTGTAAATCTGCATCCTCCATCTGCATCCTCTTCAGGTCTTCATCTGATGCTGGCTCTGTCATTGCAGTATGGCTGCATTTCTCACCATGATCTTCCTTTTTACTACACTGCCGGCACTCTGGATCACAAGGCCGATGACTCAGGCTGTCAGCATTGCCATGCACCCACCCAGGACGGTGTTGCACCTCATAATTATGCTGGTCTAGCTCCCCGAACCAACATGCCACTTGTCCTTCCAGATTCTTTGACATTTTCAGCCACTTGAGTGCCACATGGTCCATCCTGATGATGAAGTTTGACCCATACAGGTAGGGATGGAAGAAATCAAGGCTCTTCATCACTGCCAAGAGCTCCTTCTGGGTCACACGGTAGTTCCGCTCTGGTGGGCTGAGCTTCTTGCTGTAATATGCAACCACTTACTCCTTGTCATCCTTCTTCTGTGACAGGACTCCACCAATACCATGGTAATTAGTGTCACAGTCCAAGATAAATGGCTGATTCTGGACTGGGTATGGCAGTACTGGAGAGCTTGCCAATGCATGCTTGAGTTCATCAAAGGCTTTCTGAGTCTCTGCTGTCCATGCAAGCTTCTGCCTTTCCCCAACAGCTTGGGAAAAGGTGCAGCTATCATTGCAAAGTCTTCGACATAACTCAGATAGTAGGTACACAAGCCAAGGAAACTCCGCAGCTCTCTCACACAAGTTGGAACTGGCCAGTTTTCCACAGCTGCCACTTTCTCTGGGTCAGTATGGATCCCACTCTTGCCTACTATGTCCCAGGTACTTTACTTCCTTCTGAAACAAGTAGCATTTCTTGGGGTTCAGCTTGAGATGCGCTGCGTGGATCCTGTTCAATACCTCTGACAGCCTCTCCAGTTCCAGATTGAAAGTCCGTCTAAACACAGTTACATTGTCTACATACATGAGAATCGTCTGCCAGTGTAGCCCTTCAAGAACGCGGTCCATGGGGCATTCAAAAGCAGCTGCAGCATTGCATAGGCCAGGTGGGATCACTTTAAACTGCCATAAACCCTGCCCATATGAAAAAGCTATCTTTTCCCTGTCCTTCGCTGCAACCTTGACATGGAGGTATCCTGCCTTAATGTCTAGGGTGGAGAACCACTTAGCACCTGATAAGGTGGCAACGGGTATGCATCCTTCACTGTCATTTCATTCAGGGTTTGATAATCTATACAGCACCTTACTGAGCCATCCTTTTTCCTTACCAGAACCACTGCTGATGCCCAAGGACTACTGGACTTTTCTATTACTCCTTGACTATGGAGATTCTCCATCACCTCCTCCATTTCTTGCTGATGGGCTGGTGCCATCCTCTGCGCTGGCCGTTAAATCGGGCAGTGATCCCTGGTGTCTATACTATGCTCCACCAGGTCAGTGCACCCCAGGTCTAGGTTTCCCGTGGAAAAGACTTTGGCATATTCCGTCAGCAGCTGCCTCAACTTCAGCACTTGTGAACCATCCAGGCATTGGCAACTCCTTGAGAAGAGGTCTTGTAGGTGGTTTGGCATGTATCCGTCTTCCTTGACTACGATCCTTTTACAGGCCTTCCTCCGATGTCATTCAGGGTCCACCACCTGGCACAGTCTCACAATTTCTCCCCTGTTGATCATATGTGGCTCATGGGAGAAATTGGCCACCACAACCGACACTTCACCCACGCCAGTTTCCGCCAGTGTTCTCCCCACCATCACTCCGGCCTTCATCTTGCACTGTACATCGGATTCCACTACCCCTATACAGCTGTCAAAAGAGCAACTCACCTTACACTGGAGCAACAGTTCTGATTCTGGGGGTACCACTGTAGTGTGGAGCACCCTCGCCTCACCACCAGAAATGTTACGTTTCACTGCTGTGACAGGAACCGTCCTTCCCCAAACCTTCAGCTTCATGGAGTAGAAGTTCAGCTCACATCCCATGGACATAAGGTAGTCCAGACTCAGAAGGCAAGGATCCTCCATGTCAGCCATGTAGACTGGTAGAGTAGCCTCTTGCCTTGCCACTTCAGTCTTGACATCCTGGGGTCCCCTCAGTTCTGCACGGTGCCCAATTATGCCACACAGTTGTTCTGATGACTCAGGCATATACCGATGATGTAACACATCTGGCCTCACAAAAGTCTGCTCTGTGGCCGAATCAATCACTAGGGAACACCTCTTTCCATCTATCGTTCCGTCTATTCGCACACTGTTGATGGCCGTCCTCTTGCATTTTCTCAGTGGTGGAGTTACATGGGAAAAACTGGCTGGTGGTTGCCCCGTCACACCAGCCTCCACTAGTTTCCCACTTCTTTCTGGTCTTCTGGATGTTTCTTCTTATCATCTCTTTTCTTCTTTGCACACTCAGAACTGAAGTGGCCCACCTGACTACATGTCCAACACGTTTTTGTTACAACTGAAGATCTTCTTGCACTGCTCTGTTCTTGTTCCTTCTTCCATTTATGACAATCCTTCTTCTTGTGCCCCAACTTCTTGTAGAACCAGCAGCCTCCTCCGGTCTTCTCCTGTTCCCTCTTCCACTTGTAGCAGTCTTCTTTTTCTCTGTCCTGGCTTTTCACAGTACCAGCAACTTCCCTGAAATTTTTCCTTTTCACATACCTGCCCCTTTCTTGCCTTGAATTCTGCACTATGACCTGCCTGAAAGGTGGATGTACTGGACCTGACATAGGACTCAAATTCTAGACCCCTGGCTAGTGCTTCTTGCATTCTTCTTGGTTGTGTCTGTTTCACTTGCATTTTCAACTCTGCACTATCAGAAGCATCGATGAACTGGTCCCTCAGAAAAATAGCTAACAGGTTAGGTGCTGCTCCAGGGTATGCCTTATATGCCATATTCTCCAGTTCATGAGCAAGCTGTTGTGGGGATTCTCCTCAAGCCTCTACATGGCTCCGAAATCTTGCTCTGTAAACTTAGTCTGGTACATGGTTCCATATCTGCACTCCAGAACTTCTACTAGGGACTGATAACTGTTCCTTTCCATCACTGAAACCTGGCCCAGAATTTCCATTGCAACACCCTTAAGCCTAGTAGCAAGCTGCACTGCTCCCTGCCTATCATCTCAACCGTTCTGATCTGCAAGTAACTCAGACTGTGTACGGTAAGCTTCCCAAGATACTCTACCATCAAATTCCTGAGGTTTCTTTTTAACTGGACCCCGATTATAGCCATGCACATAACTGGTTTGGGGCCTAAGACCTGGGGCATCATAATTAAGGCCAGAACTTAAACCTTCTGCATTCTGATTATTCAACCCTGTAATGCTACCTTTAGAGGCCTGGGATCCGTCAAGATTCACCATACACTGTCCATTCCTTTCATATGCTCCCTGTACACTAACCTGAGGCTCAGCAGTGCAATATTTCTCTACAGTCTTAATTTTCTTACTGTTTATCTTCACATGGCCAACTACATGCTTCCACTGGTTATCTACATGCTGTCTGCACTCCATCACTATTTCCTCACTAATTGTCTTCAACTGGTCGTCTACAGTGCATGCTGTTTACACTCCATTACATTATTGCTTACCTCATACTTCTGCTGCTCTACCTTGGCATCTACTTCCTCATTAAGCCGTTGTTGTTCTTCCTTCATTTCCCCCATGAATGCATCTAGCTGTCCCTGCAGCCTTAGTTGTATTTCCCCCTGTTGCTCCTGTAATGCCTGTTGAAGTTTCTCATATGATTCTGTTTGTTCTTTACCTTGTGCCTCTAGTTGTTCACTTTGTTCTTGCAATTAGACACTTTGTACTTGTAATTGGACACTTTGTGCTTGTAACGGAACTTTGAATTCGTTTCTGAGCTCTTTCTGTTCTTCACTTTGAGCTTGTAACTGTTCTTGGAGTTGTAGACTTGTGCTTGCAATAGCTTCATAATTGCAGCCAGCAATGCCTCATCTTGCCTTGGTTGGCCTCGTGATTGAACGTCTTCTGCTTCCATGTTGAAGGGTTACCTCACTGCAGCACTTAATGCCACTCCTGACACCAGTGTTACGTCCTCGTCCCACACTGCCACAGGCTCCAACAGCAATAGTCCAGTAAAGGGAGGACGTTGCCCAGTGAGTTGATCTTCCTATGGTCAGCCTTTTGGTGTACAGTACACAGGATCAGCTCAGGCGAAGATAAACACTGGACTCTTAAGTTCACTGTTGTATTTTCCAAATAACTACACTTAATGCTTTCCAAATTCACAGTTTTCACAAGCAACGGAGCTATGCAAACTTTACTAACTTCAGTTGCACTTAATGCTTGACAACACTTCACTATTTTCACAAGTACTGAAAATAATCTTCACTATGGTCCTTTCGCAGCAAGAAGTCCGTTCAGGGTGTGGCAGAAGTTGGACTTTCCCCGAGTGCGACGTTGCCAATTTGACCACCAATTATCGGATTATCACTCTGTCTCCCTACCTACCCCCATCCCACCTGTTTCTCTCTCTCTCTCTCTCTCTCTCTCTCTCTCTCTCTCTCTCTATATATATATATATATATATATATATATATATATATATATATATATATATATATATATATATTTATATATATATTTATATTGTATATATTTATTATTTATTTTCAACTTTTTTTCCACACCACCTGTGAGGTAAAAGTCTAGGCACGTTTTATTTTTAAGAGGTTTCCCCTGTAGGCCTAATCCTCTCTCTGACCCTGGGTCCCTCGCCGACCTCGGCGTGGCAACATGGGAAAAAAGCCCTGCCACGTGTCATAGAATTCATTCAAATCATTGTTATAATTCTAAAAATTGATACTCAATGTACTATATAGCTTCCTTTATTATATACACAATATAAAAAATAATTTCAAATAGCACATAGATGGGAAATAAGAGAGAGAGAGAGGCATGTACTATGGTTGATTTGGCAGCATCGCTAGAGGTGATTCACCAGGTGGGCCCCACCCTGAACGGACTTCTTGCGGTGAAAGGACCATAACTGTAATTACACATAATGCTTGCCAGCAACACTTCACAAACTTCACTAACAGCACTGCACTGACGCTGCACTACACTCAAACTGAACTGAAAACCGACTAAACTAACTTGTTCTAATCTCTTATCCATCCTTTTATAAACTTGCATTGCTTGAGAAACTTTTACGTTTTACAAGAACAACAGTTGCCAACTCGGAGATATCAAAACATGCCAGAGTTGTCTTACATTACAAAACACTGTAGCTATTTCTTCTACTGTTAAAGCAGATCTCTTCGCACAGACTTTCTCCTCCAATTCCACCTTAGACGATTCCGGTGCTGTTCCTCCATCACTTCCCCCCTCTGACTTCCTCATGGCTGACATTAAAATTTCTTCAGTTGATGTATTTTCTGCCATTACTGGCCTCAGTACTAACAAGGCATATGGGCCTGATGGAGTCCCTCCTGTTGTTCTCAAAAACTGTGCTTCTCTGCTTACACCCTGCCTAGGCAAACTATTTCGCCTTTGTCTGTCAACTTGTACCTTTCCTTCTTGCTGGAAGTTTGCTCTCATTCAGCCAGTCCCAAAGAAGGGTGACCACTCCCAACCC
>NC_137031.1:29185250-29262750 GCF_032717465.1 Coenobita brevimanus
TGCCATTTACAAATATTAAATTCTGCCTGCTATGTTTGGGACCAATTAAACAGTCGATCAAGGTCGCTCTGAATTGCCTGCCTTTGTAAAGACATATCTGCTTTGTTTTCTACATGCATATTATCAGCAAATTTGGATATTTTTCAGTATATATATCCCCGTCTACATCATTTATTAAAACAGGAACAACAAAAATTTTCCGGCATCACATGGTCCAGCACCACTTATTTAATGCTGACAGACTTGCAGGAGGGCACATAAAATTCCTGCACTCCCTAGACTAGTTTACTGGGAGTCCATAAATGGTTTTGAGTATAGCGTGTGCACACTTCGATTGCTTACATTGGATGTCTTGGTGGCGTTCCCGTATTTTGATTCTTATCTCACTTCATATACATTCAGCCTACCCCGAGTACTGGCTTCTAAGAATGATGCAAGTGTCAGCGGTGGTGCCATGCGTAAACACCAGTCTATTCCAATTTAGCTATCCTCCTCCATCATGGCTAATTGGTCTGCCAAGCTACTGCAGATGATGAAACCCTTCAGTAACCTAATAAAGCAATGAATGGGGATAAATCATAATTAGTTCAGGCCCTACAACCTTATGCCTACTTTTTTGCCTAATACATGAATAAAAAAAGACTGGAGGGACTGGATCAGCAATGTTTACACCGATTCTGTTATTCTCGATCGTGAACCAGTGATCCATTTTCCTCATATTAAATCCTCCATAACTATCTTTGTGAGCCAGCAATGTCATTAATTCACTAGCTTCCAGAGTTCTTGTGCAAGGGATTTTGCTAGAAGGGTGCTGGGCGTGCGGCCCTCCGTCTTTCGGATCGCTGTTGCGAAGCTCATAGGTTCCATACCTAGGGCTCCCCTCTTTATTAAATTCTGAATATGCCCAGTTCCGTCCTATATTGAGGACACTGCGTGCAAGTGGGTTAAAGAAACTGATAGATTTGTTGGTGTATAACCCATTAGCTCCCAGAGCTTTCAAAGGATTTTGCTGGAAGGGTGCTAGGTGTGCCGCCCTCCGCCTGTCGGCTGAGAGTCGCGAAGCTCATAGGTTCCATACCCCAGAGTTCCCTTCTTTATTAAGTTTTGAAAATGTCCAGTTCCGTCCCATATTGAGGACACTGGGCGCAAGTCGGTTAATGTATTTAGTCTCTGAATATGGAATTCTCACAAAAAAACATTCTTAACCATCAGTTTCTGTTCTTGTGACTACGACGTTTATTATAATAATTCTTTTTCTTTTAACTAAGTTTACCCTTTAATAATATATTACCACTTCAGTTTATTCTTAATATACTACCACAGTGAGATCAAAAGGTTATTAGCTTATCATCACTGGTAACTCCTGAGACTTCATAAGTGAGCGTGCAGAGCGTAATACCTTATTACGTTATGGGGTTGTTTGCATATGGAAGCCAGTCACCATGAGGCTTGCCGTTAACTTAGTAACCAGTACATTGCTACCCAGCGACCTATCACACTGACCATCCGTATCTTCATGTATATTGTTACTAACCTGTCTAGTCACAGTAGTGTACTTATAGCTATATGGGGGGATTTCGTTCGATGAGACATTTTTATAATGCTATAAACATATACAATAATGCAGGGTAAGGTAAAACTGTTAAAAAAAACTAGATCGTGATGTTCCTGTGCGGAAGATATGTGACACATATGGTATTGGTTCGTCAGCTGCTCATGATGTAAAAAGAAAAAAAAAAGGATAAAAATACTGAAATTCAGTGGAGACTTGTTCAAAAAGGCAAATGAACAACAGAAAAATTATGAAAGTGTTATGTGTACTGAGCATGACTGAGTGAAGATAAAAAGATTTTGATGGCATTAGATGAAGAGGACTTGTTATGGTGCTTGACAGTAGACCAGGTTCAGTTGTTCCATAAGTAATTGGTATTGTACCTGTATTAAAAAGACCCAATAATGTGCCTTGTCACATTCAAATTGTAACATCTTTCCCTTTCATTACCATCTGCTGCAACTCTGTTTACGCCCTGTAAGCCAATTATCGATCCAGCCGAGTACATTGCCTAAGAACTCATGGGCCTTCAGTTTCTGTAGTACTCCTTTATGAGGAACTTTATCAAATACATTTTGAAAATCAGGATACAAACTTTCAGCAGATCTGGTCTCATTTATGTACTGAATATATCATAGAAGAAATGCAAGAAATTTGTAAGGCTGGAGTGATTATTCCTTAATCCATGTTGCGGACCTTTGATGAGATGAAGCACTCAACAAACTTGCCTCTGATAATAGTTTCGAACAACTTGCACACCAGTGAAATTAAGTTTATTAGTTGATAATTTTCTGGTTGTAATTTTACTGCCATTTGTAAAATATTGGATGTACATTTGGTATTTGCCACTCATAAGATACCATATTATTTCTTAGTGACTTACTAAACAGCTTAGTTAATATCTTATATATTTCATTCACTGCATCCTTGTAAATGCATGGAGATATTTTATCTGGTTCCATAGTTTTAATCAGATTAAATTTACAAAGGGCAAGTCGTACGTCATTCTCTCCAACAGAAATGTCACTGATTATGTTAACCTCTTCTGTGACAACAAGAGAAGCTGTGGGAAAGAAATCTGTATTTCAGTCATACTGTAAATACAAATGCAAAGAACGTTATGAAAATTTTATTCATGTCTGTTTCATCGTTGGTATGCTCTCCATTATCTGTGACTAATGGGGCAATTGTTGGTGCTATTGCCTTTCATTTTTCTGACAGCTGAAAAATTCATTTGTCTTTACCGATAGGATCAACATGAGCTTTGAGTTTTTTTTTTCTTAATTTTATTGTTAAAGTTTTGTTTTATTACGGTTGTCATATTAATTTTTAATAAGTTGGATTTTTTTTTAGCAATACAAAGCTGGTGTGCATTTTTTTTAGCTGATGGGCAACTTTTGATATCTGTATTCTATCAGTTAGTTTTCATATTTTTAACAGGCTTCTGTTACACACTGTAAAAAGCAACTTGGGTACTTTATTGAGGATATCTGTGAATAATTTCTGTTTCATTAGTAACTACAGTTCAAACAATGGAATTCCAGTCACTAGTATTAATTTGTGAAATTTACTCTTTTGTAGATGGGCACTCTCTCGTAACTAGCCCAGACACTGTCATCACTAAGTTTAAAGTCGAATGTGACCATTCTGTGGCAACTAGCACTAAACTCTTTCACTACCATAGCATTATTAAGTATATTTTTCAGTGTGGCTCAAACCGGATCTAATATGCTACCTCCCCATGTTGGATGGTCTATAAGCTAATGCAATGAACATTCTTGCAAATTGGTGTACTGGTCTATCCCTGTGTGTGAAGATAGGGCCTCTCCTCATTTGGCAAATGGCAAATTAAAATCACCAATGATTACAGTATTTGGGGTGCACAATACTTCATTAATTTGGTATGCACAATATTTCGTCAATTTTGTTGTGCACAATATTTCGTCAATTTTGTTGTAAGTTTTGCTGGCAGTGGTAGTAGACTTTGCTGGTACACGATAAATTAACCCAATTACTCGTTTGCCATGTGAATTATTTCTAAGTTGGCGATAAATACAGTGTTAGTGAGAGACGGTTTAGGAATTCCAAATAGATGAAGTCCTACTTTAATGTGCAAAGTACACTGCCCTTCACACTACTATTTCTCTCACTATAGAAATTGTTGTACCCTGGTATGTTGCATTCTGACAAAAAATCTCATTTTTTAACTTTTGAGCCACGATTCTGTTACGCCTATTCCATCTTAATTTTCAGCAAGAACGTAAACTTTTGAACCAGCCAATTTATTCCACAAACTACGTGCATGCACAGGAAGAGCCTTAATATCCGTGCCCCTATTGCTATGTCTTTGATTTTTGACATCTGTATTGCCTCCTCTACGTACCTCTCACGGTGAGTGTATTTTTTTTTTCCCCCAGAAAAAATGCACTTCTTCATCCAGCTAATGATGGAGATAAGCAAAGCCAACCAAGTTTTAGGTGGACACCACCATGTGGAAACAAAGCCCTCTGCTTATAGAAGTGATTCCAATGTCAGCAGATTCAATACTCTCCTGTAAATTAAACGACATGATACGATTATTCAAGCTAAAGGCCAAACTACAGATGTTGCTTGCACCAATGCTGGGGAAAATACCTGAAATGAAAATGTTATAAGTCTTTAATATGTAATACTGAAGCATCCATCTGAACTTGTACAGGAGCTCTTCAGACCGGGTTTACATTGCATCAAGGGTTTTCTGTATGAATGACTACAAGACTTTCATTAGTTGTACCCTCTGTAACAGTATTTACTGTTTCATATCAAGTCCAGCACCTGGAATCCAGTAACACTTTCTTTAATTGGTGCTCTGCCAACTTCACAAGCTGTCCATGGATGGCTAAGTCTTTCACCAGTCGATCCTCAAGAATTCTTTCTTCAGCATTGGCTAAAATCTGAAATTTATTGTAAGTGGTAACCGGTAATATGTGCTGCATCCTTGTCGCTCTCGCATGATTTTGCACTGGCTGGATATTCTCCTGTTCAGATGGGGTTGATATTTTTCAGCAGCAGGAAATGGGACAATGTCATTGCCACCTTGGACAACACCTTTCATTGACTGAAGACTGCTGATCCCTTCTAATCTCTTCTCAATATTGTGTTGCTAGCAAGAAACTCGCCCAATGTATCATCTCTGCGAGTAAGGATTTTAATTTTGTTAGTAGCTTCAGTTTTTCCTCTAGGTCATGATGGAGTTTGCGTATTCTTAAAACAAAATGGCAGCCAGTGAAAAATAATCCAGTGAAACTATAGTACTGGAGCAAGCTGTACACGTTAAGTTTATGTTCTGAGGCATTTTGAAATTTGGGGGTTACTGCAAAAAACTTCTACCTCTCTATTTATCTATATACCTAGGCTGCTTCCCCCAAGCAAAGGGAGGTAGCCGAGACAGGACGACACATTCCCAATTTACTCATCCACTCAAACACACTCATTCGCATCTTAGCCTCAAAGGGGAGAAGGGACAGATCCCGACCTCATCACACTGCAAGAGGGTCAATTGCACAGTGCAAAAAACTTAGTGAAAAATATAAAGGGTAAAGTTACTGTTAGGTAAAATTGGTTAAAGTAGATTATGCGGCAAGTTAGCTTTTGAGGATCACAAAACAGAAGTTTTTCTAATTACAGTGGGTTTTTGTTTGTAATAGGCGAAGTTATTAGCCCTGTTATTCAAATGTGGAGGAAGTACTGTAGCTACCTGCAACAAAATGTATTAATAATTTTGCTTACTGCTGCTGCAAGAAATGTAAAGTTATTTGAGATCGGGAACGATACAGTAGAAATTTAGCTATCACCTGAGAAGGAATGACATGGAAAATACAATACACACACAGTATAAAAAATACCCGCATATTAGCACACTACTTAAATGTACAGTATATAAACACTTAGTACATGCAAAAGTGGATGCATGTGGAATAACTGAGACAAAAAGGCGAGGTGAGACTGTGAGAGAATGGGAGTTTGGATGGGGTATATGTGAGGGAATAGATGAGAATGAGAGCGCAAAAGAAGAAGTTTGTATTGTTGTGTGCAAGAGATGGAAGGAGAATATGGGAGTGAGTGGGTCCTTTAGCTCAAGTATTGTGTGGGTAAGAGCGAAAGTTGGACTACAAAGGTGGGTCATTGTGTTTGTGTATGCACGATTGCGAGATCATGCAAGTACAGTGAATGAAGAGTTCTGGACAAATGTGGAAGTATGAATGGAAGAATTTGAAAGGAATGAGAGAGTGTTTTTGATTGGAGATATGAATGGAAAAATAGGGAATGTGAAGGTGGATGGAGTTGTTGGAAAGTGGGGTGTGCCTGCAGAAGTGGATGAGAATTTCAGTGCTCTAGTGGGCATGTGTGCAGGGAGGGGGTTCTTAATAGCACATACCATCTTTAGACACAAAATGATCCACAGGTATACGTGGCAAATGATGACAAGGGTGGGTGGTGAACTGAATGAACGGAAGGCAGTGATTGATTATGTGTGTGTGGATGATAGAATAAGGTGTGTAATGGTTGCAAGAGCATATAAAGGTTTGGGGTATGGACCTCAAATGACCTTGGAACGACCTCACGTAGCCTATGTCTAAGCTGGATGTCATGTAAGTCTCCATGCCAAAAACTGGGCTGCTGGGTCCGGTCATTTTGAGGGTGTATTACCAGCGACCTCAAATCACCTCCTACCAGTGACCTCAAATGATCTCAGGGGTCAACCTCACATAGCCTGTGTCCAAACTGGAGATCATGTTAGAGTCCATGCCAAAAATTGGGCTGCAGGCTACCCGGCGTTGCCCTGGCCAATAAGGTGAACACTCTACCAGCGACCTCGAATGACCCAGATATGAATTTTGAGACACCCCTAAAACCATCCTTGGGTCACCCTGATTCAAAATATATATGGGTCTGGGGGTCTCTGGCCCTTGGTTTAGGCATGATTGAAGGACAAACAAACAAACAATGCAGCAGTTTTATATATATAGATGGATGAGAAACAGGGGCGAGGAGGAAGTTGAGAAACAGATGAGAGAGTTATATGAACAGAAGAGGATACAGGTGAAAAAATTAGTAAGAGAGAGTAAGAAGTGAGTGGATGAGGAATTTGGAAAGAAGCTGAGTGGAAAGTGGAGGGAATGTAAGAAAATATTTTGGAATGAGGTAGAGTTAGGCAGGGTGATAAAGTTAGTAGCGGAGTAAAAGATAAAAGTGATAGATTGTTAGTGAAAAATGGGGAAAAAGTGAACAGATGGAGAGTCCACTTTAACCCCTACACGTCGGGGGTTTTTCAATGTTGTCTACTCCTCCCTACAGGTGATTTCCATAATTTTGGAAAAAAATACACTTACTTCAAACCTTAACCCCTTCCTGCTTGGATAAGTTTCATAAGTTTTCTGTCCCGTGACGTGCAGGCTTTTCTCCTCTTCCCCCTCCCCCCGGCTGCTGCACACTCCAAAAATGTGTATTCTCGGCTTATTTTCACCACCCAAACATATTTTTTTTTCTCACAAAACCCACATATTCCTATTCGTCGATGTTTGTTCTACTCGATAAGCAAAAAAAACACACACACACACATAAAAAAAACACTCTATACATACATTAGAGCCCTCAGAATTAATAGTCGGAATCATAGATTTCACTTCCCAACATCATAAGTCGAATGTTTACTAATCAGTCTCTACATGTTATACCATCAATCGAAAGAGAATATTATTAGCTTTCGAATGGGAGGGGGGGGGCAGTTTGATAAGAGGTATGGTCTTCGAGTAATAAGTGAAAAAGTAAAACCCGTTTCCAACAGACAACAACATTTTTATTCGGGGAGCTTTAGCGAAGAACTTTTCTCGGCACTTTTATGTTTTTACTTTATCATCCTATGCAGAATATCATTTGCTTTCATTTCAGCCAAGAGCGGTGATCCTAGGCCTCAGAGTTTTCAAGAAAAATGGAAAAAACTACGGAGTATTTTCCCGCGTGCTGACCTGCTGTCAGCTGCGCTTACTTACGTTATTTTCCTGTAGCGCACAAACACTTTTATGCTTGCTATCTATGCTTTCTTTGGTTTTATACTATCAACTATTTTATATAATTACTTCTGTTTTGTTTTTAGTCCTCTCAGAAACCACACATGAACACTAAACCTGTTGCTAGCAACTGAAACTGAAGCTGTACTTATTTCCCTGTCATTTGTGTTGAGGTAAATAACAATATATATGCATGTGTAAATATACAGACAAATATAGGTAAATAGATAAATAAAAAATGAATATCACTTACTTCTCCAGTGGTGATGATCTTCCTGCAGGACCAGATCGGTTGGGAAGTGAGGAGTTTTGTACTGTGTGTGTGTGTGTGTGTGTGTGTGTGTGTGTGTGTGTGTATGTGTGCTCCACTACTGAAGGTATCGCTCAAAACAATCACCCATGCAAAGCGGCACATCACATACAGAACACATGTTCCCTGTGTCCTTCCTCAACCCCAACTTGAAGCACAAGGTACACCTGAGCCTCATCTTGTTGGGGAACCTCACCTGGTGGTGGTCCAGAGTGCAATCCAACCTCACGTTGTCGTCAATCACCCAGCAATGCTTGCTTGGATACCCCCATGCTCTGTGGTCCTGTCATGTGGAAGCTGCAGGCCCAGGCACAGGTTCTCCTGATGGACCAGCATCTGGAGGTGGTGGCAGTGCTGGCACCCCTGATGGGCCTCCTGCAGGTGGTGCTGGTGGTGATGGTGGCACCTGTGATGGCTCTGCTGCAGGTGGTGCTGGTGTGGGGTGTCCTGCAGGCTGTGCTGGTCCTGGTGGTGGCTGGGCCCATCCTGGCACTGGTGGTCTTGCCTGCTGGGTGCCTGGTGTTGCTGGTGCTGGCCACCAGGTAGGTAGGTCTGGGGCATGGTGGAGTGTGCGTCCAGACGTGGGCCAGTCCTCTTCATGGAAATGCAGAAGATCGTAGATGATCTGCTCCACAAATTCAAGGAGAGTTACTTGCGGTGTCTGTACTTTTTGTACAAGGCGAACGTGATGAACAGTGCCACTTGGACGAAGTACAATGTGATCTTGTCCACTTAACAATTCAGCATTGGATGGGGTAGTACCGGACCATCTGATTGAAATGATCAACCCCACCAAGTACCTGTTGTACTCCTCCACAATGACGGGCTTGTGAACGACCTTCTCCATGTAGGTTGTCCACCCGTCTTGACCCCGAACGTTTCCTCGAACCCTCTTCGGAATGGTGTCTGCAGTGTGGAAGGTTTACACCATTTTCACAATGCGCTTGTCCCTCCACAGCAGGACTAGCACATTGTCCATGTGCCTGTATGCCATGCCTCCCTCGGGCAGGCTCTTAGCCCTGATGATGGCCTGCAGCTGGCGTGGCATTCCTCTAGGCAGCTGTAGGGTCCCACACATGTAGAATCCTGCAGTGAAGAGTCATTCACACAGGGCTACAGAATTGTAATAGTTGTCCATGAACAACTTATAGCCCTGGTCCTTCAATGGTTCCACGAGGCCCCACACGGTGTTCTCAAGGGTACGCTGCACCCCCGTGTAGACCTCGAGGTTCCAGATGTAGCCTGAGGACGACTTTGCCAACATGTACAGCTTGATGGTATAGTTGGTGGGCTTCTGGGAGTTGTACAAGTGGAAGGACACCCGGTCCTTCCACCCCAGAGAGCCCTCATCCAGGCTGAGCTGCTCCTCGGTTTGGTACACTGACTGGATACACTGAAGGAGGTACTCCATGACCGTGCAAATGTGGATGAGACGATCTTGGTTGTCCCAGGAAATGGTGAGTGAGTTGAAGACGTGGAAGTGCTTGAGGATGGTGGTGAAGCGCCTTCCACTCATTGCCCGCTGGACCCTAGGGTAGTCATGCAGCTCAGAGCTTCTCCAATAGTGCCTGATGTTCAGCATGTACACGACTCCCATGAAAGGGTATAACCCCAGGAACCTGGCCATCTCCTCTTCATTGCAGGAGAACGAGGCATCCAGCTGAGTCCCCAGGAATGTGGCGTGCCAGTTGGTTTCCATGGTGAGGTATGACAACAACTCCTGCGTGAAAAAGAGCTGGAAGAACTACAGTGGAGTTGTTGGAATATCCCTGGGGAGCCAGTGAACGACCCGTGGTTCGGTGTGAACGGGCCACTGCCCCACCCAGGATCCTCATCAGCAGTGGTGGCGTCGGTGGCAGCAGGTCAGCCTGTCGACACCCTTCGGCCTGCCCTCTGACCCCTTGGACATCCTAGTGTCCAGGCAGCGGACCACGGCACCCTCGTCTGGGAGGGGCCGTCTCACACGAGGATGAGGATGAGACAGAGGGCTCTGGGGACACCAGTCTTCTTGGCCTGGCTGGTGAGGATGTCACCCTAGCATCCTGCACGGCAGAAGCGGGTGGAGGGGCCATCACAATGAATTATGGCCCGGCTTCCGGTGACACTGGCTTGCCAAGGAGAACAGAGGGGCCTGGAGATTGGGAGCCAATGAAGAGAGTGGTGGGACCGGCAGGTCCTAGAGGTGGGGAGGGTTCTCCGGTGAAGTTAGCCGATGATGGTGGTGTGGTCTCCAGTGTTGGAAGGTGGTGGGGCAGCTCCACTTACTGACCGGATGGTGGCAGCTGAACCTCCTCCACCCCAGAACGGTCTCCAGCTTTACCTCATCGAGGATCTGATGCCACTCGTGTGGTGCCAACCCGTGTTTCATCTTTGCAAGACTGTTGTCATTGCAAGCCAACTGGGGAATAAACTGCTGTCAAAAGGGATATAGGACTCTGTGGTAGTCCAATGCTGTGGCTGAAAGAAAGGAGTCAAGATATTTTATTCACAGCCAGCCAGGAACTTGGCTAAACACTGGCACAATGAAAGGATTCATGATATACGTGTATGTCCTTGAAAAACATCGTCTCCTACACCTGACTTAGCGTACAAGTAGGAGCCACTGGCACGTGGTTACATCTTTCATTTTCTTTGCAAATTATACATAACCAAAATTATCATTTTTATGAGATACACAGTACATTTCACCACTAATATGTAAATGGAATTATTTCTAAGCCCGTACCTGTGTGCTAAGGTGTAGCAGAAGGTGTTTACCTTACGAGAACACGTTGCAATGGGTCAGTCTTTCACTCTCTTCACACATAAAACATAACCCAATCTATCACCTTTTATGAGTCAAGATATTTTACTCACAGCCAGCCAAGAACTTGGCTCAACACTGGCACAATGCAAGGATTCATGATATACGTGTATGTCCTTGAAAAACATCGTCTCTTACACCTGACTTAGCGTACAGGTAGGGACCACTAGCACGTGGTTACCTCTTTCATTTTCTTTGCACATTACACATAACCAAATTTATCATTTTTATGAGATACACAGTACATTTCACCACTAATATGTAAATGGACGTGTTCCATAGGCCGTTACCTGTGTGCTAAGGTGTAGCAGACGGTGTTTCCCTTACGAGAACACGCTGCAATGGGTCAGTTTTCACTGTCTTTTCACATAAAACAACCAAATTTATCAATACATGGGATACACAGTATATTTCACACACAGAAAAGAATGTAAATGCATGTTTTCCTAATCTCGTGTTGTATTTCGCTAC
Organism: Coenobita brevimanus; assembly: GCF_032717465.1. Taxonomy (NCBI): domain Eukaryota; kingdom Metazoa; phylum Arthropoda; class Malacostraca; order Decapoda; family Coenobitidae; genus Coenobita; species Coenobita brevimanus. The sequence goes on from NC_137031.1 coordinate 29,196,437, forward strand.
CTTTGTGCTAGCTCAGGTGTACAGTCAACCAAAAAGTCGTGTCATCTTTCCGAACCCTGTAAATACTCGAACAGATAAGTCGAAGCAGCAGGGATAGCTTCACAAGTCTGGCAACTGTGTCAGACCAGACGGTGGTGAGGGTGAGTAGTTTGGGGTGTCATGTATTACTGTCGGGTGAAAATTGTTGGGAATGACATACTGGGTAATAGGATTATAGTCAACTTTTATCACTTATGTCACTAAATGTCTACATATCCATCATCTTGAGCTTACATGTAATCAGAATATACTGCAGTTTCATATACAGTACATGGGTTGTCATGTCTAATTCATCTTTGATATTTGGAATACTACAGAGGACGGAATAACGGTGGAATACGTTTCATAACGAATGTTTGGAATTTAATGAAACGTCACGATTATGATAATATAAAACAGCGTTTATTAATGATAACTAGAATCTCCCCTCTATTTCCCGTCGTCCAGTATAGATAATTGAATGACACTGAACATATGACTATATGCTGGTGGGTGTACATCTTTGTTTCATCACCTTGCATAACACCGTGGCTGGGTTTCCCCATAGATATAAGACTAGATGCCGCATCGCCCATTCTTCAGTACAGCAGCGGTGCGTCTGTGCGGCCGTCATCTTGGGGCGTTCAAGCATGTAATAGTGGGGCTTGTTTTAGTGTGAATTCAGACTATGAAAATGAATGTTGTTGTGGAGGAGGTGGTGATGGTCGTTATTCTTGTGGTAGTGGTGATAGTGGTTATTGTTGTGGTGGTGGTAATGGTGGTTTTGTTGTGGTGGTGGCGGTTGTTGCTGTTGTGGTGGTGGTGGTGATGGCGGTTTTTGTTGTTGTGGTTGTTGTTGTGGTGGTTGTTGTTGTGGTGGTTGTTGTGGCGGTTGTTGTGATGGTAGTGGTTGATGTGATGGTGGTTGCGGTGATGGTGGTGGTTGTTGTTTTGATGGTGGTTGTGGTGATGGTGGTGGTTGTTGTCGTGATGGTGGTTGTGGTGATGGTGGTGGTTGTTGTTGTGATGGTGGTTGTTGTCGTTGTCGTGGTAATTGTTGTTGTGGTGGTTGTGGTTGTTGTTGCTGTTGTGGTTGTGGTTGTTGTTGTGGTTGTGGTTGTTGTTATGGTGGTGGTGGTTATTGTTGTGGTGGTGGTGGTTGTTATGGTGGTGGTCGTGGTTGCTGTTGTTGTGGTTGTTGTTGTTATAGTTCTTGTTGTTGTGGTGGTGGTGGTGTTATGGTTGTTGTTGCTGTTGTGATGGTGGTGGTGGTTGTGGTGGTGGTGGTGGTTGTGGTGGTGGTTGTGGTGGTGGATGTGGTGGTTGTGGTGGTTGTGGTGGTGGTGGTTGTGGTGGTGGTGGTTGTGGTGGTGGTAGTTGTTGTTGTTGTTGTTGTGGTGGTGGTGTTATGGTTGTTGTTGTTGTGGTGGTGGTGGTGGTTGTGATGGTGGATGTGGTGGTTGTAGTGGTGGTGGATGTGGTGGTTGTGGTGGTGGTGGATGTGGTGGTTGTGGTGGTGGTGGTTGTGGTGGTGGTAGTTGTTGTTGTTGTTGTTGTGGTGGTGGTGGTGGTTGCTGTTGTTATGGTTGTTGTTGTTGTTGTTGTTATGGTGGTGGTTGTTATGGTGATGGTGGTGGTTGCTGTTGTTGTTGTGGTTGTTGTTCTTATGTGGTGGTGGTTATTGTTGTTGTGGTGGTTGTGGTGGTGGTTGTTATGGTGGTGGTGGTGGTTGCTGTTGTTGTTTGTTGTGGTTGCGGTTGTTGTGGCTGTTGTGGTTGTGGTTGTTGTGGTTGTGGTTGTTGTGGTTGTGGTTGTTGTGGTTGTGGTTGTTGTGGTGGTGGTTGTTGTTATGGTGGTGGTGGTGGTTGCTGTTGTTGTGGTTGTGGTTGTTGTGGTTGTTGTTGTTGTTATTGTTGTTGTTGTGGTGGTGGTGGTGGTGGTTGTTATTATGGTTGTTGTTGTTGTTGTTGTGGTGGTGGTGGTGGTGGTGGTAGTGGTGGTTGTGGTTGTTGTAGTTGTTGTTATGGTGGTGGTTGTTGTTATGGTGGTGGTTGTTGTTATGGTTGTTGTTGTTATGGTTGTTGTTGTTATGGTTGTTGTTGTTATGGTTGTTTTGTTGTTGTTGTGGTGGTGGTTGTTATTATTGTTGTTGTTGTGGTGGTGGTGGTTGTTGTTGTTATTGTTGTGGTGGTGGTGGTGGTTGTTGTTATTGTTGTGGTGGTGGTGGTGGTGGTTGTTATGGTTGTTGTTGTTGTTGTTGTGGTGGTGGTGGTGGTGGTTGTTATGGTGGTGGTGGTGGTGGTTGTTATGGTGGTGGTGGTGGTTGTTGTGGTGGTGGTGGTGGTTGTTGTTGTGGTGGTGGTGGTTGTTGTTGTGGTGGTGGTGGGTGTTGTTGTGGTGGTGGTGGTTGTTGTGGTGGCGGTGGTTGTTGTTGTTGTGGTGGTGGTGGTTGTTGTTGTGGTGGTGGTGGTGGTGGTTGTTGTGGTGGTGTTGGTGGTTGTTGTTTGGTGGTGGTGGTGGTTGCTGTTGTGGTGGTGACTGTTGTGGCAATGGTTGTTATGGTGGTGGTTGTGGCTGATATGTTGACGGTTGTTGCAGTTGTGGTTGTTGTTGTTGTTGTAGTGGTGGTTGTGGTAGTGGTGGTTGCTATGGTGGTGGTGGTTGTGATGGTGGTTGTGGTGGTGATTGTTGCTGTGGTGGTGGTTGTTGTGGTGGTGATTATTTGTGTGATGGTGGTGTTTCAGGTTGTGGTGATGGTGGTGGTTGTTGTTGTGATGGTGAAGGTTGTTGTGTTGGTGGTGGTTATGGTGGTTGTTGTTGTTGTGGTAATGGTTGTGGTTCCTGGTTCATCTGAAAAGTGAACTCTGTGGACTGCAGGTTTAAATTTCCTTCTGGAACCCACCATCCTCCTTTCGGGGGATAGGGAAGCAGCTGAGGGACATTTGCATAATCAGAAACTTGAGCCGCTCATGCTATCAGTGTCACTATAGATATATTCCGACGCTTTCTACACCCAAAAGCAGCACAATGTTGCTCCATTGCTAGGTAAATGGTGGTCAACTTTGACCATCGTCAGGAACACGACATCGTCTGCCTCGACCGTTGCAAGATGGCGGCCTGGCAGACGCATCTAAAGTAGTGTCATGCGGCATCTAGGCTTATTTATATGTATGGGTTTCCCTTACCCGTTTACCAAAACACTAACCACCTGTGGAATGCTTTTCTCGTTATTTCTGTGAAGGCACCGCATGACTCTGCCCACCAAACATGGTATATATATACAATATATCCTGCCATGTTCAAAAGGTAAACATACAGTAAAAACACAGCTTTCTGTCCTTCATTTCGATGTCATATGGCTAGTTGATACCCGGCAGATCGGGTGTGGGAGGAAAGTGGGGAGGGGGCGGGGTTGCACCTCGTCGTTTCATTTGTTTGATTGGCTACACGATCTAGGCATTATTTCAGGTTGACGATACATTTAATTATTTGCAGGTATGAAATCAGGTGTAATATCACATTTAGCACCTTTACTCTGAGGTGTAATGCTAGACTACATTACCAGCAACAACTACAGCACACACATACTTCATTACCCCACCTCCACCCTAAAACAACTCACCCCCATCACAGTCTGGTCTGACACAGTTGCTAGACATGTGAAGCTATCCCTTCTGCTTCGACTTATATCTTCGAATATTTGCGGGGTTCGGAACGAAGACACGACTTTTTTTGGCTGACTATACCACACGCACTCTTCATTACAAGCACGTGGGTCAGTTTTCTCTGTCTTTTCAAATAAAACATAGCCAATTTATCAATACATGGGATACACAGTATATTTCACCCCAAAAAAAAGTAAATGCACGTGTTCCTAACTTCGCATTGCATTTCACTATCTTTGTGCTAACTCAGGTGTATGACACGCACTCTTCATTACGAACATGTGGGTCAGTTTTTCACTGTCTTTTCACATAAAACAGCCAAATTTATCAATACATGGGATACACAGTATATTTCACCAAAAAAAAAGTAAATGCACATGTTCCTAACCTCGCATTGCATTTCACAACCTTTGTGCTAGCTCAGGTGTATGACACGCACTCTTCATTACGAGCATGTGGGTCAGGTTTTCACTGTCTTTTCACATAAAACATAGCCAAATTAATCAATACAATTATTTATCAATACAATTATGGTGATAGTATATTTCACCAAAAAAAAAAAAAAAGTAAATCCACACGTTCCTAACCTTGCGTTGCATTTTCCCACCTTTGTGCTAGCTCAGGTGTATAGTCAGCCAAAAAAGTCGTGTCATCGTTCCGAACCCCGTATAAATTCTAACAGATAAGTCGAAGCAGCAGGAATAGCCTCACAATTCTGGCAACTGTGTCAGACCAGACGGTGGTGGGGGTGAGTGGTTTGGGGTGCCATGTATTACTGTCGGGTGGAAATTGTTGGGAATAACATACTGGGTAATAGGATTATAGTCAACTTTTATTACTTATGTCACTAAATGTCTTTATATCCATCGTCATGAGTTTACATGCAATCAGAATATACTGCGGTTTCATATACATGGGTTGTCATGTCTAATTCATCTTTGATATTTGGAATACTACAGAGGACGGAATAACAGTGGAATACGTTTCATAACGAGTGTTTGGAATTTAATGAAACGTCACGATTATGATAATATAAAATAGCGTTTATTAATGATAACTAGAATCTTCCCTCTATTTCCCGTCGTCCAGAATAGATAACTGAATGACATTGAAGATATGACTATATGCTGGTGGGTGTATATCTTTGTTTCATCACCTTGCATAACACCGTGGCTGGGTTTCCCCATAGATATAAGACTAGATGCCGCATCGCCCATTCTTCAGTACAGCAGCGGTGCGTCTGTGCGGCCGTCATCTTGGGGCGTTCAAGCATGTACGGTAATAGTGGGGCTTGTTTTAGAGTGAATTCAGACTATGAAAATGAATGTTGTTGTGAAGGATGTGGTAATGGTCCTTATTCTTGTGGTAGTGGTGATAGTGGTTATTGCTGTGGTGGTGATGATGGTGGTTTTGTTATGGTGGTGGTGATTGTGATTTTTGTTGTGGTGGTGGAGGTTGTTACTGTTGTCGTGGTGGTGGTGATCGTGGTTTTTATTGTTGTGGTGCTAGTGATGGTGGTTTTTGTTGTTGTGGTGGTGGTGATGATGTTGATTTTTGGTGTGATGGTGGTGGTAGTGTTTTCTGTTGTTGTGGTGGTAATGGTGGTTATTTTGTTGGTAGTGGTGGTTGTTGTGTTGATGGTGACTGTTGTGGCGGTTGTTGTTGTTGTGGTGGTGGTGGTTATTGTGGTTGTTGTTCTTGTTGTGATGATGGCTATAATGGTGGCTGCTGTGGTGGTGGTTGTTGTGGTGGTTAATGTGATGGCAGTGGTTGATGTGATGGTGGTTGTGGTAATGGTTGTTGTTGTTAGAATGGTGGTTGTGTTGATGGTGGTGGTTATTGTTGTGATGGTGGTGGTTGTTGTTGTGGTGGTGGTGGTTGTGGTGGTGGATGTGGTGGTGGTGGTTGTGGTGGTGGATGTGGTGGTGGTGGTTGTGGTGGTGGATGTGGTGGTGGTGGTTGTGGTGGTGGTGGATGTGGTGGTGGTGGCTGTGGTGGTGGTGGCTGTGGTGGTGGATGTGGTGGTGGTGGTGGTTGTGGTGGTGGTGGTGGTTGTAGTGGTGGATGTGGTGGTGGTAGTTGTAGTGGTGGATGTGGTGGTGGTGGTTGTGGTGGTGGATGTGGTGGTGGTGGTTGTGGTGGTGGTGGATGTGGTGGTGGTGGCTGTGGTGGTGGTGGATGTGGTGGTGGTGGCTGTGGTGGTGGATGTGGTGGTGGTGGTGGTTGTGGTGGTGGATGTGGTGGTGGTGGTTGTGGTGATGGATGTGGTGATGGTGCTCGTGGTGGTGGTGGTGATGGTTGTTGTTGTTGCTGTTGTTGTGGTGGTGGTGGTAATTGTTGTTGCTGTGGTGGTGATGGTTGTTGTTGGTGTCGGTGTTGTTGTTGTTGTTCTGGTGGTGGTGGTGGTTATGGTGGTGGTGGTGGTGGTGGTTGTTATGGTGGTGGTGGTTGTTATGGTGGTGGTGGTAGCTGTTGTTGTTATGGTGGTGGTGGTGGTTGTGGTTGTTGTGGTGGTGTTGTTGTTGTTATGGTGATGGTGGTTGTTGTTGTTGTTGTTGTGGTGGTGGTGGTTGTTGTTGTGGTGGTGGTGGTGGTGGTTGCTGTTGATGTTGTGGTTGTTGTTGTTATGGTGATGGTGGTGGTTGTCGTTGTAATGATGGTTGATGTTGTTATTGTGGTGGTTGTAGTTGTCGTTATTGTTGTTATGGTTGTTGTTGTTATGGTGGTGGTTGTTGTTGTGGTGGTGGTGGTTGTTGTTATGGTGGTGGTTGTTGTTGTGGTGGTGGTGGTGGTTGTTATGGTGGTGGTTGTTGTTGTGGTTATTTTTGTTGTTGTTGTTGTTGTTATTGTGGTGGTGGTGGTGGTTGTGGTGGTTCTTATGGTGGTGGTGGTTCTTATGGTGGTGGTGGTGGTTGTGGTGGTTCTTATGGTGGTGGTGGTGGTTGTGGTGGTTCTTATGGTGGTGGTGGTGGTTGCTGTTGTTGTTGTGGTGGCTGTTCTTGTTGTTGTGGTGGTAGTTGTTGTAATGGTGGTGGTGGTTGTGGTTGTTGTAATGGTGGTGGTGGTTGTTGTTGTTGTGGTTGTTGTTGTTGTTGTTGTTGTGGTTGTGGTTGTTGTTGTTGTTGTTGTTGTTGTTGTGGTTGTTGTTGTTGTTGTTGTTGTTGTGGTGGTGGTGGTGGTGGTGGTTGTGGTTGTTGTTGTTGTTGTTGTTGTTGTTGTTGTGGTGGTGGTGGTGGTGGTGGTGGTTGTTGTTGTTGTGGTTGTTGTTGTTGTTGTTGTGGTGGTGGTGGTTACAGTTGTTGTGGTTGTTGTTGTTGTTGTCGTGGTGGTGGTGGTGGTTGTTGTTGTTATGGTGGTGGTGGTGGTGGTGGTTGTTATGGTGGTGGTGGTGGTGGTTGTTATGGTGGTGGTGGTGGTGGTGGTTGTTGTTATGGTGGTGGTGGTGGTGGTGGTTGTTGTTATGGTGGTAGTGGTGGTTGTTATGGTGCTAGTGGTGGTTGCTGTTGTGGTGGTGGTTGTGGTTGTTGTTGTGGTGGTGGTAATGGTTGTTGTTACGATCGTGGTGGTGGTTGTTGTTGTTATGGTTGTGATGGTGGTGGTGGTGATGGTTGTTGTTATTGTGGCGGTGGCTGTTGTTGCTGCTGTGGTTGTTGTTGTTGTTGTTGTTGTTGTTATGGTTGTTCTTGTTGTTGTTGTTCTGGTGATGATGGGTGTTATGGTGATGGTGGTTGTTGTGCTAATGGTTGTTGTTGTTTTATTGTGGTGGTGGTGGTCGTTGTTATGGTGGTTGTGGTTGTTGTTGTTATGGTGGTAGTGGTGGTGTTGTTCTGGTGGTGATGGTGGTGTTGTTCTGGTGGTGATGGTTGTTGTTGTTGTTGTTGTTGTGGTGGTGGTGGTGGTGATGGTGGTGGTGGTTGTTTAGGTGGTGGTGGTGGTTGTTATGTGGTGGTGGTGGTTTTTATGGTGGTGGTGGTGGTTGTTGTTGTTATTGTTGTTGTTGTGGTGGTGGTGGTGGTGGTGGTTATGGTGGTGATGGTGGTTGTTGTTATGGTTGTTGCTGTTGTTGCTGTGGTGGTGGTCGTGGTGGTGGTGGTCGTGGTGGTGGTGGTGTTATGATGGTGGTTGTTGTTGTTGTTGTGGTGGTGGTGGTGGTGGTGGTGGTTATGGTGGTGGTGGTGGTGGTTGTTATGGTGGTGGCGGTTGTTGATGTGGTGGTGGTGGTAGTGGTGTTGTTGTGGTTGTAGTGGTTGTTATTATGGTTGTTGTTGTGGTGGTGGTGGTGAATGTTGTTGTTGTTATGGTTGTTGTTGTTGTGGTGGTGGTTGCTGTTGTGGTGGTGGTGGTGGTTGTTTGTTGTTGTTGTGGTGGTGGTGGCGGTGGTGGTGTTGTTATGGCGGTGGTGGTGGTGGTTGTGTTGATGGTGGTTGTTATAGCAATGGTGGGGGTTGTTGTTGTTATGGTGGTGGTGGTGGTTGTTGTTGTTGTGTGTTTTTTTATGCGAGGAAGAAGGAACCAAAGGCCATGAGCCCGCAGTAACAGTTCCCTCCAAGAGAAAAACAAAATACAATAGAGAGCCAAATTCAAGATCCGATCATTTCGAGATTCCTGGACACACTGCGTTTGAAAGAATGGAGATCATAGGCAGCAGGAAATACAGACAGAGGGAGACATTTCCAGAGTTGACCTGTTGCATAAATGAAAGACTGAGAGTAACGGTTAACTCTTGCATTAGAGAGGTGGACAGAAAAGGGATGAGAGTTTGCTGCCAGACGGGTGCTACGCGCCCGTCATAGAGGTGGAGGAATGCAAGCAGACAGTTCAGAGGAGCAGTGACCATTAAAGTAGCGATAGAAAAGAGATAAAGATGCAGCAGTGCGGCGAAGAGACAGAGGTTGAAGGGAGTCAGTAAGAGGAGGAGAGTTAATGAGACGAAAAGCCTTTGACTCCACCCTATTGAGAAGAGCTGTATGTGGGGAGCCTCCCCACACATGAGAGTTGTACTCCACACAGGGGCGTATAAAACCCCTGTATAGAGTCAACAATTGTGCAGGGGTAAAGAAAGAGCGGAGTCGGCTTAGCACACCCAATCTCTTGGAAGCAGATTTTACAAGAGATGTAATATGATCTTTCCAAGATAAGTCCCAAGTAAATAAAACCCTAAGCATGTTCAAGGATGATGCAGGATTAAGCTGAATATTATTAAACATTAGTGGGTATACCTGTGGAAGATTTTGTCGGGTTGATAGGTGTAAGAACTGAGTCTTAGATGCATTAAAAACAACCATATTATTTTTACCCCAGTAAGAGATACGAGCCAAGTCAGACATCAGGTGTGCCATAGCCTCATCCCTTGTTTCTTGAAGTAACTGTTGAGATGGGCGTTGCGGGAACCGAATGGAAAGGTGAAGGGTTAAGTCATCAGCGTATGAGTGGATAGGGTTAGATGTACAGCTTAGAAGATCATTGATGAATAAAAGGAATAGAGTTGGTGATAGGACAGAGCCCTGAGGAACACCACTGTTGACAGATCTAGGAGAAGAACGATGGCCGTCTACAACAGTGGCTATAGAACGACCAGAAAGGAAGCTAGTGATGAAGGCACAGATAGATGGATAGAAACCGTAGGAGGGCAGTTTGGAAATTAAAGATTTATGCCAGACTCGATCGAAAGCCTTTGAGATGTCAAGTGCAATGGCAAAGCTTTCGCCAAAGTCCCGAAAGGAGGATGACCAGGAATCTGAAAGGTAGGTGAGAAGATCGCCAGTGGAGCGTCCCTGACGGAACCCGTACTGACGATCGGAAAGAAGGTTGTGATAGGAAAGATGCCTTAAAATTTTTCTATTGAGAATTGACTCGAAAACTTTTGAAATACAGGACGTTAAAGCAATTGGACGATAGTTGGAGGGTTGGGAGTGGTCACCCTTCTTTGGGACTGGCTGAATGAGAGCAAACTTCCAGCAAGAAGAAAAGGTACAAGTTGACAGACAAAAGGGAAAGAGTTTGCCTAGGCAGGGTGTAAGCACAGAAGCACAGTTCTTGAGAACAACAGGAGGGACCCCATCAGGCCCATATGCCTTGTTAGTACTGAGGCCAGTGTTGGCAGAAAATACATCAGCTGAAGAAATTTTAATGTCAGCCATGAGGAAGTCAGAGGGGGGAAGTGATGGAGGAACAGCACCGGAAACGTCTAAGGTGGAATTGGAGGAGAAAGTCTGTGCGAAGAGATCTGCTTTATCAGTAGAAGAAATAGCTACAGAATCATCAGAGTAGAAAAGAGGAGGGAAGGATGATGAGGTAAAGTTGTTAGAAAGGTTTTTGGCAAGGTGCCAGAAGGAGCGGGAAGAATTAGATTTGGAGAGTTGAGAGCATTTAGTACGGATGAAATTGTTTTTAGCAGAGCGAAGAACAGACTTAGCACGATTCCGGGCAGAAACGTAAAGATGATGTGATTCAGAGGTGGGTTGGCTCCGGTACCTTTTGTAGGCCCTCTTCTTGTTGCGGACAGCATTAGAACAAGCGTGATTAAACCAAGGCTTTCTTGCTTTAGTCAAAGGATATGAGAAAAGAATGTATGCTTCCATACCCGAGAGAATAACCTCCGTAATGCGCAAGGCACACTCAGATGGCTCACGGCCATGGAAGCAATAATCATTCCAGGGAAAATCAAAGAGTACTGCCTGAGGGCCTCCCAGTCCGCGGCTCCAAAATGCCACAGACGACGTTTCCCTGGAGGGTCCACAGGCCGTACCGGAGTGATAGGACAGGTTAAGGTGATAAGGTTGTGATAGGAAGTTGTTGTTGTTGTCGTTGTTGTGGTGGTGGTGGTGGTGGCTGTTGTTGTGGTGGTGGTGGTGGTTGTTTTTATGGTGGTAGTGGTGGTTGCTGTTGTTGTGGTGGTGGTAGCTGTTGTTGTGATGGTGGTGATGGTTGTTTTTATGGTGGTGGTTGTTGTTACGGTGGTGGTGGTGGTGGTGGTGGTGGTTGTTATGGTGGTGGTGGCTGTCGTTGCTGTTGTTGTGGTGGTGGTGGGTGTTATGGTGGTTGTTGTAGTTATGGTTGTTGTTGTTGTGGTGGTGGTGGTTGTTCTTATGATTGTCATTGTTGTTGTTGTTGTGGTGGTGGTGGTGGTTGTTGTGGTGACGGTGGTGGTGGTGTTGTGGTGGTGTTTGTTATGGTGGTGGTGGTGGTGGTGGTGGTTGTTGTTGTTGTTGTTATGGTGGTGGTTGTTGTGGTGGTGATTGTTATGGTGTTGGTGGTGGTTGTTGTTATGGTTGTTGTTGCTGTTGTTGTTGTGGTGGTGGTGGTGGTGGTGTTCTTGTGGTGGTGGTTGTTGTTGCTTTGAATGTTGTTGTTGTTGTGGTGGTGGTGGTGGTGATGGTGGTTATGGTGGAGGTGCTGGTTGTTGTTGTTATGGTTGTTGTTGTTGTTGTGATGGTGATGGTGGTGGTGGTGGTGGTGGTTGTTATGGTGGTGGTGGTGGTTGTTGTTATGGTGGTGGTGGTTGTTGTTGTGGTGGTGGTAATTGTTGTTACGATGGTGGTGGTGGTTGTTGTTGTTATGATGGTGATGGTGGTGGTGGTGATGGTTGTTGTTACGATGGTGGTGGTGGTTGTTGTTGTTATGATGGTGATGGTGGTGGTGGTGATGGTTGTTGTTACGATGGTGGTGGTGGTTGTTGTTGTTATGGTGGTGATGGTGGTGGTTGTTGTTGTTATGGTGGCGGTGGCTGTTGTTGTTGTTGTGGTGGTGGTTGTTATAGTGGTTGTTGTTGTTATGGTGGTTGTTGTTATTGTGGTGGTGGTGATGGTTGTTATGGTGGTGGTGGCTGTTGTTATTACGGTGGTGGTGGTGGTTGTTGTTATGGTGGTGGTGGCTGTTGTTGTTGTTGTGGTGGTGGTTGTTATAGTGGTTGTTGTTGTTATGGTGGTTGTTGTTATTGTGGTGGTGGTGATGGTTCTTATGGTGGTGGTGTTGGTTGTTGTTCTTATGATTGTTATTATTGTTGTGGTGGTGGTAGTGGTGGTGGTGGTGGTGGTGGTTGTTGTGGTGGTGGTGGTGGTGGTTGTTGTGGTGGTGGTGGTTATTGTTGTTGTTGTTGTGATGGTGGTGGTGGTGGTTATTATGTTTGTTTTTGTTGTTGTTGTTGTGGTGGTGGTGGTTATAGTGGTTGTTGTAGTGGTGGTTGTGGTGGTTGTGTTGTGGTGGTGGTGGTTGTTGTTGTTATGAATGTTGTTGTTGTTGCTGTTGTGGTGGTGGTGGGTGTTGTTATGGTTGTTGTTGTTATGGTTGTTGTTGTTGTGGTGGTGGTGGTGGTTTTTATGGTGGTGGTGGTGGTGGTGCTGGTGGTGGTGGTTGTTGTTGTTGTGGTGGTGGTGGTTGTTCTGCTGGTGGTGGTGGTTGTTGTTATTGTGGTGGTGGGTTGTTAAGGTTGTTGTTGTTGTGGTGGTGGTGGTGATGGTGGTGGTGGTTGTTGCGGTGGTGGTGGTTGTTCTGCTGGTGGTGGTGGTGGTTGTTGTTGTTCTTGTTGTTGTTGTTGTGGTGGTGGTGGTGGTGGTGGTGGTGGTGGTTGTTGTGGTGGTGGTGGTTGTTATGGTGGTGGTGGTGGTTGTTGTGGTGGTGGTGGTTGGTATGGTGGTGGTGGAGGTGGTTGTTGTTGGTGGTTGTTGTGTTGGTGGTTGTTATGGTGGTGGTGGTGGTTGTTGTTATTGTGGTGGTGGTGGTTGTTATGGTGGTGGTGGTGGTTGTTGTGTTGGTGGTTGTTATGGTGGTGGTGGTGGTTGTTGTTATTGTGGTGGTGGTGGTTGTTATGGTGGAGGTGTGGTTGTTCTTGTTATGGTTGTTGTTGTTGTTGTGGTTTTGGTGGTGCTTTTGGTGGTGGTGGTGGTGGTTATTATGGTTGTTGTTGTGGTGGTGTTGTTGTTGTGGTGGTTCTGGTGGTGTTGTTGTTGTGGTGGTGGTGGTGATTGTTGTTGTTATGGTTGTTGTTGTGGTGTTGGTGGTTGTTATGGTGATGGTGATGATGGTTGTTGTTATGGTTGTTGTGGTTGTCTGGTGGTGGTGGTGGTGGTGGTGGTGGTTTTGGTGGTGGTGGTGGTTGTTGTGGTGGTGGTATTGGTGGTGGTGTTGTGGTGGTTGTTGTTGTTGTTGTTGTTGTGGTGGTGGTGATGGTGGTGGTGGTTGTTGTGGTGGTGGTGGTGGTAACTGTTGTGGCGGTGGTTGTTATGGCGGTGGTGGTGGCTGTTGTGTTGACGGTTGTTGCAGTTGTGGTTGTTGTTGTGGTGGTAGTGATTGTGGTGGTGGTGGTTGTGGTGGTGGTTGTTGCTATGGTGGTGGTGGTTGTGGTGGTGGTTGTTGCTATGGTGGTGGTTGTTGTGATGGTGGTGGTCGTGGTGATTGTTGTTGCTATGGTGGTTGTTGTGGAGATGATTATTCTTATGGTGGTGCTTCAGGGGGTAGTGGTTGTGGTGATAGTGGTTGTTGTTGTGATGAAGGTTGTTGTTGTTGTGGTTGTTATGGTGGTGGCTGGTGTTGTGGTGGTAATGGTTGTGGTTCCTGGTTCTTCTGAAAAGTGAACTTTGTGGACTGTAGATTTAAATTTCCATTCTGGAACCCACCATCCTTCTTTCGGGGGATAGGGAAGCGGCTGAACGACGTTTGCATAATCAGAGACTTGAGTGGCTCATGCTATCGGTGTCAGTTTAAATATATTCCGACGCTTTCTACACCCAAAAGCAGCACAATGTTGCTGCATTGCTATGTAAATAGTGGTCAACTTTGACCATCGTCAGGAACACGACATCGTCTGCCTCGACCGTTGCAAGATGGCGGCCCGGCAGACGTGTCTAAAGTAGTGTCCTGCGGCATCTAGGCTGTTTTATATCTATGGGATTCCCTTACCGCTTTACAAAAACACTAACCACCTGTGGAATGCTTTTCTCGTTATTTCTGTGAAGGCACTGCATACCTCTGCCACACCAAACATGGTATATATATAATATATCCTGTCATGTTCAAAAGGTAAACATGCAGTAAAAACACAGCTTTCTGTGCTTTATACCGATGTCATATGGCTAGTTGATACTCGGCAGATCGGGTGTGGGAGGAAAGTGGGGAGGGGGCGGGGTTGCACCGAGTCGTTTGGTTGATTGGCTACACGATCTAGGCATTATTTCAGGTTGACGATACATTTAATTATTTGCAGGTATGAAATCAGGTGTAATATCACATTTAGCATCTTTACTCTGAGGTGTAATGCTAGACTACATTACCAGCAACAACTACAGCACACACATACTTCATTACCCTACCTCCACCCCCAAAGAAATCACCCCCATCACAGTCTGGTCTGACACAGTTGCCAGCCTTGTAAAGCTATTCCTTCTGCTTCGACTTATCTCTTCGAATATTTGAGGGGTTCGGAACGAAGACACGACTTTTTTGGCTGACCATACAACGCATACTCTTCATTACGAACACGTGGGTCAGTCTTTCACGTTATTTTCCCATAATACATAGCTTAATCTATCAATATGAGACACACAGTATATTTCACCAATAAAATGTAAATGCACAGTTTCCGTAGGTCAATTACATGGCCCCTACCAGGGCAGTAAGGTATAGCAGACGATGATTTCCAGATGATCACGTGGTTCACTTTGACTTTCTTTTCACATAAACAGATAACAAAATATATCACTGTATGAGATACACAGTATATCACCCTATACAATTACTTATCTCACGTTGCATTTCGCTACCTCTGTGCTAGATCAGGTGTATGAGAGTCTCTTTCTTATGAGCACATGGGTCAGTCTTTCATGTTATTTTCACATACTACATAGCCTAATCTGTCAGTATGCGAGATACACAGTATATTTCATCAATAAATTAATGCATGTCTTCCGTAGGTCAATTACATGGCCCCTACCTTGGTGGTAAGGTATTGCAGGCGATGATTTCCAGATGATCATGTGGTTCACTTTCACTTTCTTTTCACATAAACACATAACAAAATATATCACTGTATGAGACACAGTATATCACACCATCTACAATTACGAATTTCACGTTACATTTTGCTATCTTTGCGCTAGCTCAGGTGTACGAGACATTCTCTATCTTACGAGCACGTGGGTCAGTCTTTCACGTTATTTGCACATAACACATAGCCTGATCTATCAATATATGAGATACACAGTATGTTTCACCAATAAAATGTAAATGCACGTGTTCCTAACCTCGCGTTGCATGTTGCTACCTTTGTGCTAACTCAGATGTACGAGAATCACTCTTTCCTACGAGCAATTGGGTCAGTCATTTACTGTCTTTCACATAAAACATAACCAAATCAATCAATATACGAGATACACAGTATATTACACCACAACAAGTACAAGCACATGGCCCTTACCTGTGCGCTAAGGTATAGCAGACAATGTTTCCCTTACCTGAGGATGCTGCAGTGTTTATGATTTTATTTCTCATACACATAATAAAATCCACCATTTTATGATACATACAGTATATTTCACAACAACAGTACATGAATGTGCTCTGTATGTCACATCTGCGATACCTAAGGTATTGCAAATGATATTTTCTGATGAGCACGTGGTGCAGTGTTTACCTTCATCCACACAAGTATACGATAAACATATCACTATAACACTCATGCTTTATTTCACACAGAAAGCATACGGAATAAATATAACAATATAATATAATCAAATATCCCTATAAACCTCCTCTATTTTATCCCCTCTTGACAACAGCATGCCATGGCTGTAAGGTGTACATGACTCCTGCCCTAGCCAATATTTCATCAAATACACTTGTTGCACTATACTCATATCTATTGCACAATAACACTATCCACCATATATCAGCATAAAACAAGGACTTCATCAACACCTTGGCAAATATTCCGTTCAAGACAACGCTGTGTTGTCAGGCGGTTTCCCGCCTCCCCCTGCTAAACGTTTCACCATGTTCTTCCTCACTAGCTATTGAACACTGTATTCACCTGATTCACTGTCACTATTGTTCAATGGCTGAATACTCACATTGGGTGTAAGGTAGTGGGAGTGTAGTTGTTGGGACACGCCAAAAAACAGGGTAGGCCTAGCACAATCTTCGTTGGGCCAACGGCTGATAACGGCCAGGAATGATTCACAAAATCTAATTCCCTATTGCAAACACCAAATCTAATCACAATAGTGACCAAAAAGTAAACACAAACACTATAAGTATATTGAAATATGACACGTGCCAGGGATCGGTGTAAATAGAGTATGATTTAAATGCCCAGCCATGTGCTACCTTCTCCCTTGACAGCTGCTGTGGAACTAATCAACCTGTCTGGGCTGCCGCGTGTCTTGGGCCCCAAGGGTGCCAAGTCATTAATTTTGACGAGAAGCGCGGGAACTATGATGCCTCCAAAAATGACACTGACCAGCCAAAAACTTTTTCTCTGATGAAGGTATTTATGCTTAAATGATGACAAACGCATCATTGAGTATAGTTGCAGCCACGCCCATATGATGACAAATGCGTCATCGTGGGTGGAGGGGTTAATATCTTCTGAACTATAATAGCTAGACAAAATTTGAAGATACATAAAACTCACCAACTCTTCCCCTTTCAAATGAAAGTATCCCCTGGTCCCCAGGCGGTACCGTCAATGAGCAAGGATAAGTTACAGATGACTGGTTTTCTATGTTTTAGCATGCTGTTTCTGAGCGTGTGCTACTGGCAGTGGCCTTGGATTCGCTGGCTAGCATTGGCAGCACTGACCAGAGTGGTGATTGTAACACTGCCTGGGTTTCCTTTAAGGAAAACTGGATTTTTCCACCCAATCTTTTACTTTTCCTTACATACCATCATAAGGATGAGTCATCACCCCGTTCATGTAGCTCCCAATAGGGCTTTCCATCAGAGAGTCACTATGCCCTGTAGGTGTGTGGGAAAATAGCTCTTTGATTTTCTTTACTCACTTCTTGTGTCAAATGTAAAAATTTCCTTCTACTACGGCACTAATATTGCCACTTGACATCACGATTACAGGTAATTGCACTTTGAAAAGTAAACGCTGTTACTTTCATGCAGTATGGATGAGGATGAGGTAATTACATGTACTAAAATTGTGACCAATTTGTACTAATTAGGGTCATCATGAAAATATTACTAATGTTATACACAGCTTACATTTTTTGTACTTTAAATCACAAATATGCTTATTCTCACATATTCATCATTATATTCTGAGTAACGAGGGAAAAAATTTAGCTATAGCCAATCAGGTCATTCTCTCTCTCTCACCCGCTCACTCATGGTTTTCTTTCATGTAGCAGATAGTTTTACCCAAGGTATTTCCAATCATTGTTTCACAAATGACCATAAACAGTAACACTTGTAAAAGTTATTATAAAATACTTATAACACTTACTAGATATAACTTATATCTTACATTTCACTTATGCATAAAAAATAACACACTTGTGGATTACTGTGTACTATTTACAATTTTCCACACACATGCTCAGTACTCACGCTCAGAGTGGTACTCACTGAAGCATTTAGGGCATAGGGGGACCGACCTTGCATTCCGCACATTGGTAGGCTGTTTCTTTTTGTGCTGGGTGATGGTGTTTGGTGGTGTTGCAGAAGTGGCACTGACTGTATGCCTGATGACCTGCAGTGGTACGGCCATTCTCTATCAGCCTGTGCTGCTGAAAACAATCAGCACAACTTTGCCTGTCAGCTGTAGACGTTGTCTGCATCTCCTGCCACACACCTGGCACCTGTGCAGTTGAATACCCTTCAAGGAGTTTGTCTGCATTCTCTCTCTCAAACTCTCGTAGAGAGAGAGATTTCTTGAAGACATCCTTGAACAGTATGAATCTATTCAGGATGGTGATATCAAGGTGTAAAAACGCCTTCTGTTACCACCGGCAGGACTTACGAAGGCAATCAATCTCACCAATCAGAAAGTCCAACTTGTGAACGAGCTGCATGTTGATATTATAGTCGTTGATAGCATCGGGCTTTAACACGGGTTCCCCAGTCCTTTAGACTTTCCTGTTTCCTCAAACACACCCTTATGTACTGTTGACAACATGTTAACCCATCTCCTGTTATGTTAGAGAAAGGCTAACATGTTGTCACATTTCTTTGTAAGAAGGGCATCATTTTCAGTATTTTTTTTTTTTATGCTAGGAAGAAGGAACCAAAGGCCACGAGCCCGCAATACTGTTCCTTCCAAGAGAAAGACAAAATACAATAGAGAGCCATATTCAAGATCTGATCATTTCGATATGCCTGGACACAGTGTGTTTGAAAGACTGGAGATCATAGCTAAAAGGAACTACAGACAGAGGGAGACACTTCCAGAATTGACCTGTTGCATAAATGAAGGACTAAGAGTAACGGTTAACTCTTGCATTAGAAAGTTGAACAGAAAAGGGATGAGAGTTTGCTGCTAGACGGGTGCTATGCACCAGGCAAGCAGACAGTTCAGAGGAGCAGTGACCATTGAAGTAGCGATAGAAAAGAGATAAAGATGCAACAGTGCGGCCAAGAGACAGAGGTTGAAGGGAGCCAGTAAGAGGAGGAGAGGTAATGAGACGAAAAGCCTTTGACTCCACCCTATTGAGAAGAGCTGTATGTGGGGAGCCTCCCCACACATGAGAGTTGTACTCCACACAGGGGCGTATAAAACCCCTGTATAGAGTCAACAATTGTGCAGGGGTAAAGAAAGAGCGGAGTCGGCTTAGCACACCCAATCTCTTGGAAGCAGATTTTACAAGAGATGTAATATGATCTTTCCAAGATAAGTCCCAAGTAAATAAAACCCTAAGCATGTTCAAGGATGATGCAGGATTAAGCTGAATATTATTAAACATTAGTGGGTATACCTGTGGAAGATTTTGTCGGGTTGATAGGTGTAAGAACTGAGTCTTAGATGCATTAAAAACAACCATATTATTTTTACCCCAGTAAGAGATACGAGCCAAGTCAGACATCAGGTGTGCCATAGCCTCATCCCTTGTTTCTTGAAGTAACTGTTGAGATGGGCGTTGCAGGAACCGAATGGAAAGGTGAAGGGTTAAGTCATCAGCGTATGAGTGGATAGGGTTAGATGTACAGCTTAGAAGATCATTGATGAATAAAAGGAATAGAGTTGGTGATAGGACAGAGCCCTGAGGAACACCACTGTTGACAGATCTAGGAGAAGAACGATGGCCGTCTACAACAGTGGCTATAGAACGACCAGAAAGGAAGCTAGTGATGAAGGCACAGATAGATGGATAGAAACCGTAGGAGGGCAGTTTGGAAATTAAAGATTTATGCCAGACTCGATCGAAAGCCTTTGAGATGTCAAGTGCAATGGCAAAGCTTTCGCCAAAGTCCCGAAAGGAGGATGACCAGGAATCTGAAAGGTAGGTGAGAAGATCGCCAGTGGAGCGTCCCTGACGGAACCCGTACTGACGATCGGAAAGAAGGTTGTGATAGGAAAGATGCCTTAAAATTTTTCTATTGAGAATTGACTCGAAAACTTTTGAAATACAGGACGTTAAAGCAATTGGACGATAGTTGGAGGGTTGGGAGTGGTCACCCTTCTTTGGGACTGGCTGAATGAGAGCAAACTTCCAGCAAGAAGAAAAGGTACAAGTTGACAGACAAAAGGGAAAGAGTTTGCCTAGGCAGGGTGTAAGCACAGAAGCACAGTTCTTGAGAACAACAGGAGGGACCCCATCAGGCCCATATGCCTTGTTAGTACTGAGGCCAGTGTTGGCAGAAAATACATCAGCTGGAGAAATTTTAATGTCAGCCATGAGGAAGTCAGAGGGGGGAAGTGATGGAGGAACAGCACCGGAAACGTCTAAGGTGGAATTGGAGGAGAAAGTCTGTGCAAAGAGATCTGCTTTATCAGTAGAAGAAATAGCTACAGAATCATCAGAGAAGAAAAAAGGAGGGAAGGATGATGAGGTAAAGTTGTTAGAAAGGTTTTTGGCAAGGTGCCAGAAGGAGCGGGAAGAATTAGATTTGGAGAGTTGAGAGCATTTAGTACGGATGAAATTGTTTTTAGCAGAGCGAAGAACAGACTTAGCACGATTCCGGGCAGAAACGTAAAGATGATGTGATTCAGGGGTGGGTTGGCTCCGGTACCTTTTGTAGGCCCTCTCCTTGTTGCGGACAGCATTAGAACAAATGTGATTAAACCAAGGCTTTCTTGCTTTAGTCAGAGGATATGAGAAAGGAATGTATGCTTCCATACCCGAGAGAATAACCTCCGTAATCCGCAAGGCACACTCAGATGGCTCACGGCCATGGAAGCAATAATCATTCCAGGGAAAATCAAAGAAGTACTGCCTGAGGGCCTCCCAGTCCGCGGCTCCAAAATGCCACAGACGACGTTTCCCTGGAGGGTCCACAGGCCGTACCGGAGTGATAGGACAGGTTAAGGTGATACGGTTGTGATCGGAGGTTGTTGTTGTTGTGGTGGTGGTGGTGGTGGTGGTGGCTGTTGTTGTTGTGGTGGTGGTGGTTGTTTTTATGGTGGTAGTGGTGGTTGCTGTTGTTGTGGTGGTGGTAGCTGTTGTTGTGATAGTGGTGATGGTTGTTATTATGGTGGTTGTTGTTGTTACGGTGGTGGTGGTGGTTGTTGTTATGGTGGTGGTGGCTGTCGTTGCTGTTGTTGTGATGGTGGTGGGTGTTATGGTGGTTGTTGTAGTTATGGTTGTTGTTGTTGTTGTTGTTGTGGTGGTGGTGGTTGTTCTTATGATTGTCATTGCTGTTGTTGTTGTCGTGGTGGTGGTGGTTGTTGTGGTGACGGTGGTGGTGGTGTTGTGGTGGTGGTGGTGGTGGCTGTTGTTGTTGTTATGGTGGTGGTGGTGGTTGTGGTGGTGGTGGTGATTGTTATGGTGGTGGTGGTGGTTGTTGTTTTGAATGTTGTTGTTGTGGTGGTGGTGGTGATGGTGGTTATGGTGGAGGTGGTGGTGGTTGTTATGGTTGTTGTTGTTGTTGTTGTAATGGTGGTGGTGGTGGTGGTGGTGGTTGTTATGGTGGTGGTGGTTGTTGTTGTGGTGGTGGTTTTTGTTACGGTGGTGGTGGTGGTGGTGGTGGTGGTTGTTATGGTGGCGGTGGCTGTTGTTCCTGTTGTTGTTGTTGTGGTGGTGGTTGTTGTTGTGGTGGTGGTAATTGTTGTTACGATGGTGGTGGTGGTAATTGTTGTTACGATGGTGGTGGTGGCTGTTGTTCCTGTTGTTGTTGTTGTGGTGGTGGTTGTTGTTGTGGTGGTGGTAATTGTTGTTACGATGGTGGTGGTGGTAATTGTTGTTACGATGGTGGTGGTGGTTGTTGTTATTATGATGGTGATGGTGGTTGTTGTTGTTGTTATGGTGGCGGTGGCTGTTGTTGTTGTTGTGGTGGTGGTTGTTATAGTGGTTGTTGTTGTTATGGTGGTTGTTGTTATTGTGGTGGTGGTGATGGTTGTTATGGTGGTGGTGGCTGTTGTTATTACGGTGGTGGTGGTGGTTGTTGTTATGGTGGTGGTGGCTGTTGTTGTTGTGGTGGTGGTGGTTGTTATAGTGGTTGTTGTTGTTTTGGTGGTTGTTGTTATTGTGGTGGTGGTGATGGTTGTTATGGTGGTGGTGGTGGTTGTTGTTCTTATGATTGTTATTGTTGTTGTGGTGGTGGTAGTGGTGGTGGTGGTGGTGGTTGTTGTTGTGGTGGTGGTGGTGGTTGTTGTGGTGGTGGTGGTTATTGTTGTTGTTGTTGTGATGGTGGTGGTGGTGGTTATTATGTTTGTTTTTGTTGTTGTTGTTGTGGTGGTGGTGGTTATAGTGGTTGTTGTAGTGGTGGTTGTGGTGGTTGTGTTGTGGTGGTGGTGGTTGTTGTTGTTATGAATGTTGTTGTTGTTGCTGTTGTGGTGGTGGTGGGTGTTGTTATGGTTGTTGTTGTTATGGTTGTAGTTGTTGTGGTGGTGGTGGTGGTTTTTATGGTGGTGGTGGTGGTGGTGCTGGTGGTGGTGGTTGTTGTTGTTGTGGTGGTGGTGGTTGTTCTGCTGGTGGTGGTGGTTGTTGTTATTGTGGTGGTGGGTTGTTAAGGTTGTTGTTGTTGTGGTGGTGGTGGTGATGGTGGTGGTGGTTGTTGCGGTGGTGGTGGTTGTTCTGCTGGTGGTGGTGGTGGTTGTTGTTGTTCTTGTTGTTGTTGTTGTTGTGGTGGTGGTGGTGGTGGTGGTGGTGGTGGTTGTTGTGGTGGTGGTGGTTGTTATGGTGGTGGTGGTGGTTGTTGTGGTGGTGGTGGTTGTCATGGTGGTGGTGGTGGTTGTTGTGTTGGTGGTTGTTGTGTTGGTGGTTGTTATGGTGGTGGTGGTGGTTGTTGTTATTGTGGTGGTGGTGGTTGTTATGGTGGTGGTGGTGGTTGTTGTGTTGGTGGTTGTTATGGTGGTGGTGGTGGTTGTTGTTATTGTGGTGGTGGTGGTTGTTATGGTGGAGGTGTGGTTGTTCTTGTTATGGTTGTTGTTGTTGTTGTGGTTTTGGTGGTGCTTTTGGTGGTGGTGGTGGTGGTTATTATGGTTGTTGTTGTGGTGGTGTTGTTGTTGTGGTGGTTCTGGTGGTGTTGTTGTTGTGGTGGTGGTGGTGATTATTGTTGTTATGGTTGTTGTTGTGGTGGTGGTGGTTGTTATGGTGATGGTGATGATGGTTGTTGTTACGGTTGTTGTTGTTGTTGTGGTTGGTGTGGTGGTGGTGGTGGTTTTGGTGGTGGTGGTGGTTGTTGTGGTGGTGGTATTGGTGGTGGTGTTGTGGTGGTTGTTGTTGTTGTTGTTGTTGTGGTGGTGGTGATGGTGGTGGTGGTTGTTGTGGTGGTGGTGGTGGTAACTGTTGTGGCGGTGGTTGTTATGGCGGTGGTGGTGGCTGTTGTGTTGACGGTTGTTGCAGTTGTGGTTGTTGTTGTGGTGGTAGTGATTGTGGTGGTGGTGGTTGTGGTGGTGGTTGTTGCTATGGTGGTGGTGGTTGTGGTGGTGGTTGTTGCTATGGTGGTGGTTGTTGTGATGGTGGTGGTCGTGGTGATTGTTGTTGCTATGGTGGTTGTTGTGGAGATGATTATTCTTATGGTGGTGCTTCAGGGGGTAGTGGTTGTGGTGATAGTGGTTGTTGTTGTGATGAAGGTTGTTGTTGTTGTGGTTGTTATGGTGGTGGCTGGTGTTGTGGTGGTAATGGTTGTGGTTCCTGGTTCTTCTGAAAAGTGAACTTTGTGGACTGTAGATTTAAATTTCCATTCTGGAACCCACCATCCTTCTTTCGGGGGATAGGGAAGCGGCTGAACGACGTTTGCATAATCAGAGACTTGAGTGGCTCATGCTATCGGTGTCAGTTTAAATATATTCCGACGCTTTCTACACCCAAAAGCAGCACAATGTTGCTGCATTGCTATGTAAATAGTGGTCAACTTTGACCATCGTCAGGAACACGACATCGTCTGCCTCGACCGTTGCAAGATGGCGGCCCGGCAGACGTGTCTAAAGTAGTGTCCTGCGGCATCTAGGCTGTTTTATATCTATGGGATTCCCTTACCGCTTTACAAAAACACTAACCACCTGTGGAATGCTTTTCTCGTTATTTCTGTGAAGGCACTGCATACCTCTGCCACACCAAACATGGTATATGTATAATATATCCTGTCATGTTCAAAAGGTAAACATGCAGTAAAAACACAGCTTTCTGTGTTTTATACCGATGTCATATGGCTAGTTGATACTCGGCAGATCGGGTGTGGGAGGAAAGTGGGGAGGGGGCGGGGTTGCACCGAGTCGTTTGGTTGATTGGCTACACGATCTAGGCATTATTTCAGGTTGACGATACATTTAATTATTTGCAGGTATGAAATCAGGTGTAATATCACATTTAGCATCTTTACTCTGAGGTGTAATGCTAGACTACATTACCAGCAACAACTACAGCACACACATACTTCATTACCCTACCTCCACCCCCAAAGAAATCACCCCCATCACAGTCTGGTCTGACACAGTTGCCAGCCTTGTAAAGCTATTCCTTCTGCTTCGACTTATCTCTTCGAATATTTGAGGGGTTCGGAACGAAGACACGACTTTTTTGGCTGACCATACAACGCATACTCTTCATTACGAACACGTGGGTCAGTCTTTCACGTTATTTTCCCATAATACATAGCTTAATCTATCAATATGAGACACACAGTATATTTCACCAATAAAATGTAAATGCACAGTTTCCGTAGGTCAATTACATGGCCCCTACCAGGGCAGTAAGGTATAGCAGACGATGATTTCCAGATGATCACGTGGTTCACTTTGACTTTCTTTTCACATAAACAGATAACAAAATATATCACTGTTGAGATACACACCATCTACAATTACGTATTTCAAGTTGCATTTCGCTACCTTTGTGCTAGATCAGGTGTATGAGAGTCTCTTTCTTATGAGCACATGGGTCAGTCTTTCATGTTATTTTCACATACTACATAGCCTAATCTGTCAGTATGCGAGATACACAGTATATTTCATCAATAAATTAATGCATGTCTTCCTTAGGTCAATTACATGGCCTCTTCCTGGGTGGTAAGGTATAGCAGATGATGATTTCCAGATGATCACGTGGTTCACTTTCACTTCTTTTTCACATAAACACATAACAAAGTATATCACTGTATGAGATACACAGTATATCACACCATCTACAATTACGAATTTCACGTTACATTTTGCTATCTTTGCGCTAGCTCAGGTGTACGAGACATTCTCTATCTTACGAGCACGTGGGTCAGTCTTTCACGTTATTTGCACATAACACATAGCCTGATCTATCAATATATGAGATACACAGTATGTTTCACCAATAAAATGTAAATGCACGTGTTCCTAACCTCGCGTTGCATGTTGCTACCTTTGTGCTAACTCAGATGTACGAGAATCACTCTTTCCTACGAGCAATTGGGTCAGTCATTTACTGTCTTTCACATAAAACATAACCAAATCAATCAATATACGAGATACACAGTATATTACACCACAACAAGTACAAGCACATGGCCCTTACCTGTGCGCTAAGGTATAGCAGACAATGTTTCCCTTACCTGAGGATGCTGCAGTGTTTATGATTTTATTTCTCATACACATAATAAAATCCACCATTTTATGATACATACAGTATATTTCACAACAACAGTACATGAATGTGCTCTGTATGTCACATCTGCGATACCTAAGGTATTGCAAATGATATTTTCTGATGAGCACGTGGTGCAGTGTTTACCTTCATCCACACAAGTATACGATAAACATATCACTATAACACTCATGCTTTATTTCACACAGAAAGCATACGGAATAAATATAACAATATAATATAATCAAATATCCCTATAAACCTCCTCTATTTTATCCCCTCTTGACAACAGCATGCCATGGCTGTAAGGTGTACATGACTCCTGCCCTAGCCAATATTTCATCAAATACACTTGTTGCACTATACTCATATCTATTGCACAATAACACTATCCACCATATATCAGCATAAAACAAGGACTTCATCAACACCTTGGCAAATATTCCGTTCAAGACAACGCTGTGTTGTCAGGCGGTTTCCCGCCTCCCCCTGTTAAACGTTTCACCATGTTCTTCCTCACTAGCTATTGAACACTGTATTCACCTGATTCACTGTCACTATTGTTCAATGGCTGAATACTCACATTGGGTGTAAGGTAGTGGGAGTGTAGTTGTTGGGACACGCCAAAAAACAGGGTAGGCCTAGCACAATCTTCGTTGGGCCAACGGCTGATAACGGCCAGGAATGATTCACAAAATCTAATTCCCTATTGCAAACACCAAATCTAATCACAATAGTGACCAAAAAGTAAACACAAACACTATAAGTATATTGAAATATGACACGTGCCAGGGATCGGTGTAAATAGAGTATGATTTAAATGCCCAGCCATGTGCTACCTTCTCCCTTGACAGCTGCTGTGGAACTAATCAACCTGTCTGGGCTGCCGCGTGTCTTGGGCCCCAAGGGTGCCAAGTCATTAATTTTGACGAGAAGCGCGGGAACTATGATGCCTCCAAAAATGACACTGACCAGCCAAAAACTTTTTCTCTGATGAAGGTATTTATGCTTAAATGATGACAAACGCATCATTGAGTATAGTTGCAGCCACGCCCATATGATGACAAATGCGTCATCGTGGGTGGAGGGGTTAATATCTTCTGAACTATAATAGCTAGACAAAATTTGAAGATACATAAAACTCACCAACTCTTCCCCTTTCAAATGAAAGTATCCCCTGGTCCCCAGGCGGTACCGTCAATGAGCAAGGATAAGTTACAGATGACTGGTTTTCTATGTTTTAGCATGCTGTTTCTGAGCGTGTGCTACTGGCAGTGGCCTTGGATTCGCTGGCTAGCATTGGCAGCACTGACCAGAGTGGTGATTGTAACACTGCCTGGGTTTCCTTTAAGGAAAACTGGATTTTTCCACCCAATCTTTTACTTTTCCTTACATACCATCATAAGGATGAGTCATCACCCCGTTCATGTAGCTCCCAATAGGGCTTTCCATCAGAGAGTCACTATGCCCTGTAGGTGTGTGGGAAAATAGCTCTTTGATTTTCTTTACTCACTTCTTGTGTCAAATGTAAAAATTTCCTTCTACTACGGCACTAATATTGCCACTTGACATCACGATTACAGGTAATTGCACTTTGAAAAGTAAACGCTGTTACTTTCATGCAGTATGGATGAGGATGAGGTAATTACATGTACTAAAATTGTGACCAATTTGTACTAATTAGGGTCATCATGAAAATATTACTAATGTTATACACAGCTTACATTTTTTGCACTTTAAATCACAAATATGCTTATTCTCACATATTCATCATTATATTCTGAGTAACGAGGGAAAAAATTTAGCTATAGCCAATCAGGTCATTCTCTCTCTCTCACCCGCTCACTCATGGTTTTCTTTCATGTAGCAGATAGTTTTACCCAAGGTATTTCCAATCATTGTTTCACAAATGACCATAAACAGTAACACTTGTAAAAGTTATTATAAAATACTTATAACACTTACTAGAGATAACTTACATCTTACATTTCACTTATGCATAAAAATTAAGACACTTGTGCATTGCTGATAACTATTTACAATTTCCCACACACCTGCTCAGTACTTATGCTCGGAGTGGTACTCACTATAGCATTTAAGACATAGGGGGACCTTGCACTCCGCACATTGGCAGGCTGTTTCTTTTCATGTTGGGTGATGGCGTTTGGTGGTGTTGCAGAAGTGGCACTGCCTGTATGCCTGACCACCTGCAGTGGTACAGCTAGTCTCTACGAACGTGTGCCACTGAAAACAATCAGCACAACTTTGCCTGTCAGCTGTAGACGTTGTCTGCATCTCCTGCCACACACCTGGCACCTGTGCAGTTGAATACCCTTCAAGGAGTTTGTCTGCATTCTCTCTCTCAAACTCTCGTAGAGAGAGATTTCTTGAAGACATCCTTGAACAGTATGAATCTATTCAGGATGGTGATATCAAGGTGTAAAAACGCCTTCTGTTACCACCGGCAGGACTTACGAAGGCAATCAATCTCACCAATCAGAAAGTCCAACTTGTGAACGAGCTGCATGTTGATATTATAGTCGTTGATAGCATCGGGCTTTAACACGGGTTCCCCAGTCCTTTAGACTTTCCTGTTTCCTCAAACACACCCTTATGTACTGTTGACAACATGTTAACCCATCTCCTGTTATGTTAGAGAAAGGCTAACATGTTGTCACATTTCTTTGTAAGAAGGGCATCATTTTCAGTATTTTTTTTTTTTATGCTAGGAAGAAGGAACCAAAGGCCACGAGCCCGCAATACTGTTCCTTCCAAGAGAAAGACAAAATACAATAGAGAGCCATATTCAAGATCTGATCATTTCGATATGCCTGGACACAGTGTGTTTGAAAGACTGGAGATCATAGCTAAAAGGAACTACAGACAGAGGGAGACACTTCCAGAATTGACCTGTTGCATAAATGAAGGACTAAGAGTAACGGTTAACTCTTGCATTAGAAAGTTGAACAGAAAAGGGATGAGAGTTTGCTGCTAGACGGGTGCTATGCACCAGGCAAGCAGACAGTTCAGAGGAGCAGTGACCATTGAAGTAGCGATAGAAAAGAGATAAAGATGCAACAGTGCGGCCAAGAGACAGAGGTTGAAGGGAGCCAGTAAGAGGAGGAGAGGTAATGAGACGAAAAGCCTTTGACTCCACCCTATTGAGAAGAGCTGTATGTGGGGAGCCTCCCCACACATGAGAGTTGTACTCCACACAGGGGCGTATAAAACCCCTGTATAGAGTCAACAATTGTGCAGGGGTAAAGAAAGAGCGGAGTCGGCTTAGCACACCCAATCTCTTGGAAGCAGATTTTACAAGAGATGTAATATGATCTTTCCAAGATAAGTCCCAAGTAAATAAAACCCTAAGCATGTTCAAGGATGATGCAGGATTAAGCTGAATATTATTAAACATTAGTGGGTATACCTGTGGAAGATTTTGTCGGGTTGATAGGTGTAAGAACTGAGTCTTAGATGCATTAAAAACAACCATATTATTTTTACCCCAGTAAGAGATACGAGCCAAGTCAGACATCAGGTGTGCCATAGCCTCATCCCTTGTTTCTTGAAGTAACTGTTGAGATGGGCGTTGCGGGAACCGAATGGAAAGGTGAAGGGTTAAGTCATCAGCGTATGAGTGGATAGGGTTAGATGTACAGCTTAGAAGATCATTGATGAATAAAAGGAATAGAGTTGGTGATAGGACAGAGCCCTGAGGAACACCACTGTTGACAGATCTAGGAGAAGAACGATGGCCGTCTACAACAGTGGCTATAGAACGACCAGAAAGGAAGCTAGTGATGAAGGCACAGATAGATGGATAGAAACCGTAGGAGGGCAGTTTGGAAATTAAAGATTTATGCCAGACTCGATCGAAAGCCTTTGAGATGTCAAGTGCAATGGCAAAGCTTTCGCCAAAGTCCCGAAAGGAGGATGACCAGGAATCTGAAAGGTAGGTGAGAAGATCGCCAGTGGAGCGTCCCTGACGGAACCCGTACTGACGATCGGAAAGAAGGTTGTGATAGGAAAGATGCCTTAAAATTTTTCTATTGAGAATTGACTCGAAAACTTTTGAAATACAGGACGTTAAAGCAATTGGACGATAGTTGGAGGGTTGGGAGTGGTCACCCTTCTTTGGGACTGGCTGAATGAGAGCAAACTTCCAGCAAGAAGAAAAGGTACAAGTTGACAGACAAAAGGGAAAGAGTTTGCCTAGGCAGGGTGTAAGCACAGAAGCACAGTTCTTGAGAACAACAGGAGGGACCCCATCAGGCCCATATGCCTTGTTAGTACTGAGGCCAGTGTTGGCAGAAAATACATCAGCTGAAGAAATTTTAATGTCAGCCATGAGGAAGTCAGAGGGGGGAAGTGATGGAGGAACAGCACCGGAAACGTCTAAGGTGGAATTGGAGGAGAAAGTCTGTGCGAAGAGATCTGCTTTATCAGTAGAAGAAATAGCTACAGAATCATCAGAGAAGAAAAAAGGAGGGAAGGATGATGAGGTAAAGTTGTTAGAAAGGTTTTTGGCAAGGTGCCAGAAGGAGCGGGAAGAATTAGATTTGGAGAGTTGAGAGCATTTAGTACGGATGAAATTGTTTTTAGCAGAGCGAAGAACAGACTTAGCACGATTCCGGGCAGAAACGTAAAGATGATGTGATTCAGGGGTGGGTTGGCTCCGGTACCTTTTGTAGGCCCTCTCCTTGTTGCGGACAGCATTAGAACAAATGTGATTAAACCAAGGCTTTCTTGCTTTAGTCAGAGGATATGAGAAAGGAATGTATGCTTCCATACCCGAGAGAATAACCTCCGTAATCCGCAAGGCACACTCAGATGGCTCACGGCCATGGAAGCAATAATCATTCCAGGGAAAATCAAAGAAGTACTGCCTGAGGGCCTCCCAGTCCGCGGCTCCAAAATGCCACAGACGACGTTTCCCTGGAGGGTCCACAGGCCGTACCGGAGTGATAGGACAGGTTAAGGTGATACGGTTGTGATCGGAGGTTGTTGTTGTTGTTGTGGTGGTGGTGGTGGTGGCTGTTGTTGTTGTGGTGGTGGTGGTTGTTTTTATGGTGGTAGTGGTGGTTGCTGTTGTTGTGGTGGTGGTAGCTGTTGTTGTGATAGTGGTGATGGTTGTTATTATGGTGGTTGTTGTTGTTACGGTGGTGGTGGTGGTTGTTGTTATGGTGGTGGTGGCTGTCGTTGCTGTTGTTGTGATGGTGGTGGGTGTTATGGTGGTTGTTGTAGTTATGGTTGTTGTTGTTGTTGTTGTTGTGGTGGTGGTGGTTGTTCTTATGATTGTCATTGCTGTTGTTGTTGTCGTGGTGGTGGTGGTTGTTGTGGTGACGGTGGTGGTGGTGTTGTGGTGGTGGTGGTGGTGGCTGTTGTTGTTGTTATGGTGGTGATGGTGGTGGTGGTGGTTGTGGTGGTGGTGGTGATTGTTATGGTGGTGGTGGTGGTTGTTGTTTTTAATGTTGTTGTTGTTGTGGTGGTGGTGGTGATGGTGGTTATGGTGGAGGTGGTGGTGGTTGTTATGGTTGTTGTTGTTGTTGTTGTAATGGTGGTGGTGGTGGTGGTGGTGGTTGTTATGGTGGTGGTGGTTGTTGTTGTGGTGGTGGTTTTTGTTACGGTGGTGGTGGTGGTGGTGGTGGTGGTTGTTATGGTGGCGGTGGCTGTTGTTCCTGTTGTTGTTGTTGTGGTGGTGGTTGTTGTTGTGGTGGTGGTAATTGTTGTTACGATGGTGGTGGTGGTAATTGTTGTTACGATGGTGGTGGTGGCTGTTGTTCCTGTTGTTGTTGTTGTGGTGGTGGTTGTTGTTGTGGTGGTGGTAATTGTTGTTACGATGGTGGTGGTGGTAATTGTTGTTACGATGGTGGTGGTGGTTGTTGTTATTATGATGGTGATGGTGGTTGTTGTTGTTGTTATGGTGGCGGTGGCTGTTGTTGTTGTTGTGGTGGTGGTTGTTATAGTGGTTGTTGTTGTTATGGTGGTTGTTGTTATTGTGGTGGTGGTGATGGTTGTTATGGTGGTGGTGGCTGTTGTTATTACGGTGGTGGTGGTGGTTGTTGTTATGGTGGTGGTGGCTGTTGTTGTTGTGGTGGTGGTGGTTGTTATAGTGGTTGTTGTTGTTTTGGTGGTTGTTGTTATTGTGGTGGTGGTGATGGTTGTTATGGTGGTGGTGGTGGTTGTTGTTCTTATGATTGTTATTGTTGTTGTGGTGGTGGTAGTGGTGGTGGTGGTGGTGGTTGTTGTTGTGGTGGTGGTGGTGGTT
Organism: Coenobita brevimanus; assembly: GCF_032717465.1. Lineage (NCBI taxonomy): Eukaryota > Metazoa > Arthropoda > Malacostraca > Decapoda > Coenobitidae > Coenobita > Coenobita brevimanus. The sequence goes on from NC_137031.1 coordinate 29,227,540, forward strand.
GTTGTGGTGGTGGTGGTTATTGTTGTTGTTGTTGTGATGGTGGTGGTGGTGGTTATTATGTTTGTTTTTGTTGTTGTTGTTGTGGTGGTGGTGGTTATAGTGGTTGTTGTAGTGGTGGTTGTGGTGGTTGTGTTGTGGTGGTGGTGGTTGTTGTTGTTATGAATGTTGTTGTTGTTGCTGTTGTGGTGGTGGTGGGTGTTGTTATGGTTGTTGTTGTTATGGTTGTTGTTGTTGTGGTGGTGGTGGTGGTTTTTATGGTGGTGGTGGTGGTGGTGCTGGTGGTGGTGGTTGTTGTTGTTGTGGTGGTGGTGGTTGTTCTGCTGGTGGTGGTGGTTGTTGTTATTGTGGTGGTGGGTTGTTAAGGTTGTTGTTGTTGTGGTGGTGGTGGTGATGGTGGTGGTGGTTGTTGCGGTGGTGGTGGTTGTTCTGCTGGTGGTGGTGGTGGTTGTTGTTGTTCTTGTTGTTGTTGTTGTGGTGGTGGTGGTGGTGGTGGTGGTGGTGGTTGTTGTGGTGGTGGTGGTTGTTATGGTGGTGGTGGTGGTTGTTGTGGTGGTGGTGGTTGTTATGGTGGTGGTGGTGGTTGTTGTGTTGGTGGTTGTTGTGTTGGTGGTTGTTATGGTGGTGGTGGTGGTTGTTGTTATTGTGGTGGTGGTGGTTGTTATGGTGGTGGTGGTGGTTGTTGTGTTGGTGGTTGTTATGGTGGTGGTGGTGGTTGTTGTTATTGTGGTGGTGGTGGTTGTTATGGTGGAGGTGTGGTTGTTCTTGTTATGGTTGTTGTTGTTGTTGTGGTTTTGGTGGTGCTTTTGGTGGTGGTGGTGGTGGTTATTATGGTTGTTGTTGTGGTGGTGTTGTTGTTGTGGTGGTTCTGGTGGTGTTGTTGTTGTGGTGGTGGTGGTGATTATTGTTGTTATGGTTGTTGTTGTGGTGGTGGTGGTTGTTATGGTGATGGTGATGATGGTTGTTGTTACGGTTGTTGTTGTTGTTGTGGTTGGTGTGGTGGTGGTGGTGGTTTTGGTGGTGGTGGTGGTTGTTGTGGTGGTGGTATTGGTGGTGGTGTTGTGGTGGTTGTTGTTGTTGTTGTTGTTGTGGTGGTGGTGATGGTGGTGGTGGTTGTTGTGGTGGTGGTGGTGGTAACTGTTGTGGCGGTGGTTGTTATGGCGGTGGTGGTGGCTGTTGTGTTGACGGTTGTTGCAGTTGTGGTTGTTGTTGTGGTGGTAGTGATTGTGGTGGTGGTGGTTGTGGTGGTGGTTGTTGCTATGGTGGTGGTGGTTGTGGTGGTGGTTGTTGCTATGGTGGTGGTTGTTGTGATGGTGGTGGTCGTGGTGATTGTTGTTGCTATGGTGGTTGTTGTGGAGATGATTATTCTTATGGTGGTGCTTCAGGGGGTAGTGGTTGTGGTGATAGTGGTTGTTGTTGTGATGAAGGTTGTTGTTGTTGTGGTTGTTATGGTGGTGGCTGGTGTTGTGGTGGTAATGGTTGTGGTTCCTGGTTCTTCTGAAAAGTGAACTTTGTGGACTGTAGATTTAAATTTCCATTCTGGAACCCACCATCCTTCTTTCGGGGGATAGGGAAGCGGCTGAACGACGTTTGCATAATCAGAGACTTGAGTGGCTCATGCTATCGGTGTCAGTTTAAATATATTCCGACGCTTTCTACACCCAAAAGCAGCACAATGTTGCTGCATTGCTATGTAAATAGTGGTCAACTTTGACCATCGTCAGGAACACGACATCGTCTGCCTCGACCGTTGCAAGATGGCGGCCCGGCAGACGTGTCTAAAGTAGTGTCCTGCGGCATCTAGGCTGTTTTATATCTATGGGATTCCCTTACCGCTTTACAAAAACACTAACCACCTGTGGAATGCTTTTCTCGTTATTTCTGTGAAGGCACTGCATACCTCTGCCACACCAAACATGGTATATATATAATATATCCTGTCATGTTCAAAAGGTAAACATGCAGTAAAAACACAGCTTTCTGTGCTTTATACCGATGTCATATGGCTAGTTGATACTCGGCAGATCGGGTGTGGGAGGAAAGTGGGGAGGGGGCGGGGTTGCACCGAGTCGTTTGGTTGATTGGCTACACGATCTAGGCATTATTTCAGGTTGACGATACATTTAATTATTTGCAGGTATGAAATCAGGTGTAATATCACATTTAGCATCTTTACTCTGAGGTGTAATGCTAGACTACATTACCAGCAACAACTACAGCACACACATACTTCATTACCCTACCTCCACCCCCAAAGAAATCACCCCCATCACAGTCTGGTCTGACACAGTTGCCAGCCTTGTAAAGCTATTCCTTCTGCTTCGACTTATCTCTTCGAATATTTGAGGGGTTCGGAACGAAGACACGACTTTTTTGGCTGACTATACAATGCGTACTATTCATTACGAACACGTGGGTCAGTCTTTCACGTTATTTTCCCATAACACATAGCCTAATCTATCAATATGAAACACACAGTATATTTCACCAATAAAATGTAAATGCACAGTTTCCGTAGGTCAATTACATGGCCCCTACCAGGGCAGTAAGTTATAGCAGACGATGATTTCCAGATGATCATGTGGTTCACTTTGACTTTCTTTTCACATAAACAGATAACAAAATATATCACTGTATGAGATACACACCATCTACAATTATGTATCTCAAGTTGCATTCGGCTACCTTTGTACTAGCTCAGGTGTATGAGACATCCTCTTTCTTACGAGCACGTGGGTCAGTCTTTCACGTTATTTTCACATACTACATAGCCTAATCTGTCAGTATGCGAGATACACAGTATATTTCATCAATAAATTAATGCATGTCTTCCGTAGGTCAATTACATGGCCCCTACCTTGGTGGTAAGGTATTGCAGGCGATGATTTCCAGATGATCATGTGGTTCACTTTCACTTTCTTTTCACATAAACACATAACAAAATATATCACTGTATGAGACACAGTATATCACACCATCTACAATTACGAATTTCACGTTACATTTTGCTATCTTTGCGCTAGCTCAGGTGTACGAGACATTCTCTATCTTACGAGCACGTGGGTCAGTCTTTCACGTTATTTGCACATAACACATAGCCTGATCTATCAATATATGAGATACACAGTATGTTTCACCAATAAAATGTAAATGCACGTGTTCCTAACCTCGCGTTGCATGTTGCTACCTTTGTGCTAACTCAGATGTACGAGAATCACTCTTTCCTACGAGCAATTGGGTCAGCCATTTACTGTCTTTCACATAAAACATAACCAAATCTATCAATATACGAGATACACAGTATATTACACCACAACAAGTACAAGCACATGGCTCTTATCTGTGCGCTAAGGTATAGCAGACAATGTTTCCCTTCCCTGAGGATGCTGCAGTGTTTATGATTTTACTTCTCATACACATAATAAATTCAACCATTTAATGATACATACAGTATATTTCACAACAACAGTACATGAATGTGCTCTGTATGTCACATCTGCGATACCTAAGGTATCGCAGATGATATTTTCTGACGAGCACGTGGTGCAGTGTTTACCTTCATCCACACAAGTATAGATATAAACATACCACTATAACACTCATGCTTTATTTCACACAGAAAGCATACGGAATAAATATAACAATATAATATAATCAAATATCCCTATAAACCTCCTCTATTTTATCCCCTCTTGACAACAGCATGCCATGGCTGTAAGGTGTACATGACTCCTGCCCTAGCCAATATTTCATCAAATACACTTGTTGCACTATACTCATATCTATTGCACAATAACACTATCCACCATATATCAGCATAAAACAAGGACTTCATCAACACCTTGGCAAATATTCCGTTCAAGACAACGCTGTGTTGTCAGGCGGTTTCCCGCCTCCCCCTGCTAAACGTTTCACCATGTTCTTCCTCACTAGCTATTGAACACTGTATTCACCTGATTCACTGTCACTATTGTTCAATGGCTGAATACTCACATTGGGTGTAAGGTAGTGGGAGTGTAGTTGTTGGGACACGCCAAAAAACAGGGTAGGCCTAGCACAATCTTCGTTGGGCCAACGGCTGATAACGGCCAGGAATGATTCACAAAATCTAATTCCCTATTGCAAACACCAAATCTAATCACAATAGTGACCAAAAAGTAAACACAAACACTATAAGTATATTGAAATATGACACGTGCCAGGGATCGGTGTAAATAGAGTATGATTTAAATGCCCAGCCATGTGCTACCTTCTCCCTTGACAGCTGCTGTGGAACTAATCAACCTGTCTGGGCTGCCGCGTGTCTTGGGCCCCAAGGGTGCCAAGTCATTAATTTTGACGAGAAGCGCGGGAACTATGATGCCTCCAAAAATGACACTGACCAGCCAAAAACTTTTTCTCTGATGAAGGTATTTATGCTTAAATGATGACAAACGCATCATTGAGTATAGTTGCAGCCACGCCCATATGATGACAAATGCGTCATCGTGGGTGGAGGGGTTAATATCTTCTGAACTATAATAGCTAGACAAAATTTGAAGATACATAAAACTCACCAACTCTTCCCCTTTCAAATGAAAGTATCCCCTGGTCCCCAGGCGGTACCGTCAATGAGCAAGGATAAGTTACAGATGACTGGTTTTCTATGTTTTAGCATGCTGTTTCTGAGCGTGTGCTACTGGCAGTGGCCTTGGATTCGCTGGCTAGCATTGGCAGCACTGACCAGAGTGGTGATTGTAACACTGCCTGGGTTTCCTTTAAGGAAAACTGGATTTTTCCACCCAATCTTTTACTTTTCCTTACATACCATCATAAGGATGAGTCATCACCCCGTTCATGTAGCTCCCAATAGGGCTTTCCATCAGAGAGTCACTATGCCCTGTAGGTGTGTGGGAAAATAGCTCTTTGATTTTCTTTACTCACTTCTTGTGTCAAATGTAAAAATTTCCTTCTACTACGGCACTAATATTGCCACTTGACATCACGATTACAGGTAATTGCACTTTGAAAAGTAAACGCTGTTACTTTCATGCAGTATGGATGAGGATGAGGTAATTACATGTACTAAAATTGTGACCAATTTGTACTAATTAGGGTCATCATGAAAATATTACTAATGTTATACACAGCTTACATTTTTTGCACTTTAAATCACAAATATGCTTATTCTCACATATTCATCATTATATTCTGAGTAACGAGGGAAAAATTTAGCTATAGCCAATCAGGTCATTCTCTCTCTCTCACCCGCTCACTCATGGTTTTCTTTCATGTAGCAGATAGTTTTACCCAAGGTATTTCCAATCATTGTTTCACAAATGACCATAAACAGTAACACTTGTAAAAGTTATTATAAAATACTTATAACACTTACTAGAGATAACTTACATCTTACATTTCACTTATGCATAAAAATTAAGACACTTGTGCATTGCTGATAACTATTTACAATTTCCCACACACCTGCTCAGTACTTATGCTCGGAGTGGTACTCACTATAGCATTTAAGACATAGGGGGACCTTGCACTCCGCACATTGGCAGGCTGTTTCTTTTCATGTTGGGTGATGGCGTTTGGTGGTGTTGCAGAAGTGGCACTGCCTGTATGCCTGACCACCTGCAGTGGTACAGCTAGTCTCTACGAACGTGTGCCACTGAAAACAATCAGCACAACTTTGCCTGTCAGCTGTAGACGTTGTCTGCATCTCCTGCCACACACCTGGCACCTGTGCAGTTGAATACCCTTCAAGGAGTTTGTCTGCATTCTCTCTCTCAAACTCTCGTAGAGAGAGAGATTTCTTGAAGACATCCTTGAACAGTATGAATCTATTCAGGATGGTGATATCAAGGTGTAAAAACGCCTTCTGTTACCACCGGCAGGACTTACGAAGGCAATCAATCTCACCAATCAGAAAGTCCAACTTGTGAACGAGCTGCATGTTGATATTATAGTCGTTGATAGCATCGGGCTTTAACACGGGTTCCCCAGTCCTTTAGACTTTCCTGTTTCCTCAAACACACCCTTATGTACTGTTGACAACATGTTAACCCATCTCCTGTTATGTTAGAGAAAGGCTAACATGTTGTCACATTTCTTTGTAAGAAGGGCATCATTTTCAGTATTTTTTTTTTATGCTAGGAAGAAGGAACCAAAGGCCACGAGCCCGCAATACTGTTCCTTCCAAGAGAAAGACAAAATACAATAGAGAGCCATATTCAAGATCTGATCATTTCGATATGCCTGGACACAGTGTGTTTGAAAGACTGGAGATCATAGCTAAAAGGAACTACAGACAGAGGGAGACACTTCCAGAATTGACCTGTTGCATAAATGAAGGACTAAGAGTAACGGTTAACTCTTGCATTAGAAAGTTGAACAGAAAAGGGATGAGAGTTTGCTGCTAGACGGGTGCTATGCACCAGGCAAGCAGACAGTTCAGAGGAGCAGTGACCATTGAAGTAGCGATAGAAAAGAGATAAAGATGCAACAGTGCGGCCAAGAGACAGAGGTTGAAGGGAGCCAGTAAGAGGAGGAGAGGTAATGAGATGAAAAGCCTTAGACTCCACCCTGTTGAGAAGGGCTGTATGTGGGGTTGCTCCCCACACATGAGAGTTGTACTCTACACAGGGATGGATAAGACCCAGGTATAAAGTCAACAACTGTGCAGGGGTAAAGAAGGAACGAAGTCGGCCTACCACACCTAATCTCTTGGAAGCAGATTTTACAAGAGATGTAATATGATCTTTCTAAGACAAGTTCCGAGTGAATGAAACCCCAAGCATGCTCAAGGATGATGCAGGATTAAGCTGAATAGTATCAAACATTAATGGGTACTCTTGTGGAAGATTTTGTCGGGTTGATATGTCTGATGAATTATAAACAAGATTACTTTTACCCCAGTCAGAGATATGAGCCAAGTCAGACATTAGGTGTGCCATAGCCTCATTCCTTGTTTGGTGAAGTAACTGCTGAGATGGGCATTGCAGGAACCGAATGGAAAGGTGAAGGATGGAGTCATCAGCATACGAGTGGATAGGGTTAGATGTACAGCTTAGAAGGTCATTGATGAATAAGAGGAAGAGAGTTGGTGATAGGACAGAGCCCTGAAGAACACCACTGTTGATAGATCTAGGAAAAGAATGATGGTCGTCTACATCAGTGGCTATAGAACGACCAGAAAGGAAGTTATAGATAAAAGCACGGATAGAAGGATAGGAACCATAAGAGGGTAGTTTGGAAATTAAAGATTTATGCCAAACTCGATCGAAAGCCTTTGAGATGTCAAGTGCAATGGCAAAGCTTTCGCCAAAATCCCAAAAGGAGGATGACCAGGAGTTTGAAAGGTAGGTGAGAAGATCGCCAGTGGAGCGTCCCTGATGGAACCCATACTGACAATCAGAAAAGGTTGTAATAGAAGAGAGACTTTAAAATTTTTCTATTAGGGTTTGACTCAAAAACTTTTGAGATACAGGATGTTAAAGCAACTGGACGATATTTAGAGGGTTGGGAATGGTCACCCTTCTTTGGGACTGGCTGAATGAGAGCAAACTTCCAGCAAAAAAGGAAAGGTACAAGTTGATAGACAAAGGCAAAAGAGTTTACCTAGGCAGTGTGTAAGCACAGAAGCACAGTTCTTGAGGACAACAGGAGGGACTCCATGAGGCCCATATGCCTTGTTAGTACTGAGGCCTGTGATGGCAGAAATTACATCAGCTGAAGAAATTTTAATGTCAGCCATGAGCAAGTCTGAGAGGGAAAGTGATGGAGGAACAGCACCGGAATCGTCTAAGGTGGAATTGGAGGATAAAGTCTGAGCAAAGATATCTGCTTTATCAGTAGAAGAAATAGTTACAAAACCATCAGAGTAGAAAAGAGGAGAGGCGGATCATGAGGTAAAGTTGTTAGAAATGTTTTTGGCAAGGTGCCAGAAGGAGCAGGAAGAATTCGAGTTGGAGAGATGAGAGCATTTAGTACAGATAAAATTATTTCTAGCAGAGAGAAGAACAGACTTAGCACAATTTCGGGCAGAAACATAAAAAAGATGTGATTTAGGGGTGGGCTGGGAATTCAGGGAAGTTTCTTCTGTTTGCTCGGATAGTTTCACAGGTCCCAGTACCATGTTCAAGCAAATACTTGCTCAATGCTGGGGTTGTATAATAGTTATCAGTGTACGGAACTTTGTGCTTGTTGAAGTACCTTTCCATCGGCACTTTCACAACTGATGCCGAGAAACTGTGAGGATCATCACTAGGTATCTCAACATCCATAGCTGAATAAACTGTCACATCAAACACATATCCAGTTTTGCAGTTGCAAAGGGCAAAGAATTTTAGTCCAAAGCAGTGATGCTTGGACGGCACATAGTGTATAAATACCAACCCGCCCCGGAATAACACCAGCAACTCGTCAATGACCACTTTCCGAAACGGTTGGAAAACCCTGGAAAATGACTCCTTAAGCATGGTCACGATGGGTCTAATTTTCCCTAACCTGTCATTCGATGCAGGCTCTTAATTTCTGTTGAAATAAATTAACCGTAAGATTGCCAGGTACCTGTCACTGGCCATATACTTACCAAGGACAGGTGTGCCCACAAGTTCATCAACCAACCAATATTCATGGAGCACATGTTTTCTTATGTGCACCATCAGCATGGTAAGGGCTAGCCACACAAACAACTCCCCCACCTCCACAGGTGTCCAGTCCCTCATGTGCTTGGATTTGCTGGCAAATACGCTCAGCCACTGCATGCATTATGGCAGAGGTAAAATTGCCCTAAAAATACTGCTTATAGTCCAAGGCCTGAGGAGAAGCTGATACTCCTCAACAACTGCCCCTTCCTCGTCAAAGACAGGCACAAAGGTATGAACTCTGCTGACACCTGGTAGAATTGGCCATTTTCCATGGCGAGCACGTCTTTCCTGATTGAGTGCACACCCATGGGCAGGGGGTAATAGGGAAGAAGAGAGAGAGGTGTGGGAGGTGGGGTAGTATGATAGTGATAAGGCTTCCCTGGGGAGATGCTGCCTGCTGAGTCACACCACGTGGGGCACGTGTGGAAAATTCCGCTCCTGAATGGCCCGGTTGTGGTGATTTGGACCATGAAGTAATAGGCTGAGGTAATGCTGGACGTTCGAGGGCGAGATGGCAGTGAGCAGGCTGTGAGAGTTGCAGTGAGGCAGCTCATTGGTGCTTATTTCTCAGATGACTGCCAACTCCACGCTCACCTGCCCAGTATGCTGGGTCATCAGCCTCCTCATTTTCAGTGAACTCATCACTGTCGAAGGCCCTGTCCTCCTCCTGCAGCAGTTTGAGAGCCTTTTCAGGCATCTGAGAGCAGGAAGGGGTCGGAGGGCGAGTGAGTTCACTCTTGACTTAATTCTTTCTTCTGAAGAACCTTCACTGGGAGTGCCCCGGCAGTAAGGCAGAACTTTCGTGGGGGTCGATGATGCAATTGGGTCCGCACTTGGGGGAGTGGAATTGGATGAGGAGGATGAGGAAGACATCACTCTACACACTACCAGTGCAGTGCACAGACTGAGCCGTGCATCAGTGGAGTACCTAGGGTACCTTCCTACCCTATGGTTGTCATAGAATATGGCTGTCGATGCAAAGGGTGGCGGGAAGACGCTTGCAGCTATACATGTCAACTGGCATTGCTCCACACCCAGAATCGTGATGGCTATACACGTCAACCGGTGAATAGGGGTTAAGGAATTGTTGAACACAGAGAATGAAAGTAATGCATTAATAAGTGGCTGGGAGAAGAGAGGAAGAAATCAGTAGGCTGGAAGCAGTGAACGCAATGAAGAAGGTCTAAATGGGGAAAGTTCCAGGAACTGATGGAGTGTGTGGTGAAATGCAGAAGCATGGGGGAGTGATAGTAGTAAAATGGATATGGACGATGTGCAGATTGGCCTGGGAGGAAGGTAGAGTCCGGAGGATTGGAAGTTTGGTATAATTATTCCCCTGTACAAAGGAAAAAAGGAAAAAAGTGTGTGGTAATCATAGCAGCATTTGTCTTCTTAATGTTATAGGAAAATATTATAGTAGTATACTTATTGACAGATTTAGGGGAAATTACAGCGAAGTTAGTTGGAGAAGAATAGGGAGATTTTAGAAAGGGAAAAGGGCGTAGATCAGATATTCATTCTTAGGTCTTTAGTGAAAAAGTTCCTAGAGAAAAGAAAGAAGTATGCAGCCATAATTGATAGGAAAATGCATTTGACAGGGTGGATAGACAAGGTATGTGGAAAGTATTAACAGTATATGGAGTAACTGGGAAATTGTTGAATGCCGTGGAGATTATATGCATGAGGATGCCAAGACTCCAATGGGAGTGGGTAGCGGGCTGAGTGAATTTATCTGTTTGCATGTTGGATTGAAACAGGGATGTGTCATGTCCCCATGGTTGTTCAATCTGTATATGGATGGCGTTATAAAAGAGGAACAAGGTAGGGCAGCATATGTTTGAGCGACCCTAATGAGAGAGGGCAGTGTTTGGAAACTCCCTGTACTGTTCTTACAGATGATACTGTATTGTTAAGTGAAAATGAAGGGGAGCTGCAAGACTTGGTGAATGAGTTTGGGAGAGTGTGTAAGAAACGGAATCTAAAGATTAATGTAGGGAAGAGTCAGGTTATGGTCTTCGTGAGAAATTAAACCACTGAATGTACAGTGAGGTTGGATGAGGAGGAAATGGAAAATGTGAGTGCCTTTAAGTACTCGGGTAGTGTGACGAGTTAGGATGGAAATTTAGAGGGTGAAGTGCTTGAAAGGGTACAACAGGGAAGAAAGGTTGCTCACTGTTTGACAGCAGTAATAAAGAACATTGAAGTGAGCTCGGAAATAAGAAAGTCACTGCATGACAGTATTGTGATACCAACCCTAACGCATGGAAGTAAAGCTTGGATCTTCTTGGAAGGAGATAATTCAAGAGTGACAGCAGTGGAAATGAGTTATTTGAGAGGAGCATTTGGAGTTATGTGGAGAGACAGACTGACAAATGAGGAAGTGAAGAGACATTGCGGTGTGGACGTGGATGTGACAGAAAGCTTTAGGAGAAATACACTGATTTTTTTCTTTATGTGTCCGGCTCTGGGCATAGGCTTCACAGCCTGCTCGCAAGGCCCAGTAGTCCTCCTATATACCATACACCTCTACATGTCACCATGTAGGGAGGATAGGAAGCGAGAGATTACAGAGCGAGTGTATACGAGTGAGGTGGAGGGGGGGGGGAGAGGGAAGGAGAGGCCGGGAATGAGATGAAGGGATGGAGTGGAGAAATATATGAAAGAGCGGGATGTGAGCTGGGAGCAAGGCAGTGAAATGGAGTTGGACAGGACTACATGGAAGCGATTTGTTTGTGGCCATCCCATACGGGATTAATGTACCTGAAAATAGATAGATAGACATGAAAAATACATGACGACGTTTTGGTTTGTTTAATATGGATTTCTTTTTCTTAACCTGCTGTAAAAAGTGAAATATGTTGCCACCTAGAATGAATATATTATAAATTACTAATTCCTGAAATGCAAGGGAATTTTATTAATTAGTGCTTGCCTGCAAAGGTTTCCAGGACTAACTAATAGTCTTTCAATCACAAAATGTTTGCAAATACCATTATATTTGTCTACTTACCATTATTGAGCTCACAATGACCAATTCTGACCAGGAAGTCAGAAAAATTATGTTCACATTTTCGCGCGTCACAATTTCAGACAAATTCGTGCAGTCTCATCGCGCGACTGCCATTTTTTTTTTTTTTTTTAGTATTTATCTGATACTCCCTGGACTTCACCCAAGTAATGTAAACAAAAACAAAAAAAAGGAAAAAAAAAACGGATCGATATCTATTACCATTCTCGTGAATGCAAAACACACAAGTAATTTTTGCATATTTTTGTGTGTCGCAATTTCCGACAATTTCTTTCCGTCGCGTAGCCCACGATCGCCAAATTATTTCTTATATTTTTGTGACTCACAGGACTTACTTCTACCTAATGCAAAAAGATTTAGGTTGACATCTATTACTGTTCCAATAAAAGAAAAGAAAAATTGAGGAAACAGTCACACACATACACAGATTGACTATATTATTTAGATACTACACCAGACTGACAATGCCAGTAAGAAGAGAAAAAAAATAAAGAAAGAAAAAAAATAAATGTCACCTGTAAGTCAAAAAGTAATATCTGTAAAAAAAAAAAATGTATTGTGGACCATTGAAACAAATAAACAAGGGGTTATCTTACAGCAAATGGAAATTAAATGTTGAGATAAAAACCGTCTTTTCAAGTGAACCAAGGGGGGGGGGGGATCTGCTTGCTAAAATGTTTTAACTAACTATAAAATGAATGAAGAGAAAAGAAGTTAGCCAAGTAGCCCAGACAAGCGTAGGCTAGAGGTACGAAAGTGCAATCAGAGCAAACAAAACTCTTCTCACTAAGTAACTGTACACACGGGATAATTATAAACTGTTTTCACTTGTGAAAACAATGACCAAAGCAAAGGGAACAGTACTCACTCATTTATAACACTACGTGCAGGAGAATGCTTGACACTAAATTCACCATATATACTAAATTCACCATATATAGCTGCTTACATCCACGAACACAAAGGCGTCACCCACAACCACACAGGATTGTCACAAACTGCTAAACAGTAATCGTTTCCACACTGCTATAAAAAACACACAACAGTATTGCTGTGTCACTCGATATTAAACCTCAGTTGAAAAGAAACAAATAAAACAAGAATTTCTACCCAACCAACTAGATCAGCTCAAACAAAATAAGTCAAAATGAAACAAAGTTCCACCCAGTTCCAAGGGCTTATACTCGGTAAAAAACTGTTCTTGCTGGTGAAACAACATGAATCTAACTCTTACCAAGTAGAAGCTCTAAACTTAGGGTAATACCCATCACTTCCACGAGAACAATAACCACCCACCGCAGTCAGGTAGTTAACTGTAGCACTAGCTAAACAGGGCAGTACTCCCAAGGTGGATGGAAAGCCGATGATATGGAAAGATGGAACTCCTGTTTCATCAGTCCTTGGGACCAGCTTGTGACCAACCCCCTTTGATGAACTTTTTCAGTGTTTCAGAACAGAGTAGGCCAGCATACTCTGCTATTCAAGTTTCTCTAGCTGTCACACCAAACAACATGCACATTACACACCACACCTCCTGTTCAAAATTAAGTACAATGGAATCTGAAAACCCAGCTTGGAGTCCCCAGGAGGAGAGGGGGCATAAAAGCCCCTTCCCTCAATCCCTTTCTCGAAGATGGCCAAATGAGTTGCATGGAACTACTGTCTGACTCACTCCCTATCCATTTCTGCAATATTTGTGGTTTTCCTCTAACTTTCTCTCTGTTGAACGCCACCTTTCCTCTTCTAAACCTTACTGAGACTCAGGTGTTAGAGGCAACTGATAGCAAACCCTTATCTCTCTCCTTCTTTCTCAATGTTCACTTCAAAGCCAAAGGTGGCTGTTGTGTATAGTGTACGCAACAACATATCTTGATCTCATGTTCCTGATTGAATTATCTGAATTCTTTACTCTCTGGCTTCAGCTATCCTGTCATTCTCTGATCATTTATAGCTGTACTGTGTACTCATCCCCTAATTCTACTGACTATGAAAAATTCTTTACTATCTTCCTTTTAGGATGAAACACATCCTATCAATTTGTTCTTTCTCTGAAATCTCCATTTTAGGTAATCCAATGTTCACCACCACTTTTAGCTCTCCTCTCCTTTCATTGATCCACCTGGTGAGCAAACCTCCATCTCAATAACCTTGTGCAGAATGTCTAGCATCCTATTGGTATCCCTCACTGCCTTGAACAGAGTTCAGACATATTCTTCCTTAAAACTTATCCTTCTGCATACAATGACTACTCTTTTCTCTCCTTTCGGCTCCTCCAATTACAACCTTACCACTTTAAGTTGTCCTATCACTCCAGTAAGACCTGTTAGGCGGCTGCATTTATGAAAAAAACCTACCTTACCCTAAAAAAATTGCTACAAAAGGTTTCTCAACTGATTATTGTAGTATCAAGTGTGCTTAATAACTTATCAAAAGTCTACCACAGTCTGACCACGAGAAAGGTCCAATTTCCAAATGGCGTCGAGTAGCCTCCAAATCCTAAAAATGCTCATTATTCCTTCATAATTCATCCTAAAAAGGTAATTTTGATGTATAACCCCATGTTTTGAGGATTTAGGAATCAAATTAGCATATTTAAATAATAGTAAAGTGATTACATAGTTACAAAATCCAAGATGGCGAACCAATAATGGCCACAAAACTATGAAAATACCCATTACTCCTTCATTATTCATCCTACATATATGATTTCGATGAATAACCCTATGTTTTTGGGATCTAGGAATCCAGTTAGCATATTTAAATAATAGTAAAGTTATTACATAATTACCAATGGAAGTGGAATGACTGAAGAAATGCGGGCATTATGGACCATGTCCATACCCATCACATCTGAGTACAACAATGCCATGTAGGAATTCAATGACCTCACCTGCACGACCAGCGAGCAACATCGAGAATCAACAGAAGCAAGGATGAAACGAAATCACTCTAACCTGGAAAAGATCAAAGAAAAACTATCCACATGCACGCCATTTTCTCCAGACCCATCTCTGAGAAACATCATTACTGGTTTAGTTGCCAAAGAGGATGTGAATGTGCATGAATTTGAGACTGTTGGGAATAAAATTATTGAAAATATGGTTGGAAAACCTGTTTTGGGGATCTCATTCAAACGGAAAGACCGCGCAAAAACCCTTGCATATGAATCCACCATCAAATATGACCAAGGCCGAACCATTGATCCTGCTCTGCTGTTCCAAAGAGTTCTGGTTTTGTCAAAAACCCGAGACCTTTCACTGGAAGAAGTAATGAGCTATGAGCTCAGCCCATTCCCTACAGCCCTGTTTGAAGCCAAAGAAATCTTTCGTAAAGCTGACAAGCCCCAACTAGCACATGCAGTTGCTGAGTATTCAAGCAAGAAATCAAAAGTAGCTGTCATGGATTCTGTGCCACTAACTGAACTTTATGTCCTTGACAGTGGCTCCCTGGTTCATCGCTTCCCATGGAAAAAGGGTGAAAGTTATGGTACCATTGCACGCATGTATGCTGACTTTACCATACGCCATTACGGAAAAGCAACCGTAGTTTTTGATGACTATAGTGAAGGTCCTTCCATCAAAGACAATACGCATCAGCGACATGGGCAAAACACCCACCTGATCATCAGCTTCAATGTAAAAACTGAATTTGTGGGAAGAAAGGATGATTTCCTTTCCAGATCTTGCAACAAACAGGGACTTATTGATCTTGTAACTGAGGAACTAAAGAAGAAGGGCTGCAATGTTATCAATGCCTTAGGGGATGCAGACATGGAGATTGTCAAGGCTGCAGTCAGGGCGTCACAACATCAGCCCACGACCCTAATAGGGGAGGATACAGACCTGCTCATTCTTCTCCTCTATTGTACTGAAGCAAACAATAGGGGCCTCTATTTTCGTTCGGACAAGTCCACAGTTCCCAAGGTGTACAATATCAGTGAGATGAAACAAATCCTGGGTAATGATATGTGTTCTCAGTTGCTGTTTATCCATGCCTTCACAGGATGTGGCACAACTTCCCGCATTTTCAGTGTTGGCAAAAAGTCAGCATTTCAGAAACTTGTGAATGGTGAATCGACCATTCATACTTGTGTGAATGCATTTCTGCTCCCAAATCAAGCAAACAGTGTCATAGAGGACCTTGGGAGCAAGGCGATGGCAGTTCCATTTGGTGGCAAGAGTACTGATTCACTTGCCTCTTTGCGCTACAATCTTTTGATCAAGAAAATTGTCTCCGCCAAGTCATTTGTTACCCCAGAACGTCTTCCTCCTACAAAGTCCTCGACAAAATATCATAGCTATAGAGTGTATTACCAGATCATGGTGTGGACTGGAAAGGAGAGTGACATGAATGCAGTGGATTGGGTATGGAAACTGGAGAACAATCAGTTTGTGCCAGTTATGACGAAGAACACTGCTGTGCCAGAAAGCCTCCTACAGATGGTCCACTGTAATTGTAAAACTGCCTGCCGAACACGTTGTAGTTGCAGAGGATATGGACTACCATGCACACCCGCTTGTGGACAATGTCAAATCGAAAACTGTGAGAACCCACATAATCAACCATCGCAGGAGGAAGAGTGTGACTATGACTATTTGTAAACCTGGTTCAGATCAAAGGCATATTTCAGAAATATATATCATGAGATTTGTAATAACTTTTTACCAATAATCAGTACACTATTTTAAATATGCTAACTAGTTTTCTAGATGCCCAAAACAAGGGGTCAGGCACCAGAATAACCTGTTTAGGCTGAACAATGATGGAGCCATTGGCATTTTTATAGTTTGGCGGGCATATTGGTCTGCCATCTTGGATTTTGTAATTTTGTAATCACTTCGCTATTATTTAAACATGCTCAATAGATTCCTAGATCCCCATAACATGGGGTTAGACACCGAAATTACTTGTCTAGGATGAATAATGAAGGAGTAATGGGCATTTTCATAGTTTGGTAGCTATATTGGTCCTCCATCTTAGACTATGTAAGTATATAACCACTTCACTATAATTTTGATATGCTAACTGAGTTCCCTGATCCCCAAAACATGGGGTTAAACACCAAAATTACCTGTCTAGGATGAATAATGAAAGAGTAACGGATGTTTTAAGGATTTAGTGGCTAACTTTGATGCCATCTTGAAAATCCGACCTTCCTCATGGTCAAACTGTGGGAGACTTTGAATATGTTATTACGCACACCTGATACTACAATAAACAGTTAAGAAACCTTTTGTAGCAATTTTTTGGGGGTCAAACCATATTTTCAGCCAACTATGTGGACCGTCCCAAGAAGCAGCATGTGTGGCACTTTCGGGTTGCTGATTGGGAGACCCTCAGGCAGTTCTTCTTTGACTTTCCCTGGAATGACAATTGCTTGCATGGCAGCAAGCCATCTGAGTGTGTCTCGTGCATTAAGGAGGTTATTCTCTCGGGAATGGAAACACACATTCATTTCGCTTATCTTGTGCCTAATGCAAAAAAAAAAAAATGGTTTAGTCACGCATGTTCTAATGCTGTCCACAACAAGGAGAAGGCCTACAAAAGGTATCAGAGCCAACCCACTCGTGAATCGCATCTCTTTTATGTCTATGCCCAGAATCATCCTGAGTCTGTTCTTTGCTAAAATTAATTTCACTCATACTTAATGCTCTGAACTCTCCAACTCAGATTCGTCCTCCCCCCTCTGGTACACTCGAAACCGTTCTAACATCCTAACTTCATCATCCTTCCTTCCTATTTTCCACTCTGATGGCTCTGTAGTTGTTTATTCTACTGATAAAGCAGAATGTTTGCTCAGACTTTCTCCAGTTCCACCTTAGACAATTCCGGTGCTGTTCTTCGATCACTTCTCCCACCTGACTTCCTCATGGCTGACATTAAATTTCATCAGTTGATGTGTTTTCTGCCATCACTGGCATCAGTGTGAACAAGGCATATGGGCCTGATGGGGTCCCTCCTGTTGTCCTCAGGAACTGTGCTTCTGTGCTTGCAAACTATCTGGGTAAACTCTTGTGCGTTTTGTCTGTTAACTTGTAGTTTTCCTTCTTGCTGGAAGCTTGCTCTCATTCAGCCTGTCCCAAAGAAGAGTGACCATTCCCAGCCCTCTGACTATTGCCCAAATGCTTTGACATCCTGTATTTCTAAAGTTTTGTATCCATTCTTTAAAAAAATAAATGATATATAAAGCATTTTTCCTATCACAACCTTCTTTCCATCCGTCTGTATCGGTTCCACCAAGAACAGTCTACTGGCAATATTCTCACCTTCCTTTGGCACTCCTGGTCATCCTTCTTTCGAGACCTCGGCGAGAGCATTACCATTGCACATGATATCTCAGAGGCTTTCGATCGAGTCTAGCACAAATCTTTTAATTTATAAACTGCCTTCTTATGCTTAATATCCTTCTATCTGTGCCTTCATCTCTACCATCCGTTCCGGTTATTCTATAGATGCCTTTGTAGATGGCCACCAACTTTCTTCTTGAGCTCTCAGTAATGGTGTTCCTCAGGTCCCTCTTCAATCACCAGCTGTCTTTCTTATCATCATCGATGATTTTCTAGGTTGTACATCTAACTCTTCCCCCTCATACATTGCTGACTCCACTCTTCACCTTCTCATCTCAGCAGTTACTTCAACGAACAAGAGATGAGGCTATGCACACCTGATGTATAACTTGGCTCATGTCTCTGGTCAGGGTAAAAGTAATCTTGTTTTTAATGCATAAAAAACTCAGTTCTTACATGTTTCAACTCATCAGAATTGTCTGAAGGAGTGTCCTCAAATTTTTAACAATATCCTAAGCAGTCCTGCATCATCTTTGAGCATATTTGAGGTTTCTTGTGGTGGGTGGGGGCGCCCATCATCCACCCACTTAGTGTAGTGGTACTCTGTTTTTAGTGTAGTTCTACACTGAGTGGCAAGCTAAATGATTTCCTGTAAACCAAGAAAGCATTTACAACGCTGGGTGGTAACCTTATAACCAACCAACAAGTGTTCCCTACGTGAGAGTAAGTGGATTGGCGGAGGGTTAGTGCCCCTCCCCGGAAAACAACTAACTAAAAATACGAACAAGAAGCCTCGGACCAGGACTGACCAAAAGGTGACGACTAAGGACCGAACAAAGGACATGATACGGTTGGCGACATGGAATGTAAGGGGTGAAAATGATGAGGTGAAAGAGAAAGAGACTGTCCAGGAGCTTGAGGGTGCAAAAGTGGATGTATGTGGAATAACTGAAACTAAATGAAGAGGAGAGCGTATGAGAGAATGGGAGTATGGATGGGGTACATGTGCGGGAGTAGGTGAGAATGAGAGGGCAAAAGAAGGAGTGTGTATTATTGTGAGTAACAGATGGAAGGAGAATATAAGAGAATATGGATCAATTGGCTCGAGGATTGTGTGGGTAAGATTGAAAGGTGGGCTACAAATGGGGGCGATTGTGTGCGTGTATGCGCCAATGCAAGATCGTACAAGCAGACCGAGAGAAAAGTTCTGGACAAATGTGGAAGTGTGCATGGAAAAGTTTGAAAGGAATGAGAGAGTGCTTTTGATTGGTTATATGAATGGTAAAGTAGGGAATGTGAAGGTGGATGGAGTAGTTCATGAGTGGGGTGTGCCTGCTGAGATAGATCAGAATCGCAGTGCTTTAGTGGACATTTGTGCCGGGAGGGGGTTGGTAACAGCCAGTACACTCTTTAGACACAACATGATCCACAGGTATACATGGAGAGTGATGACAAGGGTGGGTGGTGAACTGAATGAAAAGAAGGCAATGATTGATTATGTGTGTGTGGATGACAGGATACGAAGGCGTATAATGGATCCAAGAGCATATAGTGGTCGGGGGAGTGGACTTTTTGACCACCATTTGGTGGTGATGAGAATCAAGGTCCAAGTAAAATGGAGAGATAGAGGAAAGGATGGCTGGAGGAAGGAGTATAAGCAAGGAGAGTGGAAAGGTTACAAGAGGATGAGAAAAAGGCAGAATATTAGAGAGAAATGGAGGAGCGATTGGGTAAATATGGATTGGAGCAAGTGGGGAATGTGGAAGGTGTGCAAGATATTCACAGAAGAAATATGTGCAGCATGTGAGGTGGTGCGTGGGGTGAAGAAAAGACGAAAGGGGTACGAGGAACAGCATGGTGGAATGAAGAGGTCAGAGAGGCAATGGCACAAAAGAAGAAAGCATATAATGAGGGGATGAGAAATAGGGGCGTGGAAGAAGTTGAGAGACAGAAGAGAGAGTTACACGTAGAGAGGAACAGAGAGGTAAAAAGATCAGTAAGAGAGAGTAAGAAGAGAGTGGATGAGGACTTGGGAAGGAATTTGAATGTAAAGTGGAGAGACTGTAAGAAAATGTTCTGGAAAGAGGTACAGAGAGTCAGACAGAGTGGCAATGAAGTTAGTAGGGGAGAGAAAGATAAAAATGGTAGATTGCTAGTGGAGAAGGGAGAGAAAGTGAGCAGATGGAGAGAACACTTTAAGGAATTGTTGATCACAGAGAGCGAAAGTAATGCAAGTATAAGTGGCTGAGGAATGGCTGGGAGAAGGAGGATGTGAGAAGAGAGGAAGAAATCAGTAGGATGGAAGTTGTGGAAGCAATGAAGAAAGTCAAAATGGGGAAAGCCCCAGGAATTGATGGAGTGTGTGGTGAAATGCTGAAGCATGGGGGAGAAATAGTAGTAGAATGAATGTGGAAGTTGTGCAGATTGGCCTGGGAGGAAGGTAGAGTCCCGGAGGATTGGAAGTCAGGTATAATTATTCCCCTGTACAAAGGAAAAAGGGAAAAAGAAGTGTGTGGTAATCATAGGGGCATTTGTCTTCTTAGTGTAATAGGAAAAGTATATGGTAGGATACTTATTGACAGAGTTAGGGAAGTAACAGAGGAATTAGTTGGAGAAGAACTGGGAGGTTTTAGGAATGGAGGAGGTTATGTAGGTCAGATATTCATTCTTTTAGTTGAAAAGCTTCTAGAGAAGGGAAAAAAGTTGTATGCAGCCTTCATGGATTTGGAGAAAGCATATGACAGGATGGATAGACAAGGATTGTGGAAAGTATTAAGACTACATGGAGTAGATGGGAAGTTGTTGAATACTGTGAAGAGTATGTATGACCGTGCTAAGGCTGGCTGTTCAATCTGCACATGGATGGAGTTATAAAAGAGATACAAGGTAGGGCAGTGGATGTTGGAGTGGCCCTAATGAAAGAGGGCAGTGTTTGGAAACTCCCTGTACTGTTGTTTGCAGATGATACTGTGTTGTTAAGTGAAGACGAAGGGGAGCTGCAAGGCTTGGTGGGTGAATTTGGGAGGGTGTGTAAGAAATGGAATCTAAAGGTGAACGTAGGGAAGAGTATGGTTATGCTCTTCGAGAGAAGTGACGTCATTGAATGTACAGTGAGGCTGAATGAGGAGGAAATGGAATATGTGAGTAGTTTAAGTACTTGTGTAGTGTGATGAGTAAGGATGGAAGTTTGGAGGGTGAAGTGCTTGTAAGGATACGACAAGGAAGAAAGGTTGCTGGTTCCTTGAAAGCAGTGATAAGAAACAGGGAAATGAGCATGGAAGTGAAAAGTTCTTACATGACAGTATTATGATAACAACTCTAACGTATGGATGTGAAGCTTGGACCTTGTTGGTGGGACACAAGTGAAGAGTGAAAGCAGTGGAAATGAGTTATTTGGGAGAAGCATATGGAGTCACATGGAGAGACAGACTGACAAATGAGGATATGAAGGAGTGTTGTGGTGTGGATGTGGATGTGGTAGGAAGCGTTAGGATAAACACAATGAGGTGGTTTGGCCATGTGGAGAGGATGGAGAATGAGAGACTGACGAGGAAGGTGTATGTGAGTGAGGTGGAGGGGAAGAGAGGGAGGAGGAGGCCAAGGATGAGATATAGGGATGGAGTGGAGAGGTATGAGAGAGAGGGGTGTGAGCTGGGAGCAGGGCAATGAAATGGCGGGGGACAGGGCGACATGTAGGCGATTTGTTTGTGGCCACCCCGTATGGGATTAAGGTGTCTGGCAATAGATAGATTGATAGATTCTCTTGCCATTTATCTCAGAAAGATCATATTACCTCTCACGTAAAATCTCCTTTCAAGAGATTAGGTGTGCTTAGCTGACACCATGCCTTCATTTCCAGTGCACAGTTGTTGACTTTATAATGGGATTTTATTAAGCCCTGTGTAGAGTACAACTCTCATGTGTGAGGAGGCTTCCTGCATACAGGTCTTTGCAACAGGGTGGAGTCAAACTCTTTCTGTCTCACTAACTCTCTTCATACTGGCTCCCCTGAACATGAGTCTCTTCACCACACTGTTGCATCTTTATTTCTATCACAGGTTTAATGGTCACCTGTATCTTTTGCATTAGAGTGGGCAGAAAAGGAATGAGTTTTTTTTTGTGCCATAATGGAGGAGGGATGCAAGCAAGGAGATCGCGCACTGTTGCATCTTTTTCTCTCTTCTGTTACTGCTTCAATGGTTACTGCATCTCTGAAGTGTTTGCTTGAATCCCTCCAACACTATGGCAGGTGAATAGGACCCATCGAGCAGCAAACTCTCATCTCCTTTCTGCCCAGTTCTGTAATGCAAAAGTTATCTGTTACACTCAGTCCTTCATGTATGCAACAGGTATTCCTGGAACTGTCTTCTGTCTGTATTTCCTGCTGCCTATGACCTCCAGTATTTCAACCGCAATGTGTCCAGGCATCTCGAAGTGACTGGATCCAGCCACAGCCACCAATATCTCATGGTTGTAGCTGAGTCGTTTCCAAAATGTTTGATTATAGAGTTGTAATAGGAGAGAATTTTCAAGCTGGTCTTGCCGTGGATGGCAGGAGAAAGATAAAGATACTTCTGGGGGTTTTAATGAAGTTTATTCACAAAAGGTAGATATCTCGACAAGAACAGTGGTGCGGGTGGTTTATGCTTGTTAACGCCATGATCCTGTACTCCTGCCTATTCCACCGTGCCTCTTCTGTCTCCTATCGCATCCCAACCCCTTATGACCAATCACTCCAATATCCCCCATATACTGTTGGTTGGGTCTTGTGTGTGGGCACGTGTATAAGTCTGTGGTGATCTTCCATCAGGAGTGCTGTGTGACTTTCCATGACATCATATTGTGTTGTGTGCGACATTTTCCAGCTAGAATTTCAACTGCTTTTCCTCCAGCTCTCTCGGATTTAGGCACGACTTTCCTGATAGCTCTATATTATATTATTAAAGGCATATTACTGTCTCTAACTGTTATGTACTGTGTTGTGACATTTTAGAGCTCCTACAGTTACACCCAGTCCTTCATGTATGCAACAGGTACTCTCTGGAACTGTCTTCTGTCTCTATTTCCTACAGCTTATGACCTCTAGTAATTCAGCCGCATTGTGCCCAGGCATCTTGAAGTGACTGGATCTTGAATTTCGCTCTCTGTTGTCATGTTTTCATTTTATCTTAGGAGGGAACAGTCTTGCGGGCTTCTTGCCGATGGTTCCATCCTCCTTGTTTAAAAAATTCACATTTCACGGCATAAAACAAAAACAAACAGGACAGTATAAAGCTATTTATACTTAATATGCCCCAAAAAAACTCTAGCATATTCACTGATTTCGCAAACTATACACGGGGATGGTACGCCCAAGGTGGTAATACACACAGATGTACTCTTTTACATGGAATATTCGATCAGCTTCACTCAGATTATAGAAAAAGCAGTTAAATGGTGAGAGCGCCGACAGTCGTCTCAAATGGGATTTGCCAGACTGAAAGAGTGGGGGCTGGATGAGGGTGAGGGAGTGAGGATTAGGTCAGGGTGAGAGATTAGCAATTGGGTCACACTGGACTGGGTCAGAGTGTGGGAATGAGCGGTGAAGGAAGGTGAAGCAGTGGGGGTTGGAGGAGTGTGAGGGAGTGGGTGTTGGAAGAGGGTGAGGGAGTGGGTGTTGGAAGAGGGTGAGGGAGTGGGTGTTGGAGGAGGGTAAGGTAATGAGTGTTTGAGGAGGGTTAGGGAATGGGGGTTGGAGGAGGATGAGGGAGAGAGGGTTGGAGGAGGATGAGGGAGTGGGTTGGATTAGAATAAAAGAGTTGGGCATGGGTAGGATGAGGGATTGGGAGTTGGATCAGGGTGAGAAAGTAAAGATAGAATCAGGGTAAGGAAGTGAGGGTTGGGTCAGGGTGAGGAAGTAGGGGTTGAGGAGGATCAGGGAGTGGGGTTTGGGTCACAGCGACGGAGTGTGGTTGGGTCAGGGTGAGGGTGTAAGAGTTAGGAGGAGGGTGAGAGTGTGAATGTTGGCGGGAGGATGAGGGACTGTAGCTTGGCGGAAGGTGAGGGAATGGAGATTATGAAGACGGTAAGGGAAGGGAGGGGATGGAGGGTGTTGGAGTGGGGTTTGGGTCAGGGTGGGGAGGGTGAGATTTGAAGCAAGGTGAAGGAGTGGGGTTTAGATCAGGGTGAGGAAGTGAGGTCTGGGTCAGGATGAGGAATTGGGAGTTGGGTCAGGGTGAAGTTTTGATGAGGGAACACAAAGGACTTGGTGAGAGATCATAGAAGATGAGTGTTATGTGAAGAGATGAGAAAAGGGGTGAAAGTGTGGTAAGGAAGAAGTTAATCTTGGATTAAGAAATAAATCATCTTACTCTTGTCATAAAAACATGACTACAGGGTCCAGTTCTCCATCTTAAATGCTGAATTGTAACAAATAATTAACACTACATTATGATGCTAGTCACGAAAAATGATATGGAAAGGATTCAGAGCCGTTGTATTATCTGCTTCTGTTACTGAGCCACGGGAAACAGGGTGCAAAAGGATGAATATCTGCTTCAAGTTAAAGTGCAAGAACAATAGTTAATATTTTCTGTATGATATCAGGATACAGTAACTGTGATCACCTTTTTTTAGCCATATAATGTCATTGTATGATAACTGTGACCACCTACTCTTTGCATATGATATCAATGTATAGTAATTTTGATCAACTCCTCTTAGCCATTCGAGTATAATGTCAGTATATGGAAACTGTGGCAACCTCCTCCTAGCTGCATGATGTCAATGTAACTGTGTAACGTAACTGTAACCACTCCTCCTAGGCGATGCTGAGGATGGCACCTCACCTGACGAACAAGGAACGCCTTCAGAGGGTTACAGAGGTCATCAGTGAGGTCAGTTCTTGTACAGTAATTCCAAGTTTAACACGTTTTCACTTAACATGTGTTCGCCATAAATATGTTATGTTCACTAACTTCTTCAATCTGATATTTTTTTCCTTTTTTTTTTGCCATTAACAGTCGATTTAATCAGCATAGGGGAGACATTTGAATGTAAGGTTTAGGTATACCCTTCACTAACCATATTACTTAGTGATTCTGTTTATGCTACGCTAAATCATCTGACGGTAGCGTGAATAAAACATAAAATATGCCATCGAATCGAAGGGGTTAACAATGAAAAAATGTGCACATAGCACACAACTCATCGTTATTATGCATTCCGGAAAAGCAGGGAAGGGTCAGGGTTGAAATAATTCCTACTAATATTTGCTTCAGTATATCATACATACTTTCTAAAAAATGAACTTATACGTATACATGATACTTTACACATGAACACTTGATCCCATCATGTAAATTTAAATCTTTGCCTGCAACTTTGACTGTGATATTTCATTATTTAAGACAACGATTTTGCCACCTGAAACATTACCCTCACTTTCAGCTAACACTACAGATTTTTTAAAGACATGGTTTTTAATGGTAAATTTCTATTTTGTTTATTTTTCTGACTCCTCACTGACGCGTCTTGCTAAAATCACCTAGTATCTCGTACAAATCTTCTGCAGTTGATGTTAGTGAGGAACCTGTGATGCAATGCACCAGTATGGCTAAGCAATGTCCAGTGTCCAGTTACACAATATTCCCTTCCCTCTTATTCCATCCTCGGATAGATGGATGGGGAAATGAAAAAAAAAAAGGGGGGGGGGGGGAATTCAGCCTTCAGTCCCCTGTGCTCACATGCAGATGAACCTGGGGCTACAACTGTTGCTACTGTTTACTGAGGTTCCTTGTTGAAGTCAGCCGGTATCTCCTGACAATCTTGTGGTATTCCTTGTATGGGGACAGTCATCGGTATGTGTTAAGTCAACACTCCGATGACGCATTTTCTCCTGTATTCTTGACGCAACCATGCATCTCTATACGGCTAGCCTAATCACCTGGCTCCAATAGAGTTTCCACTTAAAAAATTTTGAACACAACTGACTGGAGTATAGTATGATAAAAAAAAGAAGTAGCATTTAAGACTGGAACACTCACTCCAACTAATTAATTGAAAAGCCGAATATTTGACTTTTCCTTGTGACCTTGAGCTTTAACCGATTGCAGCCAGATTCATCTTGCCTCAACCTTGGCTAATCATTAATTTTTCCAATCCAAATCAGATCAAAACTGTTTGTGTTGACATCGTTTTGTAATCTTGACATTTGACCTTTTCCTGTGGTCATTTCCTTTAATTGGGTGTCCGTAAATTCGAATCTTTTTACCTTTTCCTCATCGTAAAGTCTTTCACACACTTTGATCTAAATCAGAAAAAAAAACTGTTTATGAATGACCATGCAACGTGGCCTTGGCCTTTGACCCATTTTTTTTTTTAAGTCAGCTCCTTGGGTGGTCCTCAACCCTCCAGCCGAATTCGGTGGAAATCAGATCAAAATTCATTTGACTGATTTATTCACACACACACACACACACACACACACACACACACACACACACACACACACACACGGGTCAAAATCTGAAACTGCTCTGAGACCTTGTCCTTTCACTGATTGTTCTCAAAATCGAGGCTATTCAGTTGTCTGGCATTCAACTCCTCACCCAGGTTAGGTCAAAATTGAATAAAAGCTGTTCAGGATGATCTTGGTGGGTAAAGCTTTGGCCTGTCACTGTGATGTTGATGTTTAACCTATTGTTTTAAAACAGAAGAAAAATAAGTGTATCCCATGAGTGTCTGTCACCCTCTCCACCAAGTTGGTTAATATCTGATAAAAATTATTCGTTTTTTTCACACACACACACACACACACACACTAGACGCGAGAGACGCGAGACGTGCCGCACATCGCCCTGCACCTGGCCAATCTCAGCTACAAATGGCCATACATAGAAAGTATCATTATATGAGTCAAGTTCTGTACTAGATCCAACTAAATAGTGTTCTAGTATAAAAGAGAAAATTTAAGTAAAAGTGTTATTCCAATAACCGAATACAACAAAGTAGTGCGGTGGCTG
The DNA here is from genome assembly GCF_032717465.1 of Coenobita brevimanus. NCBI lineage: Eukaryota > Metazoa > Arthropoda > Malacostraca > Decapoda > Coenobitidae > Coenobita > Coenobita brevimanus. The sequence goes on from NC_137031.1 coordinate 29,254,487, forward strand.
AATCGGTAGAGAGGCGGCCTGCAGTCCTGATGGACCCAGGTTCGAATCCCGGCTGGGGTAGGGAACAGTTTAAGGATTTGAATTTCATAAAAGCATACTCTCCTGATCTACCAGATAACCCGCCGACATGTCATAAAAATACCCCGCTAATACCAATACACCAGTCCTGTATGAAACAGCCCTAGCATGTATTCAATATGGACGGTGTGTGTTAGCGCCGAAGTGGTGACATGTAGAGAGGTGTATGGTATGTAGGAGGACTATTGGGCCTCGAGAGCAGGCTGTGAAGCCTATGCCCAGAGTTGAACAAAAAAAAAAAAAAAAAAAAAAAAAAAAAAAAAAAGCACCAAACAAACAAATCAACTGTTTAGTGTTTACTGTTTTCTCTGCAATGTACATGAATGCAAAACTGTAAGTAGAATCTTTCGTTTAGTACCACAAGATGACCACCATCTTCAGCAAAGCAAATTTGGAGGGAGTTAAGACAAGGGATAAAGGTAGATAGCAGGATGATGATTTCTACCAGGAACTGCTGGAAATGGAGATGCACAATAAACTGGTAGAACGAGTTTACACATTAGAGAAGGCATTTCAGAATGAAATAAATGAAATTAAGAAGCAGTTACACATGCAGAAGGAGGAAAATGAAAAATTAGTAAAGGAGGTTAACAAGAAAGATGAGCTTTCAGTTGAGGTGGGTACACTTAGAAGGAAGATTGGTGAAATGGCAAGCACAGTTGTCAACCATGAGAGTATTATGGACGAGTTCAGAAATGATACAGAGACAATAAAGCAGGCAAGCACTCTCACAGATCATAGCAATGATACTGAGGAGCAGATAACCCAGGTGAATGAAGTGATGCAAAGCTACAAAAATGACGTGGAAACCGCATATGCTGAAATGGTGAAAGTAATGAAAGAAACAAAAGTCGAAGAAAAAGAGCATTAAAAAAATGTGAAGAAAATAATCCAAAACAATCAAAAATTTGTCAAAGTTTCAGCAGACATAAACAATTCTATAGTAATCACTGGTATAGAGGAGGAAGAAAAAAAAAAAAGATTTCGAAAGAAAAAACGGAGATGGCAAATGTAATGAGCATACTGAAGGACATAGCAGGGGAAATCTGTAGTAAAGACACAGAGGAACACAAAAGGCTAGGGAAATATGGGAGAAATAAATCAAGGCCGCTGAAAGTAACCTTCCAGAGTGTAAACACTGTGGAGGAAATACTGAAAAATGCAAACAAACTTATGGAAAAAGAGGATTTCAAAAATGTTTGGATAAAAAGATGCCTAACTCGAAGAGGAACTGGGATTACTAAAAGAGAAGAGGGAGGAGGCAAAAACAAAGAACGAGGGAAGAACAGAGGAAGAAAAGAACACATTTTTTTAACAAAGTTATTGGATTGTAGGTACGAAAGTGGGACATAAACAGGAGGTAATTAAAAGGAGGAAGGTAGTAGACTCAAGTCATGACTAGTATGTAAACAAGGTGGTTAAGTTCATGTACCCTAATGTAGATGGAATGGTATCTAAATTACTAGAGATGAATGGTTATATTACAGAAAAGGAACCACATATTGTTTGCCTAACTGAAACAAAATTAACATCAAGGATATCAAACGATACCCTGACTTAGAGGAATACAATATATGGAAAAGAGATAGGAGCAAAAAAAAAAAAAAAAAAAAAAAAAGGAGGAGGAATTATAATATTAACGAAGAAAAATTTGGATGTCAAAGAAACAGAACTAGATATACCCTCAAAGGTAGATCTGATCGCAGTTGAGATTAGATCGTCTGAAGGGAAAGTAATTGTGGCAAATTTATACACGCCACCCAAATCAAACATTTGAGAAAAAGGCGAATATGAAGAACTGGGAGAGAGTACAGTTCAAAGTTTAAGAGCATTACCACAAAGAATGGAAGAGAAATTTGAAAGAATTGTACTATCTGGAGATGTAAATACAAATATGAATTGGAAGACTGTAGATATAAAAAGTCAGGAAAGCTGTTGGGACCAATAGCTACTGGACCTTGTACGCAGCATGTAAAAGAAAGCAGAAAAAGAGGACCTGATGTACCATCAGTACTAGATCTTTTATTTACTAAGCAAGAAAATGATATTGGCAGTATTATGTATCACCCTCCATTCGGCAAAAGCGACCATGCAGCATTAAATTGTAACTTCAGGATTGCATATGACATAGTTAGCAGTAATGAAAGTTACAAAAAGAGCCTTAACAACAAAAAGGGCAACTATCATGACCTAAAGAAATACTATTTAGAAACAGATTGGGAAAAAGAGCTTAGAGGACAAGATTTGAATGTTATATATAGATAATTCTGTGAACTTTATGAAATAGGTGTCCAAACTTACATCCCTCGGCACAAAAGAAGCAGAAATTAAAATAAAGAAATGATTTAATGAAGAGTGTAAAAAATCAAACGAAAAAAAGCGACTTGTTGTGGAACAGATACAGAAGACACAATAGTAAGAAGGCATATAACATCTGTAATCAGGTAAGAAACGAATACACAAGAATAAGGAGAAAAGCCCCAAAATAGTTTGAGGAGGACATCATAAACATAAGTAGTGATCAACCGAAGTTATTTTACAGCTACATCCGAAGCAAAACTAAAGTAAAAGATAAAATACAATCCATTACGGATAAAGGGATCCTCTGTACACAAGACAAAGATATTTGTGAAGCACTAAATAAGAATTTCCAATCAGTTTTTACAGAAGAAAATAATTTCAAGAGCGATGATATGGAACATTCATACCCCAACATATTACCAGATATACAAATATCAGAAAAAAAAAAAAAAAAACAGGAAGAGTTAAGTAAATTAGACAAAGAAAAAGCAAATGGTCCAGACGAAATTTCATGTTGGATTCTACAAGAATGTGCAAAGGAGTTAAGTAGACCACTATCTTTAATATTAAAGTAATTCTTGGGTCAAGGTAAACTACCTGATACTTGGAAGAGAGCAAAGATTGTTCCCTTATTCAAGAAAGGGAACTGACAAAATCCACACACCTACCGACCAGCATCACTAACCAGTGTTGTCAGTAAGATACTGGAAAAACTGATAAGAAAAGTTTGGGTAAACCATCTAGAAGAACACAATATGATAACAGAAAGGCAATTTGGTTTCAGAAAGGGAAAATCATGTGTTACTAATCTATTAAGATACTATGACAGAGTTGCAGAAACATTACAGAAAAGAGAAGGATGGGTGGACAGTATCGCTCTAGATTTCAAGAAAACATTTGACAGAGTACTGCACAAAAGACTTTTATGGAAAATGTATCAACAAGGAGGAATCCGAAGCAAACTGCACTGTTGGATGCAAGATTTTCTATTTAAAAAAAAAAAAAAAAAAAGGGAAATGAGAACAGTACTAAGGGGAAGTTACTCACCATGGAGGGAAGTGTCTAGCAGAGTTCCACAGGGCTTAGTGCTGGCACCAATTATGTTTTTGGTGTACATAAATGACACAGATTGTAATACTGGAAATGAAAGCTATTTAAATATGTTTGCTGATGATGCAAAAATACGAAGGAGAATTACTAACACAGACTCTTGTAAAGAGCTACAAGAAGAATTAAACTTCATGAATGGAGTAATACATGGGAAAAGGAAATCAATGTGGACAAGTGTCATGTAATCAAGTTTGGTAAAATTGGGAAAAGACCAGATTGGAATTATAAGTTAGGAAGTAAAACCCTACACATATCAGAAAGAGAAAAGGACTTAAGTGTGATTATCAATAACAGACTACCTCAGGCTGACCACATAAGTGAGAAGGTATGGAATATGTATACACTGCTTGCAAATATGAGAATAGCATTCACATACATAAATGACGACATGCTGAGAAAGATAATAATATCTTTCATCTGACCAACCCTGAAGTATGCATCAGTAGTCTGGAATCATCATCTCAAGAAACACATAGAGAAGATTGAAAAAGTTCAAAGGACCACTACAAGATCGGTACCAAGCATAAGGGATCTAAGCTATGAAGAAAGACTAGAAAAATTGAATCTGCCAGCACTACAGGAGGGAAGGAAAAGAGGAGACATGACTATGCTATATAAATGCATATCAGGGAAAGAAAAAGTAGACATAAATTAATAAATGAAAATATAACCTTTGGGGAAGCATCAGCAAGAGGACACTTCATAAAACTACATAAAAAGAGAGGCGATAAAGACATAAGGAAACTTAGTTTCCCAAATAGGGCACTTGATCAGTGGAATGCACTACCGAATGAAACAGTGTGTGCCAAATCAATTCATAAATTTAGAGAGATGTATGATGAAAATGGTTTAAGACATGGGACAGTACGAGCTTGACTCATTCCTGTAAAGATACAGTTAGGTAAAAACAATTAGGTAAGAACACACACACACACACACACACACACACACACACACACACACACACACACACACACACACACATTCAAAGACATACTTCACATAGATTCACAAACACACATACAAATATACATACATTCAAAACACACACACACACACACACACACACACACACACACACACACATATGTCGAGTAAAACATTAATTCCTGCTCTCGCTTTGCAAGCAAGGATTCAAACATATTCCACCGGACTAAAGGGGTTAAAATGGATCAAGTATTCCCCATCGATTTATAACATTACTTTATTTCCCTATACCATTTAGAAAAACCTTCAGCCAACCACAGCTGGGTTTTTATCAAACCGTATCAAGCAGCGCACTCACTTATCAGTTTTGATTTTGTCTGTATCCTTATCGCGACCAAGGACGAAGCTCTGTCGAGTCTCTTGTCAATTTGTAGCATCTTCTCACATACAGTATGAGCAGCCTAACCCGGCTCGGCCCAACCCAGCCTGACCATGACACTTATGAAAAGCTTATGATTATCTCACCAACCACAGACCTGATCATAGCATGCTTTGCACCATATGATAGCTCGATTCTTTAAGACTTGTTTTTGACAGGTTTCAACACACCCAGGTGGTGCATGTGGTATGTGACATGTGCAAGTTCAGCATGTTGAAAGACTTCAAAAGAGGGCCACAGACCAGACAGTTTGTCATAAAGGCATGAAACTTGGTAGATAGATAGCCATCAATCCCCTCGCGCAAGATGATGCAAAACAAGTCAAAGTACTTTCAGTCTGAAGAGTAATCAATGACGCACTATGATGCACGTTCCCTGTAAATCATCGTAAAAACTTTTCCATGGCTGAAAGTGTGTCAGATTTTAGTGTGTCATATGTTGGGGTGGCCATGTCTGAGGGAAATATATGGCAACACTCTCAAGCCTGTCACAAGGACAAGCAGCCTATTATTAGCTTAGTGTCCTCTCGGCAGTCAGGCAAGGAGGATGTGTTCATGCAGCCGGCCATTTTATTCCTCGTTTTTTATTATGTCACCTGTACATACCTTACGTGTATTATAGTGATGGTGTGTTATATTGTGCAGTGTGTCAGTGAAGAAGGTGTATAAGTGTTTTTTATATATTATCAGAGAAATCCAATTTTCAAATCTATAACTGGTCGTGACCATTCCCTTTCAATACTGAAAGTAACCACGATGGCAGGAAAAGGGTTATCTGAGAAGGATTACCTGAATTATTTATTCAGTGAAACTGAAAGTGAAGAAGACACAGACAAAGAATCTGGGGAGAGTGATTTTGAGAGTGACTGGGGTGAGGAGGAAAGAGAGAGAGTGAGGAGACAGAGAGCGAATCCTTCCCCCAGGTGACACGATAAACATCGCTCCACAGTCAAGGCCACCTTCATTACTGTCACCACTACCACCACTGGTACCAACACTACCACTACTTGCACCACCACTACCACCATCACAATGGAAACAGCTGCCTCTTTTCACCACCTCAAATAGACACACACACACACACACACACACACACCACAAATAATCACACACACATAGTCTGTGATCATACCTTTCCTCCTCTGCAACTCCATCTCTACAGTCCAGAAGCATTACAACACTGCTAGAGGATGTGAGTAATGAGCTAATTTTCGTAGTTTTTATACAATATATATATAAGGTATAAATGTGTGTGTTAACCATACTCATATATTCTCACAGGGGAAATGTGGTGCATTTCATTGCTTTTCTCTTGGGTGTTTTACTCAGACAGTATAGTTGTATCAAAAATCCGAAGGAAGCATGAGGAAGCTGATGATTTTTTTATGCATGCATTTGTAAAGCAAAATAACCTTTGTGTGCAAAATATTTTGGGAAAAGTTTGGAAACACCAACATACTCAGCTTACAGGCACAAGCTTCTGTGCTGTTACCATGCCCAAAATGTCCAAACTTTCAACATTCATTTTCTCAATAACAATAAAGGTTAGAACAATTTCTTTTATATCATGGGCTTCCTTAATTTTTGGGCTACATAACTGTAAATAATTTACATGTATGTTTGTTACAGTCTCAATAATAGCATAAGAAATGATAAAGAAATAAGACATTTTTAGGCGATTTTTGTAGTTTTTCTCAATTTACTCGAAAATTACTGGGTGTATCAAAATTCACTGGTGCTCATTAGACAACTCATGAAAATCTGCATATAGATATGTACTTTGGAACTGCCCGTCCTGGGAAAGATTTTGTGCAGTGATGATGGGAAGTCGTTAGAAGCTACTTTTCACCTAAATAAGGTTTATTCTCACTTCATTTCTGTACATAAATTTAACTGTCTTATGTGTTTTTTCTTATTGTATAAACATAAACGATGATGAAGAGCTACTATTTACAACAATATAAGCTTCTGAGGGCAAATTTGGCCTTAGATTTTTTTTAATCTTTCCACGCAAGCAGAGGCAGCCAAAGCAGGGATTTGGTTTTGTGCCTGGCACGAAAACTTATTGGAAACTTACGGTGTGTGAGAGGGTCAATATACTCTAGGCATTCTTGAGGTGATGGGCGACATTTTAATGCTTTCGGATTTAAATGGCCTCTCTCGCACCTCCCCAACAAAGGTTGTCTATAATCGTGCCACAGTAATAATTATTGCATGGAAGTCCTGAAACAGCCTTGCATTTCTCATTGCTTTTTAATCTTTGCATCGAACATCTTTCCGTATCACTACCTCCATCATCATCATCATTATGACAATTTTCTCACCTAAGTTGGGTGAGGTAACCAGAAAGAAGGAAAAGAAAATATATATATATATATATATATATATATATATATATATATATATATATATATATATATATATTTCCCCTGCATTCTTGCCACTTCCATACACCTGTGTTCTGCTCGTTTCCTTGCTCCAATAAATTTTCCAGTCACAACATTCTGAACACATCTGTCTGTATTATAGTAAAAATAAGATAAAAAATAAAGTAGCAATTAAGATTGCAACATTCACTCTGACTAATTAACTGAAGGGCAGAATATTTGACTTTTCCTTGTGACCTTGATTTTCAACCGATTGCAGTCAGATTCATCTTACTTCAACCTTGCCTGATCATTAATTCTTCCAGTCCAGATCAGATCAAAACTGTTTGTGCTGACATCGTTTTGAAATCTTGACATTTTGATCTTTATCCTGTGGTCTTTTCCTTCAATTGGGTGTCTGTAAATTCGAATCTCTTTACCCTTGCTCTGCCATTTCTCCTTTCTCTGAAATCTCCATTCCAGGAGATTTCAATGTTCACCACCACCTTTGGCTCTCCTCTCCTTTCACTCATCCACCTGGTGAACAAGCCCACACCTTTTCAATCCTTAATGACCTAGGGCAGCTTGTACAGCACCCTACCTGTATCCCTGACTGCCTTGGAGAGAGCTCCAACATACTTAACCTCTTCCTTACAACTAATCCTTCTGCTTACACTGTTAACCTTTTCTCTCCGTTGGGCTCCTCTGATCATTAACTTATTACCTTAACCTGTCCTATTGCTCCGGTACGACCTGTGGACCCTCCAAAGAAACTTTGTCCGTGGCACTCTGGGGCTTCGGATTGGGAGGCCCTCAGGCAGTACTTCTTTGATTTTCCCTGGAATGCATAGTGCTTCCATGGCCGGGAGCCATCTGAGTGTGCCTTGCACATTACGGAGGTTGTTCTCTCTTGCATGGAAGCATACATTCCTTTCTCATATCCTTTAACTAATGCAAGAAAGCCTTGGTTTAATCACGCTTCTTCTAATGCTGTCCACAACAAGGGTAGGGCCTATAAAAGGTACCGGAGCCAACCCACCCCTT